>NW_027507748.1:106963342-107323342 GCF_037356315.1 Lithobates pipiens
GTGAAAGTCCAGCCAATATATCGGTACACAGCAGGATCTAAAGAAAATGAGTCATAGGGTTCAAATCCAAACTAATCAGACCCCCTTACATGTTTCAGCTTAACAGCTTATTGTTGTAGTATTTTAACCCCTTCAATAAAACTGTATCTTCCATTTATGAAAGTAGGAAGTAAAATGGAGTTGATTAACATGCATAAAAAGTTCCTAAAACTGACCATAGATGGAGCGAATTTCTTTTCTGCAACCATTGGCATAGATGGAGCGAATTTCTTTCCTGCAACCATCTGTTGCAGAAAAGAAATTAGCTTGATTGCCCTGTCAACACAGTGTTGACAGGGGAATCCCTCCTGCCGAGCCATTGTATTTTCCGGGTGGGGAAAGCCGTCGCCGCTATACCATCCGTTAGCGACCATCGCTTATAAAAATCCAGCAGGCTGGTGGTACTCAAGTTGATCAATCAAGCCTGCCCATACATGGTTCGAATATCGGCCAATTCCTGCTGAACCAGCTGAGATTCAAACAGTCTAATAGCTTGCCTAAGACTTGCCATTGCTGAATCTTACTTTTGGATGATGTGAGCTGTTATGAAGCTCAGCTGGCAGTTCATACCAGGTTACTGTAATTTCAGTGGACATTATTGTATGTGCCTATGGTAAGTTGATTGGCTGCATTCGTACCCATTAATTATGTTTTTTCACGTTTTTTGTGCATGAAAATTAATTCCTATAGAAAGCGCAGCAAGGTGAAGTAAAAATTTCACACAACTCATTTTGAAAAATGGGGATACATCAGAGTAAATCATGAAAAGAAGCTGGAGAAAACCACTTAAATTATATGTTTATGCTATCGCAAGCCCCTCCTTTTAAATGCTGTTACCCCATTGATTCCCATTGTCTTTATACATTTTGATATAAATCACAATTTGAATTCCTTTTTCACTTCTATTTCTATAAGTGACCATAAAACTGTAGTTCCTCTCTGCATTTGGTAGGCAGACAACTGGGCTGCTGTAGGCATTGTCTGAGAGAGAGAGCACGAGTTCTCTCCCACCACATTAAGCAGAGGTGACAGCTTTGCAGTCATGTGACCATTTATAAAAAAATAAGGGGAAAAGGTATTTACTTTTCAATTTATGTTAACATGTATGCTTAAGGTAGGTAGTTTGGTTTTTGAAACATTTTCTAAATCTAAAGTCCGTCTGATTTTTCAACAGCAAAGGCCTGATGAAGCCCACACGCGGTCGAATTGTCCGACAAATTCGTTTCGTCGGACCTTTGCTGTCAAAGTCCGGCCGTGTGTACACGGTATTACACATTTTAATATTAAAAGTCTTCTTTAAAAACATACTTCCACATTTCCAACAAAATAAGCCCTACAATGTGACAAGGTTTAAGTTGCCTTGTGGATACATCAAAGTTAAGAATGGAGAAAGGCGCCTAAATACCACAGAAAAAAGTGCATTCCAGTGAGGTTTGGAGTTTAAAAATATATGCCTAGCAAAAATTGAAGGACAAACTTCTAAACCTTCACAATGGGATCATGGCAAACAAAAAAAAATGACAAATGGTCTTACCTTTCCCTTACCTTTACGAAATCAGACTTTACGTATACTTTGTGGCTTGTAAGGTTAAACGTTTTAAGTCTTCCATAAAAAACGCAAAGGAACATATATCGCCAAGATGGATAACTGGATAACCTCAAGGAATCAGATTTTCACTGTTTTCTGCTAATATCACAGTCTATCCATTCCATCCAATTTTCAACCACCTTCCATATTCGGATATTACCTTATTATTTATAAGTAAAGAAAAAAAATATTTTTTCTGGTGTCTTCTAACATCTGTTCACAGTGGGTTGAGCACTCTAATACTAGTATTAATCTGTGTATTATATTATAATTTTAATGGTTGGTGTGTGCACCTTTTATGTCCATTTCTTCTTTTCTTAAAATATTGTAAACGCTATCATAAGGGGAGCTCTTTTTTTCTCTAATAATATTTTTGTATTGATATCTGTGTTTATCTGGAATAATACCTGTGGAATTTAATATTTGCGTTGCTTTTAGGTGAGGACAACTGCCCCAGACAAATACAGAGTGAAACCCAGTAATAGCAGCTGTGAGCCCGGATCCACTGTGGATATTGTGGTTTCCCTTCATGCAGGTAATTGTTCTACACAATAGTGTCCTGACTTTTTTGTGAGGGGAAGAACAAACAATAAAACGTTAATTATAACATTTAGACCCCTTTAACATGGGCATTCTGACCGCCTGTCGGTTTTTCAGACAGATATGATTGGAAGGTTCATGGAGCCCAATCTACAGGCAGGTGTAAACTGACTTGTGTCCCTTTACATCCCCCTACATCCAGATCAAGCCAGTTCCAAGAAAAAAAAATGGAAAAAGGCCTACATCCTTTTCCATTTTGGTGGACCAGATCAGAGGTAGCCTTATGTAAATGGATGGTGGAGTCTGTTTACACCTGGTCACCCATAGAGCTGACAGGGGCACGGCTGTGTCCACACTGCATAAAATTAAAGGGCAAAGATGTATCCTCCGATCAGCAGGGGAACTGCTCACGGCTGACTGCTTATGTGGAAGGGGCCTCTCGGGGGTCAATATTATGTGTTTTAAAGTTCACATATAGAGGTGTCATTTTTATTGCAGAATATTTGATTTATATTATCAAAATTATTTAAAATATCCAAACTTGCAAAATGTAAAAAACAATTGCATGCATATTATCTTAAGAACTGTTCAAACCTTAGGGGAGCACTAACAGCTTATTGTGTTTAACTTTGACCTACATGTAATCTCATTTTAGAGGCCTCATTGTCCAGAATTGGCACACTGATCTCCAGGGTTTAGAACTTATTTATAAGATTGAGTAATTTCCCTGTTAACAGAGAGCGTAGGCGCGGCTGTTTAGTACATTTAAGTTAATAGGGGTACTTTAAGGTTCTTGCTCTTAAAGTTAAAAGTTTGTCATCTGATGCATTTTTTATTATTCATATTATCATCACAATGTCCCTAGACTTTATCTTACAGATACATTTTAGCAAGTAGAATCATATAGTGCAGTTTATACTATTTATGTTATTGATTGATACCACTGAGCATTTGCATACATGAGCTATTTTTAATACTCCAAAAAAGGATTCAATATGCTTATATATTATTTAATAAGCTTTCTCTAATTAGCTTAGTAGTTTCTGTTATATAGTGTTGCATTGCTGTGTGCGTATATATGTATGTTTGTGTGTGTGTGTGTGTGTGTGTGTATATATATATATATATATATATATATATATATATATATATATATATACATAATGTGTGTGTAATAAATCATAAAATATATATACATATATATTGTGTTAAATAAAAAAAATACATATATATTTATTATTTATTATCTCAAAAGTTCGGGTAACTGGTCGACCATTTTAGGCAGCCAGGATAAACCTTTATTTTTTTACCAATATTCATCCCATGCACAAGTATCAAGAGACCAGCAGGACAAATTTGCAGCTTTCTTAGCTCAATTCTTGTGTAATGTTTTCCAACACATTTGTGAAAAAATTATACATACGTAAACCATTGGATTACATTTTATTGTGGCAACATAGTGTTAACACAGATAACGCTCCTTGTTTTTATAGAAAATTGGAAAATGTAGCCTTTTTAAGACACTGAAAATGTTTTATGTTGTACAAAGTTTTAGTTACATTGTTCTCATCTTCTAAGTTTGATAACGTAGGGAAGGCTCAGGACCTTGTCATGACAGACTGGGCTTCTGATGGATTACACTGCACATACAAAGAGAATCCTTTCACTTAGAAGAACTGTGCTCTACATCCATAATGAAGTGCCATAAATATGCAAAGAAAATGTATTCCGCTTGTAATCTCCACACTTTCTACTTCCTAATGAATTGTTTGGTTCCATGTGTTTTTTTTTTTCCATGTCCTTTCAAAGCCTCCACAGCATCACTGCAAGATCGCTTTTTAGTGATGGCTGCAGAAATGGAGCAGTCATCTGGTACAGGAGCACAGGAATTGGCCCAGTTCTGGAAGGAATTACCCAGAAATAAGATCATGGAACACAGGTAATGTTTGTGTAGAAGGTTTCAGCCATTTTGTTAGGGAAATTAGCATGCAGCCTAAAGAACAACATATTAATCAGCTTTGTTTAGCAAAATGGCTTGGTTACTTATTAACACTTCTGTATCTCAGATTTTCTTAGCCCTGGACGAAAACTACTGAATAGATTTTGCAAACTATAAATCCTGACTTGGATCAAGCAAATGTCATGAAATCTCACTGTTTTAGATGTGAAATGTCACTTCTCTAATTGCTGCAGATATTCATTTGTGTTTTTTTATATATATATATATATATATATATATATATATATATATATATATATATATATATATATATATATATATATATATATATATATATATATATTAGAAAAACCCAAAGGTCCTTGTATGGAAACCATAACCACACTCCACCTGCTTCAATAATACAGGGCTTGGTGTTACCAGCCTTGAGCATTTGCATGCTTAGGCCTGTAAGCAACTTCTGGCTTTTAGCTTATTGCTTTTGGATAGAAAGTTTTGTGTTTTCTGCAACACTTATGGGAGGGGGGCAGGTATCAAAATGAAGTTATGCTGTGGCACCTTTTACCTCCTTAAAGTGGACTTCATGCAAAAACTAAAATCCCTGCATCTATAGCCACCAACATTCTAACACTAACCTCTCTAGCCCTGAAAAGAAGAAAATCTGTATACAGTTGTGCTCATAAACTTACATACCCTGGCAGAATTTATGATTTCTTGGCCATTTTCAGAGAATATGAATTATAACACACAAACATTTCTTTCACTCAAGGTTAGTGTTTGGCTGAAACCATTTATTATCATTCAACTGTGTTTTTTTTTTGTTTTTGTTTTTTAAATCATAATGGCAACGGAAACCACCCAAATGATCCCGATCAAAAGTTTACATGCCCTGGGGATTATGACCTGATAACATGCACACAAGTTGACATAAAGGGGTTTGAATGACTATTAAAGGTAACCATCCTCACCTGTGATTGTTTTGCTTGTAATTAGTGTGTGTGTATAAAAGGCCAATGCGTTTCTGGACCTCCTAACAGACCTTTGCATCTTTTATCCAGTGCTGCACTGACGATTGAGTCATAGGGAAAGTAAAAGAATTGTCAAAGTATCTGCGGGAAAAGGCAGTTGAACTGTATAAAACAGGAAAGGGGTATAAAAAGACATCCATGAAACTTTCAGCCAGGAAAATTGTTTGGGAAAAGAAAAACCCGCAAATAACTTCATATGTAATACAGGACTCTGAAAACATATGGTGTGGCTGTTTCAAGATGCACAATAAGGAGGCACTTGAATAAAGATGGGCTGCATGGTTGAGTAACCAGAAGAAAGCCATTACTACCCAAATGCCACAAAGTATCCCTCTTAAAATGCGCCAAACAGCACAGAAACAGGCCTCAAACCTTCTGGCACAAAGTCATTTGAAGTGATGAGACCAAAATTGAGCTTTTTGGCCACAACCATAAATGCTACATTTGGAGAGGAGTCAACAAGGCCTATGATGAAAGGTATGGAGGTGGATCTCTGATGTTTTGGGGATGTGGGAGCTACAAAGGCACAGGAAATTGGTCACAATTGTTTGCAAGATGAATGCAGAATGTTATCAAAAAATACTAGAGAAACATTTGCATTCATCAGCCAGGAAGCTGTGCATAGGACGTACTTGGACATTCCAACATGACGATGATCCAAAACACAAGGCCAGGTTGACCCGTCACTGGCTACAGCAGAATAAAGTGAAGGTTCTGGAGTGGCCATCTCAATCTCCTGACCTAAATATCATTGAGCCACTCTGGGGAGATCTCAGATCTGCAGTTCATGCAAGACAGCCCAAGCATTTACAGGAACTGGAGTTTTTTTTTCCAAGAGGAATTGGCAGCTTTACCATCTGAGAAGATAAACAGCCTCATCCACAAATGCCACAAAAGCCTTCAATTGTCATTGATGTTAATTTATGTTAAAGGGGCAATACACAGTATTAACTGCGGTATGTAAACTTTTGGTGGGGGTCATTTGGGTAGTTTCTGTTGCCATTATGATTTAAAAAGCGTAAACACAGTTGATTGATAATAAATGGCTTCAGCCAAACGCTAACCATGAGCGAAAGAAAAGTTTTTGTGTCATCCTTCATATTCTCTGAAATTCTGTCAGGGTATCTAATCTTATGAGCACAACTGTTGTACGTACCTTTTCTGCGGGAGATATGACCCGATCTCCAGTGACGAAAGCTCTGCTGAGTACATACCTGAAAACAGCTGGGAAGTGACGTCCCCATACAGTTACTATGGGGCTTCCGTTGATGGATGTGTCCTCTGCACCCACCCACACAGCGAAGCCGCAGCTTATAGCTCAGCGTGGGATCAGAGCTTCCGCCACTGGAGATCGGATCGGAACGCCTGTAGAAAAGGTATGTATACTGAGTTTTTTTTTTTTTTTTTCAGGGATAGAGAGGTTAGTGTTAGAATTTTGGTGTCTATAGATGCAGGGTTTTTAACTTTTGCATGGATTCCCACTTTAAGTGTAGCAATAAAGTATTTTCCCTTCATGCAGTACGGGTTTACATTGTAGCTATAGGCCAGATGTTAGAATGTCTCAAATGGAACTTGTGGCTTATATTAAAAAAAATAAAAAAATAAAAATAAACTGATGAAAGATTGCTGTATTTAGAGACCACCTTAGTGTTTTGATTTTCTGAATTTGAAGTATGTGATCATTTTGGATGGAAGTGCTGCTTGGCTCTTATAAAGTATCACTATTCAAAATAATTCAACAGTAGGGCACATATCAGCATTGCCAAAAAAACAATGTTATTGTTTGGTCAAAAAGCATCTCTTTCTTGCTACTAATTAAAAGTTGCCCTGTATTTCCCTCATGTCACCCACAGTCTATGCAAAGATTGCATGGTCTTTGGATACCAAATCCATATGTGTGTTTAATGATCATGCAGCGATAATTTACTATGTATAACTACTACCAAACAAGATTTTGCTGGTTATGATTACCACATTCTACGTTTGCATGTGGTTATTAAGTTTAGCAGTATAATCACTAATTCCTACCTTATGAAGTGCCCTAATCATTGAGGTTACACATTCCTTTGGAAAATGCCACTCTGAGCTCGTGTGTAGAGCTTTCAGTACCAAAACAAAATAAGCTATTTTGAAGGGTATGTAAAAGAGAGTAGATATCCTTCAGACATAAAACGTTCAAACTAAATTGTTATGTAGTGTTGCAGTTAAAGCAACTTTAACTGCTGCAAAGACTCTTTGAGGCAGATTTGGGGCAGATTTACTTAGAGTTGAGAATCTTCATTCAATAAATCGTGAGATAAATTACTTTGGATGTGATTGGCTTATCACAAGTCCCACTGTGCTCATGCAAATGCGGCCACAGGGAAAACCACATGGATGTAAACCTAGCTGAACATTAAGTGGCATCGGCCAGTCCAATAGAAACAGCCGACCCGTATATATGGCAGCTGATCCGACATAAGCCAGGCATTTGCTCAGCGTCTGTCAAAAGGACATGACCATAAATGGTCTGCTGCCCGGTGTGTTCTGGCAGGGGTGGGGAGAGCAGGCGTCCCCCTGTCAGAACACAATAGCTCAGTGGGGAAGATCGCTGTACTAACATCTGATTGTTAGTATAGTGGCTCCTCCCAAGCTCTTCAGTTTTTTTGTTTTGCCCACTGGGTTGGAAAAAAACAAATAGTGTGTACTAGGCTTAAAGGGCTGCAGAGTATCAGTTGTATTCTATTAGACATTCCTTATTATTAAGATAAAAAGAAGTGCAGAAAGCAAAGCTTGTTTATGCAGTGTGGTTGCACCTATGTATGTATAGAATTACAAGCTATACTTAAAAACATGGTTTTCAAAAACATTACCACACTGTTGACATAAAAAAAATAAAGATTATAGGTCCACTGTGAGTTTACTAAACAGACCTCGCCAATGCGCAACCCAGAAAATTAAGTAAATTCAGTAAATCTGGGTAATTGCATGAAATAGTAATTTATCATTGGAAGCAAGTTGTGGAAGTGTTGTGTGGGTTAAAAAGGTGCCTGGCAACCGCAACAGAAGAGTGTATTGTTGTGCAGTAATTACTTTGGCGTTTGGAGTGTATGAATGCACAAGGTTCAAAAAGTGCACAGAATTCTGAAGTTTAATGAGCCAGCAACTTTGCCGCCAAATGCTAATTAATTAATTTCTAACTCTGAATTGGTTCCATTTTGTGTTAATGAATACAGTAGCAAGATGGAGTAGCAGCACTATTAGATGTTAGCGTGTGTTGTCAGGTTAATGAATATTCCTTGACAAGTGCAAAGCCTGTCTGAAGTACAATTGTTTGTGATGCTGTTCATGGAGGGTTTAATAACGCCAGGGCTACTAGGACTACTCAATAAAGAGGATTTGAAACGTTTTTATGGACATGAAGTGTATACTGTCAGCAATAATTTAACTTGTCCCTAGACATTAAAGGAGAAGTACAGCCAAAGCTTGTTTGACTGTGCTTCTCCTGTGGATCACAGGTGTACAGTTCATTGTGCACTCCTGTGACCCAGTTTCAGCAGAGAGCAGGCCGAGGGCAGCCCATTGGCTGATGTCACAGAGCAGGTCCAGGCTTTGTGACAAAGAAATTGGGATCCACCCACATGCCTGAACCGTCACCCGGCTCAGCGTCTCAGTGAGCCGCTCCCACCCCCTCGACAGCACGACGCTCCAGTGAACAGAGAAGACAATGGTGACTGACAGTCACCAGCTCTCTGCTCACAGGGCCTGAAAACTGAGCAATCGGCTGTTTTTGATCGCTCAGTTCTTGGTCTTAGAGCCGGAGGGGGGACAGATGCAGCATCGGACCAATGCTGCATCCACCTACATAAGTATGATTCTGAAAAAACAAACAAACATACCTCTCTTTTAATGTTGTTTAGATTTAGTTGTAATTTTTAATTACAAATATATTGACCATTCACACAAAAAATTGGTAAAAAAAAAACTTCAAAAGGTTTAGCTAACTGCAGGGGTCTTACAAGACACTAGCACCCAGGATTTCTATGGCTTGCCGAGTTTCCTCTGCATTAACTGTTAGCATCATGCCAAGTATGAGCTTGGAAAGAAACCTAATTCAGTCTTAACTGAACTTTGGTTCTGCAATGTTTGTCCTGTGCACATTATGCTTTTTAAACATCATGCCACTAATCAGTTTTTTGAATGTGCATATATTAAGCAATTTAAATACATTGATTATTAATTTTACCCATCCTGTCCTATGTATGAAATTAGTTATGATTCTTTCGGAAAAAAGAATTGTTCAGAAAAACATATATAGTAGAACCACATGTTTAACCCTTTAAAATCGCTAATGGCTCAGTTCCCAGGGAGTGCAGAAAGCAAGAGACCAAAGAGAGAGAAGACACAAAGTGTTAGAACAGATGCGACGAGGGAGCAAAAAACCACCTGCCTACTTTTTTCTCATAATATTATTTAAGCTCCACAACAGTCTAGGTGCTCGAGTCTTTTGGGATCATAGCAACTCCCCTCGCGACTTGAAAAGAGGGTGATTTCAGAAATTAAATATTGTGACAAAAAATGTTTTAGGCAGAATTGTTTTTAAAATCCTAGCATTCGTTATACCTACCTATCTCTGGGTTCATTTCATTTAAAATTTTCCAGCAGCTGTAATAAGAAAGAACAGGGGTAGAATTAAAGGGCTACAGTTAAGTAAACATAGTAGTCTATATAGGAAATAACAGAAGGATAGATAGGCCAGACAGTAAAGATTAGCGAGGAACGCTTTAATCTGCAATTATAACTTCTGGTTTTATTTATTTTTGGTTCTTGGTGTTTGAACCAGTGCAGTCTGTTAAAGGTTAAGTTCACCTTTGGAACATGTTAGATGTTCCTGCATCTGCAACTTCTCCCCTCATCCTTGTGACAGCTGGCTGGGGATCCTCTCCCCACACCCGCTGTCATAATTTAAAAACAGTGGCTCCACCCACACAGCCGCATCATTAATTTACAGTTTCCTGTGAATGAATGCCTACCAGTATCATCCGACTGGTGGCTTGTAGTTATCAGTGAGCTGAGAGGATGCTGGTGAGCACTCTCCTAGTCCATTAATCTTTCTGGTCCAAGGTAACTGCCTGCATGTTCAAGGTATGAGCAGACCGCTATCCTGAGAGTCTGCAGTAGCCTGAGGTTGCACCCACGACCTGCTGATCACAGGTGCAATGCTCTGCAGGCTCCTTAGAGAAAAAACAATAAATGCACATTTCTCTTTCGTTCATTGATGGACACAGCACCTTTAATCTTGACCTTAGGTTTATATCGCCACCTTCAGGAGAGGACTAGGCAGAACATGTAAAAACAGCAAAACTGCACAGTACCGCCCAGTGGGCGGTCCTACTGGCTATAACTCCTCACTCTGCTTCCAGCAACTCGGTTTTTTCTGCCTAGTATAGGAGAGGGACCTGGCTCCCTGTGGGGACCATTGGTCCTTGTAATTTTTAATTTTTTGGGCTTTTTGATTCCTGTAATCTACAATCAACAGCCGGGATGGGCGACAGGCTGGATAATATAGATCCTAGTAGTCTCCCCAGCCTGGCTATCGTGCGTGTGCAGACCTTAGCTACGCGCTGCTTTGGCCACGACATGCACCGTCTGATTTAGGGGCGGCCGGCAAGCTATAGGCTCCGAGGCACAGATATGACCAGGCTACTGATGTCCGTGTCACAGTGTGCCATGGCGATGGGTTTGTCCGTGGAATGCGTCCAGTAGTCCCTGCAGGAGGGGTAAGTATGATTCCACCTGTCTGCAGGATGGAGCAGCCGGGCATTCCCTGGGAGGTCGACTAGGTAGTCTCTCCCTCTCTCTTCTCTCCCTGTCCCTTTCCCTCTTCCCCATGCTGATGGGCCGCTGTATGACTGGGCATAGAGGGTGCGGTGACAGGGGCAGCAAGCTATATGCTCCGGGGCACACATATGACCAGGCTACTGCTGTCCGTGTCACAGTGTGCCATGGCCAACAGCCACCCTGTACTGCTCAGGTGATGGGTCTGTCCGTGGAATGTGTCCAGCAGTCCCCGCAGGATGGGTAAGTATGGTTCCACCTGTGTGGGCAGCTGGGCATTCCCTGGGAGGTCGAGTAGGGGGTCTCTCCCTTTCCCTCCTCCCCATGCTGATGGGCCGCTGTGTGACTGGGAATAGGTGGTACGGTGCACGTACCTGGCCGGGGGGCTCTGGGTCCTGGCAACTGACCCCGTTTTTTTGGGGTTCTGTGTGTTGCCATGTGGGGAATGGCCCTCCGCGCGAACCGCTGCCTGTTTCCTGTAGCTGCGGCCTGTTTCCTGTAGCTGCGGCCTGTTTCCTGTAGCTGCGGCCTGTTTCCTGTAGCTGCGGCCTGTTTCCTGTAGCTGCGGCCTGTTTCCTGTAGCTGCGGCCTGTTTCCTGTAGCTGCGGCCTGTTTCCTGTAGCTGCGGCCTGTTTCCGGTAGCTGCGGCCTGTTTCCGGTAGCTGCGGCCTGTTTCCGGTAGCTGCGGCCTGTTTCCTGTAGCCGCGCGGTCATTTTTCCGACTCTCAGATGTTTTTTGCTGAGGCGGGAATTTTATAGTAGCCTCAGTTTTGTTTTACTCTAGCACTGGGTGACTGGTTCAGTCTGGAACAGTGTGAAATGGACAATGAACACCTTGTGGCTGGTACAGGGGAGAGCGGATGGCAGCAGCACAGCTCAGTACCTGGGTCAGGGTGGTGAGTCCTGCGGGGGCCCCCTCAGTCTGTGGCAGCTAGGAGGGTGGGCATTTTGTGTGGCTTGCCTTAGGTCCCTAGTGGTGACAGGCAAGAGCGTGTCAGCATGGTGTCAGAAGCTGGCACTTCTTCCCCAGACATTCCTGTTATTGCAACTGGTTCCCCTGCACCTGCGGTGCCTATGGACGGCGATCCTGGAGTCCTTTGTTGCCAGGGTGGAATCGACGTGCGAGCGTAAGGGGGTAAAAAAACACCCCCTTACCCCACCGTCTTCTGGGGAAAGCTCTGATTCAGACTGGGGTCCCACTGTGGCAGGCAGCCCCTGTTCTGATGTTTCAGAGGATGTGGACCAAGACCGTTCGAACAGTGAGGATGACTCCGTGTCCGGGTCAGCGCAGGAGAAGGCGCTAGTAGGAACATTTATCACAGCGGTGCGGGATACCCTAAAGATAGAGGATACGGCGGGGGGCATCTGCAGAGGTCCACAAGCCGGCCCTCACTGCTAAGGTGTTTACCTAACTTATTTTGATACGTTTATTTACAAGGAGTGGGGAAGCCCGCAGTGGACGTTTTCATTCCCGAGACGGATGGCAGTGCGTTACCCCTTTGAGGAGAGTTTCCTGAAAAAAATGGACATCTCTGGTCGTTGACCCCCCGGTATCCAGGTTGAATAAGGTAACCACTTTTCCGGGGGAAGGGACCCCTGCTTTCAAGGACCCAGTCAACAGAAGATCCGAGGCAGTTACTCGGTCCATGTTTACGGTGGTGGGGTCAGCATTGCAGCTAGTGTTAGCCATGGCCCTGGTGTTACAGACTCTTACTGAATTCGCTAAGTTGTTGCACTGCGAGTTAGAGAAGCAACAGGTTTCACCGGTCTACAGGGAACTGTCAGACCAGTTGATGCAGGGCCTGAAGTATGTCTGTGATGCGGCCTTAGATATGGCCCCCTTGCTTTCTAGAGCCTCAGTATCGCCTGTGGTGCTATGTCCCCTGATTTGGCTAAAATACTGGTCTGCGGACCAGGCATCTAAGAAAGCACTGGCGCATTTTCCCTTCCAGGGGAGAGGCTTTTTGGAGCCTCGCTGGATGACATCATTAAGAATGTTACTGGAGGAAAGAGTACTTTGCTCCCACAGTCTAGGAAGGGTAAGGAGCCCTCCTTTTCTGCTCAAGCGTATTTTTCGTCCGCCTGGGTCAGCAGATAAGCGTTCCCAGTCCGAGAAGGTGCCAGCTGAGGGACAAAATCGCCCCTGGTTTCACAAGCCTGGTTTCACGAGCAAATCTGTTACCGCATGAAGGTTTGCCGCCGCCCAACTCTCGCGGGGGGTCGACTTTGGGAGTTTGCAGCCCGGTGGCCCTCCCTCCTTTCCAACCAGTGGGTCTGTAAACTGGTTTTATCAGGCTACAAGATAGTTTCTTTCTTGTCCGCCAAACAGATTTTTTTTTTCCCTGCAACCTTCATCTTCTTCTGGCTCATCGGGAGGCCCTGTTCGGGGCTGTACAGGACCTGCTGCTGCGCGGGGTGATAGTACCTATGTCCCGACACCGGAAAGGTTTCAAGGATTCTACTCCAATCTGCTTGTAGTCCCAAAGAAGGAAGGGGTCCATCCGGTTCTGGATCTCAAGGCCCTCAACGGCTTTGCGAAAGTACAAAGGTTCAGGATGGAATAAGTTTGCTCCGTGGTCACTGCACCATCAGGCTGGCGTTCTTGGACATCAAGGACGCATACTTGCATGTCCCCATATGCATCAGGCATCAGAGGTTTCTACAATCGGGGATGAGCACTATCAATTTGTGGCCTAGTTACAGCGGGACACAATCGTGGGTTACCTGGACGACCTCCTTCTGAGATCAGCATCTGCCTCAGAATTAAGGGAGTATGTGACGATCACCATACAGACTCTCCGGGAGTTTGGTTGGGTGTTGAACCTCCAGAAGTCAGTGTTGGTGCCGACTCAACACCTGGAGTACCTGAGCATGATTCTGGACTCCTCAGAGGTGAGAGTTTTTCTCCCTTCAGACCAGCTGCAGACTCTTCAAGCTGCGGTGAAGTTATTGGTGTCCCACAGGTGGTCGTCGCTACGTTTTTTTGCATGCGAGTTCTGGGTCTCATGGTAGCCACTTTCGAGGCAGTACCATATGCTCAGTTCCACACTCGAGTCTTGCAGAAAGAGATCCTGTCCAACTGGGACAAACCTCCGACATCCCTGGGTTGTCAAATTCGGGTGAGCCAGCTAGTCAGGGATTCCCTTCTCTTGTGGCTGAGGTCTCCGGCCCTTGGGTCCGGGAAGTCGTTCCTTCCTCTTCATTGGATGGTGTTGGATGGTGATCACAACGGACGCCAGCCTGACCGGCTGGGGGGGGGGGGGGGGGGGGTTTGGGGCAAACAGTCGGCACAGGGTCGCCGAAAGCAAGAAAAATCCCACCCACGATCAATGTGTTAGAGCTTCGGGCGATCAGGCGGTGCTTCTCCACATGGTCACAGAGGCTGCAGGGGAGTCCAGTCAAGATCCAGTCGGACAATGCCACGACAGTGGCCTATGTCAACCATCAAGGAGGGACAAGGAGCTTGGCTGCAGCATTGGAGGTCGCTCATATCCTGCAGTGGGCAGAGCGGCGCATGCCGGCTCTGTCGGCCATGTACATTCCAGGCATAGAAAACTGGCAGGCGGACTACCTAAGTCATCAGCTGCTGCACCAGGGGGAATGGTCGTGGCTCCTTTGCCTAAGGTGGGGCACACCAGAAGTGGATCTCTTGGCTTCTCGACTCAATCGGAAAGGTACAGAGGTTTGTGGCCAGGTCAAAAGATTCCTGTGTGGACGCGTCAGATGTGTTGGTGGCTCCATGGGGGCATTATCGGCTGATTTATGCCTTTCCCCCCACTCAGACTTCTACCTCAACATCCTTGGTACGCTGACATAGAACGAATGGTGGCAGATGTTCCTTGGTGGGTGCCGATGCGAGAGGACCTTCTGTCACAAGGTCCAATACTTCATTCTGCTTTTCCGTTGCTGGTTTTAACGGCATAGCTGTTGAAAGCCAGGTGCTAAGGGACCGAGGACTGTCGGATTCGGTAATCTCAACTATGCTGAGGGCACAGAAGTCCTCTTCTCGGAAGATTTATCGTTGTATGTGGAAGGCCTACATCTCCATGTGTGAGGAGATGGGGTGGCGTCTGCGTACATATTCACTTTACAGGATCCTGCTGTTTTTGCAGCAAGTAATGGATCAAAAACTTGCATTAAGCACCATTAAGGGGCAGGTATCAGCTTTGGCTGTCTTTTTCAGCGACCCTTGGCGACTCATTAATTGGTGAGTATGTTTGTTCAGGGGGTTCGACATGTGGCCCCTCCGGTTCGAACACTGTTGCCTCTGTGGGATTTGAATCTGGTGCTCTCGGTGCTTCAGAAACCGCCATTTGAAAACATTAGGAAGATACCCTTATTGACACTCTCAGAAAGTAGTATTTCTAGTACATCTGCCAGGAGGGTTTCTGAGTTGGCAGCCTTGTCATGCAATTCTCCCTACTTGATCCTCCACAAGGATAAGGCGGTGCTGCGCATCAAAGGTTGTTTCAGCCTTTCAGGCTTTTCATTCTTTGGACGTGGTCCTGGCTCTGCGGGTGTAACCTGTCTGCTACAGCTGCTTTCCGGAGATCGGACTCGCTGTTTGTATAGGTGGCTGATCCGAAGAAGGGCCTGTCGGTCTTGTCGGCCACCATTTCTCGGTGGATCAGACAGATCGTGGGTCAGGCTTATGCCATAAGGGGGTGGGCGCCCCCCTTTCCTGTCACAGCACATTTGACCAGGGCAATCGGTGCCTCCTGGGCTTTCCGACCTCAAACGTGCATTTCCCAGGTGTGTAAGGCGGCGACCAGGTCGTCCGTTCACACTTTCACAAAATTTTACAAGGTTGATGTGAGCGCATCTTCGGATGCTTGCTTTGGCCGCAAAGTTTTGCAGGCGGCTGTTTAAGGTTGCAACTCCTCTGTTGAGGAGTTCTTGTTATGGGTGGAGATTATTTTCTTTCTGTTCCCACCCCTCTTTTCTGACACTGCTTGGGGACATCCCTAAGGTCAAGATTAAAGGTGCTGTGTCCATCAATGAACGAAAGAGAAAATAGGATTTTTGTACTCACTGTAAAATCCTTTTCTCTGAAGTTCATTGACAGACACAGCACCCACCCCTCCTATTTATATTTGTACTGCTTTTTGACAAACTGAGATTCTGGAAGCAGAATGAGGGGTTATAACCAGAGGGACCTCCCCCTTAGTGGTACTGTGCAGTTTTGCTGTTTTTACATGTTCTGCCTAGTCCTCTCCTGAAGGTGGCAATATAGCCCTAAGAGTGAATAATAAAAAAGGGGGTAATGTGGTGCTACCTAAATAAATATAAACTAAATAACTAGATATACCAAACAATAATCAACCATAAATAAAATAAGTGAACATGTGCAAAAAATTGATAAAAATACAACAAATCTCCACAGATACAATGTGCAAATAAGCAGTAGTGCAAGAAAAAGGTCAAACAGATTCCACAACCATAGGATGACCTTACTGATAAATAATAGTGCAATACTGCAATAAAGTGCAACGTGCAAACAATATATCCATCTGGTAAATATTATAAATAATGTGAAATATAGTCCCAAAGTTCAAATAATGTCCATGCAGTGCAAATGAAGTAGAAACAAGTGACACTCCACCGATGATCACACTTCAGTGCTCAAGGTGCACCCCTTGTTTCCCCCAGCCTCTCACCTCTAAGATAGGTCACAAAGGACCATAAGATGCTATGTATACAATCGGCTGCAGTCTCACATCTCCTTCAGTCCATATACTTCAGGCCGCTAAAATTGCAAGCATCATCACATAAAATAGCTCATACAAGAGAGGAAAAAGAGGGGGGGCTCCAATTTGTAGTAATCAATTAAAACGAATTATTTAAAATATCTACACTTACATTGAAATGAAGATAATCGCGGGTACACAAACCAATACTTCCGGTCTCGGCCGCGACCGGAAGTGACGACAGACACCTGGCTCCTCCCTGACGCATTGTCACATAACACGTGACTTTTTCAAACGGTCAAAGAGTCAGGTGTCCACTGATGCTTATATGCGGTCCGTTCCGCCGTCGCATTAATAGCACAGCGACGGAGCCCACATACCAAGTACAAGTGACTGTATCCAAACATACATCTTCTACATCGGCATAATAATCAATATAAAAACAATTTTACTAGCGATATATTATTTCAATTGATGATAATAATAATATTTCCTTATTTATCTAATTCACTTAGAGATAAATATAGTATAAATAAAATCAAAAATAAAAGAACTTAGAAAATAATTAGACCCATCTAGTGGGCAATTACCATAGTGGTCAAATAATCATTCTTATACACATTAGGATATCACAATAGATGAATACAAAATCTCTTCTATATCTAAAAATAAAAATAAATAAATATAAAACATCAAAAATTAAATCTATTCTCCATAATATATATGTCAGCTTAAAATATAAAAAAAAAAAAGTCCCAAATATATTAAGTAATACCAACCATCAGAAAGACTTCAAAAAATAGAATAAAAATATAAAAACCATCAAATGCTGCTAATAAAACCTAATCATTGGAAATAAAACTATTTAGATCAAACTCCACATTATGTCCTGAGGGTGCTAAAGTGCATAATTCATGAATCCAACGAGATTCAGCCTGACTAATCCTAATAATTTTATTATCACCCCTCCAGTGTGGTTTATATTAATGAATCCCACAAATAACTTGTGAGGAGGGGTCCTTTTTATGGAATTTTGCATAATGTCTTGACAAACTATGTTTGTCAAAACCTTTTATTGTTGTTTGTGGGATTGTGGAAATCTCGCATCCAATTCCTAATAGTGTACTCCCAGCCTTAAAGTGAATTTAAACCCGATTCATGAAATTTGAGCTGGACACATATATCTGCAGTGTTTTCTTATCTCTCTTCAAAGCAATATGTCCCGTAGCTTTGTCCTGCTCTGTTCGTCTGTTATCAGCCTGATAACGTTTGACAAGCTCACTAAGACGGGAGATAGAAGTGTGTGCCGGGGGAGGTTGCTATAAATGGATTAGCAGACTGCTAAACTAGTCACAGGCATGCTCTGCATGTGTGGGGAGGGGGTGTGTGCGCCTTTCCTCCAATCAGCCTCACAGTCTCTCACAGTGTATAGCAAGTATCCACACCTACAGGGAACCCAGGAAGAGAAATTTCTAATGGGACTTACATTTTCTAAACTGTATATAAAGCTGAAAACGGCAGATATACATGTAAAACTTATGTAGGGAGATTTGTTTCATCCCTGTGTATCATATGAGGCTGTTCACTTCACTGGGTATATTTGAGGGTTTACATCCACCTTAAGCTTTTACAAGCTTTTAGGAGCGTTAGCAGGCTTTAGGAGCTTGAGCGTTCCTTCATTTCATTGGCCAGAATAATCATTTATTGAATTGAATTAACACTCAAGCCCTAAACACGCCTAGCAATTAGGCACGTATGTACACATTTGGCAGAATCAAGCGTTTTTTTAGTTTTTTTTTCTTTGACAAAACTCTGCTGCTCCTGGACGCGTTGGTAGTGTTTATTTTCTTGCCTCTAAAAGCCCATTCCACTAAATGCGGCTAAAAGCCTATGTGTGAATGAACACATAGGCTAACATGCAGGGGAGTTTGGAGGCAGGAAAAAAAAAAACACCTGACGCCCCTAGAAGCAGCTGCAAAAAAGTTCAGTGTGCATGAGGCCTTAAAGTGAAATTATAAAATAACATCCAAAAAATAAGAATAATAAACACTTCCCATTAACAAGCATTCTAAGTATATATTTTGTTTTGTTGCCAGTCGTTGCAATTCGTTTTTTCTTAAGACCTAAAGGGCTTGAAAAAAAAGTGTGTGTTTGTTTTGTTTTTTTAGATTCATACTTACCTAGGTGGATGCAGCATCGGTCCCCCGCTGGCTCCAACACTGAGATCCGAATGATAGAAATCTGCCGATCACTCTGTTCTCACAGCTTCCCAAGCAGAGAGCTGGTGACTGTCAGCCACTGCTCTCTGCTCTGCCCCCTCCTTGCTCACTGGAGCACTGGTCTGTGGAGGAGGCGGAGTAGCTGGCTCAGGCTCTCAGCAGCTCGCTGCGAGGCTGAGCCGATTGTCGGTCCAGAGATCTGGGTAGATCCTGACTCTATGGTCGTGGCGCCGAGCCTGGAGCAACTCTCTGACATCAGCAGAGAGTGGACTTCAGACAGCTGTCAGCTGAAAACAGGTCACAGTATTGCAGAACGAACTGCACTCTTGTGATCCATAGAAGAGTACAGCCAAATGAGCTTTGGCTGTACTCCTCCTTTTAAGTATAACAGAATAATGTGTCTACTGCCAACTCCACAGATAAAAACGTTAGCTGAAATCTGATTTCAACATAAAAAAAACGTTAAACTTTTCTCTCCCATAACTTTTATAAGTGAAGCTCTGAGTATGACATTCAGTTATAGCTTACATTATTCATCTTTGTGTGTAGACCGAGTGTCTGGTGTACTTGCCTTCAACAGGAAGAAGTAATACATAAGCAAATATTTATCTAAGGCTTTAAGGTTTATTAATGAAGCTCTGTTTTAATTCATGTAGATTAAGATGCCACATTGTTGAAACCAGCAAGCCTTCTACATTAGTATTAAAGCAAAACTCGTTAAACAGGAATTCTTTAGGAAGTGATGATCTTCAGTTTAAGGTAATAGCATTATTAACTGCGTATGTATATTTAATTGCTGTGCATCATATATTATTTTTAAATGGCTAATAAAGTTTAGCATTGTAATTGTTGTGCTCCAAACACTGTGTAAGTGTACATTTGTTTAAAAGAAAAAAAAACTGGCTTACGCTATCCTGCCTTTTCTCAACATAATCACTAGGGTCATTATAGACCTCAAATGCAAACCTTTCCAATATCACAGCAGCCCGGCCAGCCCAAGGATGGGCTGTTTACATCCTACAGAGATCAAGCCATCCTGGGCAGAGTCAAAGCTTGGATCAGTCCTGACCAGTCCCTGTAAACACGCAAGCTCGCCACAAAAATCATACTGTATATTACATTTGAGTTTATTCAGAATATCATTTAGTAACAAAATGCTTTTATAGATCACACTTTCATAAACAATTTGAGAAGTTTATCAGACTCAAAATTCTTTGAGATATAAAAGTAGCATGGAGAGACACGGGGAGTTTTTCTAAAACTGATGCAGCTGTGCATAGTAACTATTCAATTAAGTTTTGACAATAAGTCCTCATTCACACCAGTGCAATTTGTCATGTGATTTGACAGTTCAGAATCATATGACAAAGTCACACCCTATTTTCAGCAATAGAACCCTTCAAATCATTGCGACTCAAGTCTGAAAAAGGGTTCCTGCCCTACTTTTCTGAGATTTCATTGCAGCTTGCATTAACTTCTGTTAAATGACATTGCAAGCCACAATGACATTGGAGATCCAAAATGCACTGATCTATGGCTTTGAAACTGCGCCACTTCAGCCGCACTGGTGTGGTTACTATGCAAAGCTGCACCACATTATGTCTGCATCAGTTTTAGTAAGCCTCTCCCACAGTTGGTTTTCTGCCCAATATTCTTAAATTAAGCCACTAGCACTTGTGATTCTCCTTTTACCTAAAATACAACAGTCTGTAGAGGAAGCTAAAGATTCTATATATCAATGTTTTCACCCAAGATTCTCACAACTTTCATCTTGGATTCAATCAGGAAAATTTGTGAATTTTGAGTGAATGTCATGTTGTCCTTAGGGCTTTCAGTTACCATATATGTTTATCAAATAAAGACAGCAACTTGAATTTAAAATTTTACATCTATGTCTACAGTTTAAGATTTACTCAAGTGAGTTGGTTAAAGCCCATATGCATTTGGAAAAACATTGTACGAATGATCTCCATTATTCATCTCCTTACCTCCAATTTTCTGTTACACCAGTTTTATATTATTGGGCAGCCTAATAGACACAAGGGTTTTGCTGGGTACACATGATTTGAATATCAGCCGGTTCCTGCTGTCATCTGGGAATAATTATCTAGAAAACTGCCACCACAGGCACTGTGGACAGCACATAGAATAAACTATGCCACGTCCTATTAGATAGTTGAAACCATCTGGGAATCGGAAAGAATAGACTTTATAGGCCTATTTTAAAAAAAGGGTTTACAATTTTTTTTATTTATGAAACATAAAAAAAAAGAAATGGACACATTAAAAAACATGTAACTTATTAAAAGTGACTGAAAGAAGATGTCTCAGTGGCCAAACAGTGACCCCCAGAGTCCAAATGGACTACACTGAGCCAAGAGAAAACCTGATTTGAGCAATACCCCAATGAGCTGATACATATAATAACCTGGAAGGGGGAAACCCTACAACAGTGAATCAGTGGTTAATAAAGCCTAGTAAAACAAATGTTGATTCTGCTTTTCAAGGGTTCAGAAGACTTGCTTGACTAGTTTTGTGCTTAAGAAAACACTTCTTCTGGAGCTAGATAAATAAGAGTATCATATATATTATACATCACTGAGGCAGAATAGATAACTAGACGGGAGCTTCAAGGGGACCACCATGTCAAAAAGGGTGGACATGGGGATGTATAAATAGAAGACTGACAACGGGGTCTATATTGGTAAAAAGTGGCGTGAGTACAGTCAATGATTTCAGGTATATAGTAGATCCCACACAATCTCTGATACACCGTTGCTGGCCAGTTTTCAACAGTGACAAAATTACAAGTGTGACATAATCCTAAGGGCCTGTGCCGACAGACGTTGGGTATGTGTTTATGGTTGTCAGTTTGAGAATCTTCTGACAGGTTTTCTCTTGGCTCATCAGTATAGTCCATTGAGTCCATTTGGACTGGATCACTGTTTGGCCATAGAGGCATGTTCTTTTAGTCACTTTCACTAAGTTACATGTTTTTTAATGTGTTCATGTCATGTTTTCATAAATAAATTGTAAACCTTTTTTTTTTTTTTTAAATATGCCTATAAAGTCCATTCTTTCCGATTCCCCAATGGTTTCAACCTGCTGTCATCTGAACAGTGTGTGCAGATGCCTGCCTGCCAGAAGCCGGCTTTTGTTGAAGGGAAATGCTGGAAAACCAGTAGCCAATCAGCGCTGGCAGCCAATGGCTGTGAGTGCTGATCAATCTGGTGGGATTTCCCCTCTGTTAAAACAATAGCTAAGTAGGAGAGATTGCTGCACTAATATTGCATAGTTTATATGGCGACCGCTCAGTTTTTTTTTTTTTTTTTTTTTTTTTTTTTTTTGTTCAGCCCACTATAAGTGTGTACTGGGCTTTAGACTTGGTGCATTCAGTAATGAGCTTCCAGTAATAGAGCTGGTCTGACATTTTCCCTTCCCTTCTCTTCTCAGTGATTCCTTGAGCAAGAACACTTGTTATGGAGGGTTTGGCTGCTACTCTGCTATACCAGCACAGAGTACTGGAGTGTCAAACAGGAAGCAACATTTTTACTTACAAAACAAATTGATTTTAAAGTGTCAATAAAGAGGAAGTAAACCCTGATGGGTTTACTTCCTCTTTATTTCCCTGCAAAGGCAAAGCATAATGGGCTACTATGCATACCATAGTAGCCCATTATGTGTCACTTACCTGACACAGGAGCCAGCGATGTGACCGATTTCCTCGCTGGCTCGAAACGTCCATCTTCCTTCCGGGGGGTCACGGACTCTGGCTCTGTCACTCCCATGCGTGCGCATGGGAGCCGACAGTCACAGCATGCCGTTTAATGAAAATGGCACGCCGTGATCCTCTAAAGTGTGCATGTGCCGAGTACATCGGCACATGTGCAGAAGAAATCCTTGTACAGGCAATTGTAAATATCTCCTAAACCATGTAGGTTTAGAAGATATCTGCAGCACCTACAGGTAAGCCTTAATCTAGGCTTACCTGTAGGTTAAAGTGTGTTGTAAGGGTTGCGAAAAACCTGGTTGATCCTACTGTTCTTTCTCCCACTTCAGTCCATGTCACCACTGCAGTTGGGGATTTTGCAGAGCAGTGTTGGCAGCTAGTGCATATGCTCAGTTCAGTTTATTTTATACTCTAAAGCCGCGTACACACGGGCGGACTGTCTGGCCAACTTAGTCCGTCGAAACACATTTCAGCGGACAGTCCGCTCGTGTGTGGGCTTCAGCGGACTTTTTCAGCGTGCAGTCTGGCGGACTAAGTATTTCGGAATTTCCGTAATATTGTCCGTCGTACTTTGGTTTCAGTGGACAATCCGCTCGTGAGTAGGCTAGTTCGACGGACTAAGTATGGCGCATGCTCAGAAAGGATTTACGCGGCGAAAGGTTGCATTGCTGTGTATTGGACTTCCTGTTCGACGGACTGTTTTGCATCCGTGTGTGGTCAAGTCCATTCATTCGAAAGTAGGATGGACTGTCCGTCGGATTGTCTGACGGACTAAGTTGGCCATACAGTCTGCCCGTGTGTACGTGGCTTTAGCATTTCCTCCCCATCACATCTGAGCAGCCGTGTGACTGTATCACACATGTGGGTGCATACACATTGGTAAATGACAGCCCACCCCCTCCTGCCCTTATCCTCCATGCCTACTAACCAGCTAAGCACAATTTGGAGAAAGTGCAGAGAAGGGCAACCAAACTGATAAGAGGCATGGAGAAGCTCAGCTATGAGGAGAGATTAGAGGAACTAAATTTATTCACTCTTGAGAAGAGGAGAATAAGGGGGGATATGATCAACCTGTTCAAATATATTAGGGGTCCATATAGTGAACTTGGTGTTGAGTTATTCTCTGTACGGTCAACGCAGAGGACACGGGGGCACTCTTTACGTCTAGAGGAAAAGAGATTTCATCTTCAAGTACGGAAAGGTTTCTTCACAGTTAGAGCTGTGAAATTGTGGAATAGACTCCCGCCAGAGGTGGTTCTGGCCAGCTCAGTAGATTGCTTTAAGAAAGGCCTGGATACTTTCCTTAATGTACATAATATAACTGAGTACTAACATAGGTAAAGTTGATCCAGGGAAAATCCGATTGCCTCTTGGGGGATCAGGAAGGAATTTTTTTTCCCCTGCTGTAGCAAATTGGAGCATGCTCTGCTGGGGTTTATTTTGCCTTCCTCTGGATCAATTGTGGGCATAAAATTGGGTATATTGGATTGTACGATTTATTTATTTTTTTGTTTATTTGTTTTTAAGGTTGAACTGAATGGACTTGTGTCTTTTTTTAACCTGACTAACTATGTAACTATGTAATGGGGAGCCAATTATAGGGGTTAGATACCATGTGATTGCTGTGATCGGGCTTTTAAAACAATCACATAGTACTGCTTAGTGTTGATCCCTCCCCTTCCTCTTGTAACAGGGGAAGGAGAGAGACAGTACATTTAAATAGGGAAAAAATGAATGGATCAGCTGCTGCTTATTCATTTATTCCATTTCAGTTACACAGGGATTATTTTTCTTTAACTCTTTTTTTTTTTTTTTTTTTTTTTGCCCGCTCCTCTCGTGTACATACTATCTCAATGTTGTCTCTTTGTGACTTGTATATTAGCCTTTTCACCTCCCGTATTCTGCCCATCTGAACATTAACCCCTTCATCTCCATCCTGCCACTGTATGTGGCCAATATATTACCCTTTCACTTCCTTCTTCCTCTATTTATGACCTATATATATTTAATGTGTCTAGTGGACCGATCTCAAGTTCTGCATTTAACCCTCTTCAATACTAAAATGTTTCTTCATTTCTAAAAAAAAAAAAAAAAAAAAACTGTGGCAAAAAATGAAATCACATTTGGGTGCTTACTTTGCAAAAAAAAAGGGAGGGGGGGGGGTAATTTGGGAAGGCAAATACGGTGTGACAAAGTATTGCAATGACCACCATGTTAATCTCTTGGGTATCTGAAAAAAATATTTTATGTTTTGGGGGTTCTAAGTAATTTTCTAACAAAAAACTGATTTTAGCTTGTAAACAACAAGTATGAAAATGAGGCTCTGTCCTTAAGTAGTTAATCTATTCATGGGGAGTTGTCAGAAACAGAATCACAAGTGTGCCATGGGCTTTAGTCTTGGAGTTTAGAGACCACCCATGCATGGGTCCAATATTACCTAATCTTCCAGATAAATATTACAAATGTAGGCATGTTTAATATTATAGTCTTTTAGCCTTTAAAGCTCTACTTTTACAAATTGCCCTTTTCACAATTTTTTTCCTTTATTTCAGTTAAATCAAATACTAGAAGCAAACCGAAGACTGGAAGAGCAGATTCGACAGTGTGTCTGGCATCAGCATATAATAGCTTTTCTACTGTCTATTTTTGTGGCCATAGTTTTAGCTATGTACCTTTCCAAAGACACAAAAAGCTAGGTAACACTGGAAATTCTGCCCTGCTGATCGTTTGTCAAAGGAAGAAAACGTTCACCTGACCAAAGTTGCCTTTACTATTCAGTGTGTGATTGAACTACACAGTAACGTGAATAATCAGGATATCTGAGGCACGCATAAGAATGTTTTAGAAGCCAGTTTGTGTCTCATTTTAGATATCTTAGTAGCTCGTCAGTGTTGTTTAGACATTTCCAGTTATTCTTTTAGGTTTTTCTTTGCAGCTCTTTTGCTTTACATATTTGCAGAGGTCAAAGCTCCATTATCTGCCAAAAAAAGCTGTTTATTGCAACAGGTACATAAACAAGAAGCATCTATTAAAATATGTAATTTCTGTATGTGACAGAAATCCGACTTTTTCAGAAGAAATAATCTACATTTAGTAGAAGTGTCAGACAAGAGTTAGGAGCAGGAGTAACCATATTTAACATATTTCTTCAGATTCTCAACTGCCATTTGTAGGTGTTTTTTTTACAACTGGGTTTCATTGTCCAATTTTATCCAAATAAGATAGACCTAATAGGTGGTGAAGAATTCTTCTATGTGTGAAGAGTGAGCCCCAAAACATACTATACATCTAAGAGTTTACACCTCTTCAGTTGCCATGGATTTAATTTGCTTTGATAACATACTGAAATGATAGGCTTACCCAAAACGTTCTCCTATATGATGGCAGCAGCCAATCCAAACTGTTGATTGTAGATAGGGACAGTAGAAGCAACTGACTGTCACAGAGAAAAGTGAATTCCCTTCCATCCTCTGGTATTTCAGTCTGTTTTCAACATTTACAGTTGTGAAAAAGTAAGTACACAACATGAATTTTTTTTTATATATATATATATATAGGTGTGTGTGTGTGTATGTATGTATGTGTATATATATATATATATATATATTCCAATATTTATCAGGCAAAAATTAGATCTTTATTCGGACAATGTCTACAGATAAAGGTGATTGTCTTATAGGGGAAATTTGCCAGCACAATAGTTAGCTCAACAAAAATATCAAGTGGTTTAATTGTGTTCTGTGAAAAAGTAAGTGCCCCTCTAACAGAAATTACTCTTTGCAGCAAAGAGACCCAAGATATCTGAGCTTTAAAGCTGACATTTAATCTACATATATTTACATACACCATGTTAATTTTATGTATGATTTGTTCAGTTATACTGCCTGTATATAAATGCAATGTTTGAATGAAGATCTAATAATTGCCTGTTCAAATATGACAAAAAGTCCACAATGTGGCTTTCTTTTTCACACTGCTGTATAACATTAACAAGAGTATGTAAATGCTTTCAGAAAGCGTTAAGAAGTCTGACAACCACTGCAGGTATCTTTAAAAGTCTTAAATTGTAGACATCTAAGCTGATAAGACAGCAGAGTTAAAGATTTCATCCATTCTTAGTTACCCACGGTTTCTCCCTTATGTTTCTTAAAAAGAAAATGCAGGCCATACATTACATTGATTGTTTTTTGTTCAACCAATGGATTAAACAGGGAAAAAATGTGCCGGTTTCCCCCACCCACGTGTTCGAGGTAGATGGGGGAATCACTACCGCATCATAATTGAGTTACAGTACAGTGATCAGTATTGCCTACTATAGCTGGCGGCACTGATCACTCAGGAAAAACACAACAGGCTGGTTGTACGAAGGTCAGTTGATCATCTTGTGTATAACCAACTAGCCCAAGCATGGTTTCAAATTCAGCTAGTCCCTGCTGAACCGGCCAAATTTGATCCATGTATGGCCAGATTTTGTTCGCCTTAACTGACTTTTGCCAAACACAAACCGAAACATTAAACCATCCTCAGTAAATTAACATCCAGTGCTTTGTTTTGTAAAAGAAAACATATTTTTTCAGCTGTACATTTCATTGCCCCTTTTCTCTGTTTTACTGATGGCAGGACAAACCCAACGTTGAATGTGTAACCATGGAGCTTCTTTTGTTACCACAATTGAGCACTCCGCTTTCTTCTCTACCCGCACATGTACAGTCCACTCTTGAGGAATGCGGACTGCACATGCATGGGTAGGCAACAAAGCTGAGTGCTCATTTTTGAGTTCCTAGGGCTGAAGAAACCATGCTTGGTAGGTACTGCTATCTACAGGACTGAGAGGGGGAGGCTGATTAAATGAGCAGCTGGGAAATAAGGCATTCTTTTACAGAACTGAGCACAATGTACTCAATAAGTTGTAATGCCTGGTATTTTTTGGGGAAAAAGTCAGTAAAGGTGAACTAACCCTTTAACCCAGTGGTCATCAACCCTGTCCTCAGGGCCCACTAACAGGCCAGGTTTTATGTATTACCTTGGGGAGATGCAGACTAGAATACTGAAATCACTGAGCAGAAAATTATATCACCTGTGATTTATTTCAGTTATCTTGCAAACCTGGCTTGTTATTGGGCCCTGAGCACAGGGTTGATGACCACTGCTTTAACCCATCTGTTAGCATGCTTCTAGCTAAGTTTTTTCTTGAAAACTAAACGCAAAAATGAATAGAGCTCTGGATTCATATTTTTTGTAGGGTCACTGAATTAGACAGTGGGCATGCATACTGGCTCCAGTTCGACAGCACTCCATAAAACTGGGACTTTCATTAGAAACAGAGAATGAACCTAGAGTTGAGACTCCACATGCATACAATTCAATGAAAGCACCAAACAAACATTCAAGAGCCTAAGGTTTTTAATGGGAAAAAAAAACGGATTCATTGCAGAAAAACCAACGTGTTTTAGGGGCCGAACACAGTACTCCTTTATCAGGGCTACAAAACAAGTACAATGACAAAGGTCATAAATATAAAAGTAAAAGGTCATGAATATAAACAGTAATATACAGGTGAAAAATAATGAATATAAAAGTCAGTGTATATACCCATTTGCACATACTATTGGATTCAATTAAATCGCAGACTTCAAGATGATATCTATATAGATGCCAAAGGTCACAATACTTCATTAGCAAACGGTAAAAAATTATAGGCAATAGTTCAGTAAAAACAGGACATATTTACAGTCTACCTAAATTAGAATAAATGAGATTTGTCAGTGATATGAATCGCTGTGTAGAACTTCATACAAATGTACTGTTTTGTAACTGCTGTGTAAATATACTCAAGACCACAAACATTTTTATGGTATTTATAATCGTAATTATGGTCCAAAAAAATATATATATATATATTATTATTTTATTTTTTTTGCAACTTTTTATATAAAGAGTAAAAGCATAACTTAGGAATTTTGACTGTGCTTAAATAGACTTGGGTAAGCAGATACTAAATAGATCAACACTTAAAGGAAATATCAGAAAAAACATATCAGTGGCCAAAAAAAAATAAAAAATCTGAGTGAAAACGATGAGTTTAATGTGTATCAGTCTATCAGCAGTTAAGAGAATCTCTGAAGCATAATACTAGAAGATATACAGTATACACTTGTGGTTTACTGCTTAGAACAGTTTCAGGAGGACAGGTTAAGCCAGTGTTGGTGAATGCAGCAAAGGAAAGTAATGTTCCCTTGTGGAGATTCAAATAGAATAAAAAGTGTCAAGGTTTTAAGTGGGGGCGGGTTAGATCTGGTGCGTGGGGACTACAGAGGAGTGTGCTGATGTTGACATGAGTGATAGACAGGGGGAGGACAGAACAATGTGGACACACCCCAGAATTCTGTTATCAACCAGTTTTATCACTAAAAACCTTGGGCTCGTGGATGTTTGGCACTTTCATTGGACTGTATGACTTCTTGAAATATGCAAGTCATCCAAAGGCAGCTGCTTCTATAGTGGGATTAATGCAACTTTCCTATGTGATTTTGTGAGTAGTTGCATCAGCTGATGGATATTAGATAGTGATGACAAGATGTTATAGTAGAAAGAGTCACATGGTTAATTAGCAAAATTGGCTAGAATTAAACGTGACCTCTAGACGAAAGGGAAAAATCCACTATGCACCTTTTTATAAAGCAAATGGCCACTGGGGAAAGGAGTTTAACTTTACATGGTGTTGCAATGCCTGTGACTGCCAGAAAAATGTAATTTGTTATCAGTCATGCGTGACTACCTTTTCTTTATCGTATCGTAGCTGAGTAGGTTTGAACCAGGATAAAATTGGTTCTGTTACTGCTCCCCTGTTTGTAAACTGTCCATTCATTTAGTGTATGTGGCTGTGGATGGAAGGTAAGTATTATATGCTTAACTGCAAAAGGGAACATACATATCAGAAGTAAGAATTACATTTTTGTTTTTTGTTCCTTTTAATGGGTTCTTTATAGCAGGGCCTAATTTACAACAGGGCGCTATAAAGAGAAGCTTTTTGTGACACATTTACTGTTATCTTATAAACTGGACAAGGAGATGACCGCATTCTTATTAGCATTAAATGCACTACAAATTCACAGTGCCAAGCCTTGGTTCAACTAAATGCACTTACAGCATTGTTTCTATATTTTTATATTTGCTAAAGGTTTACCCAGTAATATTGGCCAGAGTTTAATCGAAACCGTTATTACCCCAAAAAAAGTACTACTTTATTGGCCACAAGGTGAACGGTCAAAAACAACACATGGACTGATCAGCGAAAACAGGCACAAAAGTTGAATGTTAAATTTATTTATACTCTGTTATATTACCAAAGAATAAAAGTTGAACCCTGATTATATGCCATGGGCAACAACTTTAGATCTACTTCAGTTTTTATCAATCGTACCCAGAAGAAACCAAAATATAAATATATTCCAATTAAAAGCCAAATGAAACTCCTATATTCTCAATTTAAATACTCAATTTAAATCTATTTGCTGATACATTCTGTAAAGGCCTGTTCACACTTGTTCATTTTCCTGCAGTAAAACTATTCGACTTATTGCATTTAAAGTACAAGTCCCTTACCTTCTTATGTGGCTTGTTCATCTATGCATTGTTGCTTAGCAAAATAGGTGTATTATTTTTGTATTGTGTTTTTTGTGTAGTACCTAAACCATGTGAAATCTTTTTTTCTGATTATTACTCACTCACTTTGCGAAATGTATGAACAAAAAAAATGCACATTTTAAACAAACATAATTATGTGATAAGAATGCAGTGAAGACACACATTACTACATGTGCATAGGTGTGCATTATCCTTAAAGCTGACTAGACACATCACAATTGGATTGTAAACCCTCCTCTACATTTACCAATAACTATGCAGTACCAGGGGCCTAGCTGGTTGGAATATAGCTAGGGTGGATTGTTTAGGAAGGCCCTTCAACTACAGTTTTGGTAAAGCCAAAGGATACTAAACAATATAATCCTATTGTCACCAGCTTTACACAGTGCCTCTCAAAGTAACGTTTGAGCAATAGGTAAGGAAAAGAGCATCAGTAAAAAAAAAAAGAGAATAAAAATCGTGTAACACTATTTGTACTTTTTTTTAAATTTAATTCAGTATTACTTATGTTTCATTAAACATTAATAAGTGAAGATTTCTACAGAATAGGAAGTAGACAGAGGCAATGGTGTAAATCTGATTGTATGGTCTGTGGACCATTTAAAAGTCAATCTTGACAACTACTGCTCTAGCTGGATTTATATAGCACTTGCCTTCTTTTTTTTTTATTTATTTATTTTTTTTTTTGTTCTTGTTCATTCAGCCCTAAGAGATCTTCTCTCTAAACCTGTCTATAGGCATATAATGCTTTGCGTTTCCTCACAACTCCTAAAAAGATTCATTAATATATTTTTACATAGACATGACTTTTTGTATTAACTTGAGAGCCAAGCTTTTATTTGGGCAGGGTTGCCAAACATAACTTTCATATGCAGCCAATGCATATTTTAGAAACAGTGTAGCATAATTTAAAAAATTAGAGCTATACCAACATGCCAATGTAATGTGTGGCGCCAGCAAAAAAATAAATAATAATAATGAAATGAACAGCTCTGTCTTGGAACTTTAGGCAAAACACAGAATTGTAATCTGTAGTGGCTGCTTACCTGTGCCTGTTTTGTTTTAAAGATTACTGTTGTGCAAAAAACCTAATGTTCAACATCCAATTCTATCTGCTACAACTCCAAAAGGTTGCGTACAACCCAAATGTTTCAGGACTGCACTGGCCAAAGAGTAGACCTACTCAGATTCAGCAGTGGTAAAGAATATAGCAGCTAGATATTAGAGTTGGTTTCTATATAGGTCAGTGTAGGGTGTTCTGCAGCTCATGTTTAATACAAGTGGAGATAAATTGATAGAAAATAAGTTTACTGTTAATTTTGTCTTGACTAATTGTGTGTGCTCTTGACTATAAAGGCTGATGAGTATCAAAATGTTTGACATGTTTTTCCAGACAAATTGGGTACATTTTCCCATGAATACTCAATGCTTTCAGAGGTTTAATCAACAATTGTTGTTCAACAATCTGAACAATTGTCAAATCTATGTTTATTAGTGTCAAAATACGTTCTGTGCATCTGACTTCATAAATAGCTCACAGAAAGATCTCTCCTTTTCCTCTGAAGGAACTGAATAGTTAAGAGCAACCGTTCAGACAGGTATAAATCCATTTACATTCCTGGTTCCCATCAGTTTCTGTTATAAATGTTATTTAAAAGATTTTTAGAAATAACTCAAGGCTTATGATTCCGTGTTAAAATCTGTCGCCTTTTTACATAGAGGTTATTTACGAAAGGCAAATCCATTTTGCACTGCAAGTGCACTTAGAAGTGCAGTCGCTCTAAATCTGAGGGGTAGATCTGAAATGAGGGGAAGCTCTGCTGATTTTTATCATCCAATCATGTGCAAGCTAAAATGCTGTTTTTTTGTTTTACTTGCGTGTCCCCCTGAGATTTACAGCGACTTTATTTCCAAATGCATTTTCATGTGCACTTGCAGTGCAAAGTGGATTTGCCTTTAGTAAATAACCCCCATAGTCTGGTTGAAAATGGCACACATCCATCCAGTTCAGCCTTGTATCTGATATACTGTACAAGCATACCCACTCATTTGTGCTTTGAATATGGTAGAAATAGCATTAACAAGCTAGAGATGACCATCTGCAAGAACCCTAGGGACTGTCAAATGGCGTTTGTTCATGTCAGAATGGCTTCTCTTCCTATTCAGGTATATGGAAATGCTAAAGCAGCTTGAAGGAGGTCAAATGCACCTTTTAATGAATTCTGAATGTTCTCATAAGTGGCCCAAACTGATGTCAGATGCAAGCTGCATTTGCCATTAACAAAGCTACACTGGCTTATATGCAATGTAGCAGATAGAAGAGCACTTGTTGTATTGTTTGCTCCATTCTTTAGCTATGATAAATGTAAAGCCAGAAAATTACAAAGTTTTTGTAGTTCAATATTAAAATGTTTTTTTTTCCCCATCCTTGTTGTTCTTTAGAACTATTCAAGTTGTTAAAGAAATCAGGCAGTTAATTAAGCCCATGCTGTTTTGTTATAAAAGAGTCAATTAAAATGAGTGATGTATTAGTAAAAAAGACTGCATAGCAAATAACGAAGCATGGTTGAGTATAATCACTTCTAGCCAACATCTCACATTGTTGTGACTCTGGAAACCATTTTATAGTAGAACAATAAAGTATTATTTTATATCACAATTTTAGCATACTGTTACCATTCTTTAAAGGAAGCTTGCAATGATGAAAAACTAACTTGCCTAACCTAGTAAAACATGGGCAAGGAGATGCCTTCATATATCTTCTGATCTCCCCGAGAACGCCAATGATTTATATGTACAGTGGTGTGAAAAAGTGTTTGCCCCCTTCCTCATTTCCTGTTCCTTTGCATGTTTGTCACACTTAAGTGTTTCTGAACATCAAACCAATTTAAACAATAGTCAAGGACAACACAAGTAAACACAAAATGCAATTTGTAAATGAAGATGTTTATTATTAAAGGTGAAAAAAAATCCAAACCATCATGGCCCTGTGTGAAAAAGTGATTGCCCCCTAAACCTAATAACTGGTTGGGCCACCCTTAGCAGCAACAACTGCAACCAAGCGTTTGCGATAACGTGCAATGAGGCTTTTACAGCATCCTGGAGGAATTTTGGCCGACTCATCTTTGCAGAATTGTCCTAATTCAGTTACATTAGAGGGTTTTCGAGTATGAACGGCCTTTTTAAGGTCATACCACAACATCTCAATAGGATTCAGGTCAGGACTTTGGCTAGGCCACTCCAAAGTCTTCATTTTGTTTTTCTTCAGCCATTCGGTGGTGGACTTGCTGGTGTGTTTAGGATCATTGTCCTGCTGCAGAACCCAGGTTCGTTTCAGCTTGAGTACACAAACAGATGGTCGGACATTCTCCTTTAGGATCTCTTGGTAGACAGCAGAATTCATAGTTCCTTTTATCACGGCAAGTCTTCCAGGTCCTGAAGCAGCAAAACAGCCCCAGACCATCACACTACCACCACCATATTTTACTGTTGGTATAATGTTCTTTTTATGAAATGCAGTGTTCCTTCTACGCCAGATATACTTGGACACACACCTTCCAAAGAGTTCCACTTTTGTCTCATTGGTCCACAGAATGTTGTCCCAAAAGTCTTGGGGATCATCAAGATGTGTTGTGGAGAAATTGAGACGAGCTTTGATGTTCTTTTTGCTCAGCAGTGGTTTTCTCCTTGGAACTCTGCCATGCAGGCCATTTTTGCCCAGTCTTTTCCTGATGGTGGAGGCATGAACGCTGACCTTAACTGAGGCAAGTGAGGCCTGCAGTTCCTTGGACGTTGTTGTGGGGTCTTTTGTGACCTCTTGGATGAGTCGTTGCTGCGCTCTTGGGGTATTTTTGGGCGGCCGGCCACTCCTGGGAAGGTTCACCACTGTTCCATGTCTTCGCCATTTGTGGATAATGGCTCTCACTGTGGTTCGCTGGATTCCCAAAGCTTTGGAAATGGCTTTATAACCCTTTCCAGACTGATAGATCTCAATTACTTTCTTTCTCAATTGTTCCTGAATTTCTTTGGGTCTCGGCATGATGTGTAGCTTTTAAGGATCTTCTGGTGGACCTTACTGTGTCAAGCAGCTCCTATTTAAGTGATGCCTTGATTGTGAACAGGTGTGGCAATAATCAGGCCTGGGTGTGGCTAGAGAAATTGAACTCAGGTGTGGACAACCACAGTTATAGTATGTTTTAACAAGGGGGGCAATCACTTTTTCACACAGGGCCATGATGGTTTGGATTTTTTTTCACCTTTAATAATAAACATCTTCATTTACAAATTGCATTTTGTGTTTACTTGTGTTGTCCTTGACTATTGTTTAAATTGGTTTGATGTTCCGAAACACTTAAGTGTGACAAACATGCAAAGGAACAGGAAATGAGGAAGGGGGCAAACACTTTTTCACACCACTGTATATATTCAAGTCTGAGCTCCAGCATATACCTATCTTGTGTGTTTTCTGCTACATAGGCTCAGTGTATTGGACTGGTGATTGCAGGGCTAATTTCTGATTTCATAGCTGCGAGCAGCCATCCTGTACCAAGGATCTATTGGGTTAAACGGAAAACTAAAAAAGATTGTAGGTACTTCTACATCCCCGGTTTCACTTTTTAGGTCTTTACGAAGACTTTCCTACACCTTGTAAAAAAAAAAAAAATTCTCCACTACAGGCCAATTAAGCTTTGGTGTTTTAAAAAAGCATAAAGAAGCACTCTTTGCAAAAAGAGAGAAGCGTGCATGTTGGCGCTTCAACATTCCCCAAACTTTCTGGTGAGTTGGATGCTTAGGCTTCTGTGGTTCCTTCTGCAGGTCCCCATGTTGCTACTGTGTCTTGTAGAGATGTGGGGGCTGATGAATGAAACCATGTAGCGCTGCAAAGAACAGGCATTTGACATTCCCAGAAGTGTCAAAGCTTCACAGCAGCAAAATTGCGCTGGGCAGGTGGCAAGACATGTAACCTTTAAACATTTTCTTTGCATAGAGTACTTTTTTCTTTTGCAAATTGGAAACAGTTGCTTTAATTGCATTACTACAGATATCTTAATGTGAAAAAATGGTTATATTTTTACCTATATGCCATAGAATTGTATATGTTGAAAAAATGCCAGTTTGTCACTTAATTTATTATTTTAGTTATTTTGTATTTTATCATTGACTCTGGAATAGTATGCCTTTGTATATTTACAGAAAATAAATATAAAAGAAACCTATGTCATATAATTTTGTAGTTAAAGTGCATTTATTAGCTCTTCTAATAAATTATGTTAACAGAATAAAATTACCTTTAAAGCAAGATGAGCCATACATTATTATATATATATTCTAAATCTCAGTGTTTTGCTGGTTTAAAATGAATATGTTGGAAGGCTGGCACTTTTAACTGGGTAAATATGGAGTACAAAATAGTCTTTTTTTTTTTTTTTTTTTTTTTTTTTTTTTTTTTTATACGAGGAGGGAGTCTGTTTATTAGCTATCACAAGCAGCAAAATTCGGCATTATGCTGAGGTGAACTTTTAAGAGAGACTCACACAAAACAACCAGGCTGGAAGTAATTTGTTACATATATACACAGGGGCGTAACTATAGGGGATGCAGAGGCGTGGCCGGATGTGTGGAGTGGAGTAAGTGAGTGTGTGGAAGACGCTGTGTGTGTCTCCCTCCCTGGCCCCCATGGCGAAAGAGTGGAGTGCTTAATAATACGGCCGGGTGCAGGGTGAGGAGGGCTGAAGCTGCGCAAGCATAGTAGACGCTGGACGGAACGGCGCTATATCACCCTAGCGTGCTGAGCTCTCGGAGATCCCCGCTGGCCCCCGCTGACTTCCGGGTTCCGCATCCCGACGGCCGAAGAGAGGTACGAGATACTTCCGAGCAACGCCGATCAACGCCGAACCCCGCCTACTGAGACACGCCGCCTACAGTAACCACCGAAGGTTCCCCCGCTCCCCGGTAACTCGCAACAGGAAGAACGAGGTAAGCGGAGGGAGCGCAGGGAGGAAGAAGCCGGCAGCCTGAGGAGGATAGTGGCGGAGGTCTGGTGGAGAAAGCTGGGACACAGTGATGCCTTTGGGCTGGTAACACTCAATCAGGCACTGGAGGGGGTATGAAAGATTGGTATTCCCCTGTCAGTTTTTTTTTTTCTCTCTCTCTCTGGATGCCTGGGCATAGCAGGCGGAGGTTTTGCAGTGTAAGCCTTTGACATAGCGGTGCCTGGTGACTGGCAATTAGCAAACAGGAGTGTGCTGGCTGAGGGTGAGGAGGATTTATAACACTTCTATCTGGACTTCACCGTATTGTATTGCACAGTAAGAGGAATGAACAGTACCTGAAATAGTATGTGCAAATAAGTACCTGTTCTCCTGGTCATGTTTCTATTTTTCTATTTTTTTCCTTTTTGATGTTTGGATGTTCGGATTCCACTGCCTCCTGTGGGTGCCTTAAGGCAAGAGACTGCTAAAATAGATAACCTGGGCAAAGGAATACTTTTTGCTAAAAAGGAAACTGAATATTTTGTAAGTAGCAGAGAACGTGTGGACTGACTATAAAACTGGTTATAAATCTAGCTCAGTACTGTATTAATCTATTAACCGTGGGACAGTCTCTGTGTTAAAAAAAAAAGGGGACAAGCTAAACAGTGAAGGAGCCAATGTGAGTAAATAAATGTATGTGGCGTTGCAAAACCAGGAAATAGGAGGTCTTTGTGATATATGAAAGGAGCATCGGAATACGGTCATTACCGCACTAAATGAATATTGTGTTGTGGGCGGCTTGATTAGAAACCCTTTAAAATACGATACAACACGTTATATCCAGGATTGTCCCGAAGTCAGGGACGAGAAAAGGGAAAGTAAGATGCAACATTTGCGTTCTGCAAAAGAAAGGGGGGAAAAAGCTCGCAACAGTCCGTCACAGCAGCGAAGTTAGAACAATATGCTCACAACCCGGTTCAGTCATCCCAGACACCTCCAAAAAAAGGACAGTCAAAGGGGCAGCAAGGTGTAATGACTGAAAGGAAAAGTATGGGACAGTCAAATATTAATATCAACACACAAGCTGGAGCAGTGGTAAAACCCTCAGTAAATAGAAATACGGAAGTGGGGGAACAGAATATAGAAATTACAGTAGGTGATTCCCCCCCGATAGAAAAGGAGCCAACTATAAAGGATGTGCTATTGGCGGTAAACGCATGCAACATTTCACTTAAAGAACTCTGTAATCAAATGAAGGGAGTGAAGGAAGATTTAATGGTGGTAAGGCAAGACTTACAGAAAGTGGTGGAAAGGACGACAGAACTTGAGACAAGGACTAGTAGATTAGAAGACGATACAACATTCCTAATTAAAGAAATAGAAAGCCTGAAGGAGCAGTTCAGTGGATATAGAACAAGAATGGACGAAATGGAAAATAGGCTCCGGAGGGACAATGTGCGAGTAGTGGGGCTTCCGGAAAAAAGCGAGGGTGTAAACCCTGCTGAATTTATGGAGCATCTTTTGGTTGAATTGTTTGGGAGGGATGCTTTTTCAACAACGTTCTCAATAGAGAGGGCGCATAGGGTACCCTTTAGAGCACCATTGGAGGGGGGCCGTCCCAGGCCATTATTGATGAAATTACTCAATTATAAAGATAAAGTGGTGTTATTACGGAAAGCAAGGGAAATGGGGAATGTACTATATAAGGGTGTTAGAATCTCACTATATTCTGATTTTTCCCCAGAACTCCAGAGAAAAAGGGTAGAGTTCCTCCAGGTGAAACGCAGGTTACAGAAGCTCAGGGTGCCGTATGCTCTTCTTTATCCTGCAAAGCTACGGATTAATGCACTAGGGCATACTCAGGTTTTTTGTTCCCCAATGGAAGTGGAAAAATGGATAGAAGAAAATAAAGAAAAATTGTAGCCGTTGGGGTTCTTGGTATTGAGTGGGTCAGGAAGATAGAAAGAGCTGGGGGGATGAAGTATGTGTGTCCTTTTTTTTTTTTTTTTTTTTGTTTTTTGTTTTTTTGTATGGGAGGGGGTCGGGAGGGAGGTAACACACGGCGAGTGTACTAGGTGTGGGTGGTGAATAGGTTGTGAAGAGAGTGGTTTAAGGTCACTAATAGCCCCTAGGGTAACACCTAGGAAGGTGGGGGAGGGGTGGGAGGGAGGTAGAAGGGGGGGGGGGGAAATAGGGGGGAGGTTGAAGGGGAAAAAAAATATGTATGCACTAATAAATGGAGTACAGGAAATAACTCAAATCAAGAAAGGACACAAAATATGGGGTGGTAAACCTTGGGGTGGTAAAAAACAAGGAAAATCTACTGGTCACAAGGGGGAAGATGGTAATAAACAATTATATAGTATAATTCATATCAAAAGACACATAATATATGAGATAATGGTGATGTCTAATAAATTTGTTATTACACTAGGGAGTAATATTTGGGGAGTGTGGTATAAGTTAATAAAAGAAGGTAGGGGGGAGTTGGTGGGTACTGGGAGACAAATGGATCTCAATAGTGTCCTCAGTAGACTGGTTATTTCGCTCTCTCTCTTCCCTGCTCCAATTTTTTTTTCTTTATTTGTTTATGGTTATGCAGGATGGTAAAATTAAGATAGGCTCCTGGAATGTGAGGGGCCTGGGGACGCAGGTGAAACAAAAAGCTGTGCTATCCTTGCTGGAGGGATATGGAGTAGAGCTGCTCTGCCTGCAGGAGACCCATTTAAATAGAGACACAATATACCGGTTGCAGAGTAGAAAATATCAATTTCAATACCACTCTGTTTATTCGACATATAGTAGAGGGGTGAGTGTCTTGGTAAAAACGGGGGTGAATTTTGTATGTAAACGGGTCAGCCTGGATGAAAAGGGCAGATACATTTTCTTACATTGCCTAATTGAAAATAGAGAATGTATGTTGGCAAATATCTACATCCCTCCACCATTTAAAATGGAAGTGCTTTTTAAATTACAGGAATTTTTAGTGGGGATAGATGGTGTTCCTATAATAACAGTAGGGGATTTCAACACGGTCTTGGATATTAAAATTGATAGATTCCCAGAAAAAATACTGGCGGAACCAGCTTGGCAGGGGAGGTTGGGACAGTACCTGGAAGAAGTAGGACTACTGGATTTATGGAGAACTGGGAACCCGGGAGCCCGGCAGTATAGTTGTTGTTCGGCCACGCATGCTACGTTATCCAGGATTGATATGATACTGGGGAATGACCAGGCCTTACAAATGGTGGAAAAGATTGAATATCAGCCCAGGGGGATTTCAGATCATTCCCCAGTGACAGCAGTTTTAAAAATGAGAGAACGAAAGGTACAGAGGTTGTGGAAAGTGAACCCGCTCTGGTTGGAACTGATAAAAAAAGAGACAGAAGAACGCCCTGAGAGAATTCAGTGGGAATTAAAAGAATTTCTAAAAAATAACCGGGGTACAGTAACATCAGGGATCCTGTGGGATACTCTGAAAGCTTTTGTGCGGGGTCTTATGATCCAATCAATAGCAAAAATAAACAGAAAGTCTAGGGAACAGGAGGTACAAATAGGGAGAGAAGTGTTAGAGGCTGAAAGAGATTTTATTAGCGACCCCACTCAGGGCAAAGAAAAAATCTGGTTAGATAAACAAGAAGAACTTAGGCTATTAACTCTGAAGAAAGCAGAGATACAACATATGTTCCAACGGCAAGCCTCCTTTGCTGAAGGGGAAAGCGTGGGAAAAATGTTGGCACAACTGGTGAAGAATAACACGGGTCCCTCCTCAATCTCGGCGATTAGGATACCTGAGGGAGAGGTTACAACGGAAACTGGGAGTATATGCCAAGCATTTGAAGGATATTATAAAAAATTATATACTGCACAGAAAGTGGGGATGGATGAGCAAATGGAAACATTTTTAGGTCAACTAGAGGTACCATGTTTGAAACAAGAAGAAAGAGAGGAACTGGAAGCCCCAATAACTTTGAAAGAACTTCAGGAAGCAGTTGCGAGTATGCCAAATCAGAAATCGCCTGGGCCAGATGGACTACCGATTGAAGTCTATAAAAATTATGGCGAGATACTGCTTCCTGAACTCCTGGAGATGTTAAGAGGAGCATATGGGGAGGGTAAATTGCCTCCATCAATGATGGAGGCGGTTATAATCCTGTTGTACAAAGAAGGAAAGGACGCCCTAGATGTTGCAGCGTATAGACCAATTTCTCTCCTGTGTACCGATACAAAGATACTGGCCAAGGTATTAGCGATTAGGCTTAATCGAGTTATAGCAAGATTAGTCCATATGGACCAAACAGGGTTTATAGCCAACAGGTCAACTAGTATAAATATTAGAAGAGCCTTTTTGAATTTGCAGATCCCAATGGATAACGATACTCCGGGTGCAGTAGTGGCATTGGATGTAAGGAAAGCATTTGATAGCGTAGAATGGGGATATATATGGAAAGTTTTGGAGAAATTTGGCCTGGGTCCTTCCTTCATAGGATGGATTAGGATGTTATACGACAAACCTAGTGCAAGACTAAAAATTAATAACGAGCTATCCGGGAAAATAGAGCTGGGGAGAGGGACGAGGCAGGGGTGCCCACTATCACCCCTGCTCTTTGCATTGGCTATAGAGCCCTTGGCATGTGCAATTAGAGCAAACCGGGAGATAGTCGGTTTTGTAAGAAAAACTGGAGAGGAAAAAATCTCACTCTATGCAGACGATATCCTATTGTTTTTGGGGGACATGAGGTACTCAGTACCAAGGGCAATGGGATTGGTGCAAGGGTTTGGAGGCTTCACAGGGCTGGAGATAAATTGGGAAAAATCGGAATGTCTTCCTCTGGACCCAATTGGTCAGCAAACGGCCCTGGGAACCCCCCAAATGCCAACAGTGGATAAGTTGAAATATCTGGGAGTAACCTTGTCAAGGGATCCTAAGCAATATATAAGTTAGAACTTAGTCCCATTATTGGTTAAGTTTAAACAAAAAATTGCTATATGGAAGCGAATGCCTCTCTCGGTGGCTGGCAGATGTAATTTGATAAAAATTATATGGATGCCCCAACTTTTATACATATTGCATAATGCCCCAATATGGATTAATAGAAGTTGGTTTAATAAAATCGAGATGTTGTTCAGGGAGTTAATATGGAAGGGAGGACAGGCCAGATTGAGATTGCGGATGCTCCAGCTACCGGGAGAGGAAGGAGGATTCGCGGTCCCTTATCCGGAGTGCTATTTTTGGGCGTCCCAATTACAACAGCTAGGGGGGATTGATGAGATGAACGGAGGAACCCCAAATGGGAGATTAGTATTAACAGGCTCCCCACATAGCACGCTGATTGAGACCTTGGAAGCGGACTCATTCCAGTATAGATGCCCTACAGTAAAAATGATGTTAAAGCTATGGGATATAGTTAAAAAAAAAAATGGGATATAGTGAAATGACAAAGTATACACCTCTCTGGAACAATAAGAAGCTACAGGAAATATGGCGGGTTGGAAAAATTGTAGAATGGGAAAAATGTGGTATTGTAAGGCTTAGCCATTTATATGGCGGCAGGGGTATTAAATCTTTCGATCAACTGCAAAAAGAATTTAAGATATCACAAAACTCATTCTATGCTTATATACAAGTGAGGCACGCTTTAAAGACCCAGTTTAGAAACTTATCACTAACATGGGAAGAACTGCCCTTGCTATACCCCGTAGCACAAGTAGGACCCACTAAAGGATTAATATCTAAATTTTATGCCCAGTTGGGTGAACAGATTAATTGTGAGAGGAAAGGGAGGGTCGAGAAGGAGAAATGGGAGCAAGACTTAGGTAATATAACACGAGCACAGTGGAAAAATATTCTAGCGGCATGCCCAAAGGTCTCGGTCTCTCCTCCCCATAGGATTTCCCACTTGATGGTAATTAATAGAGCATACTATACTCCCCAGAAATTATTTAGATTTGGTAAGAGAACAGATGACTGTTGCCCCAGGTGTGGGGGGTCAGGGAATTTAATGCATATGCTCTGGAAATGTCCCAAATTATTTAGATACTTGGAAGGAGTGGTAGAGACAATAAGTAGGGCCTTTGGGACGGCGATAGAATTAAATCCCATAGTGTGTATCTTAGGATATAGAAATGAGGAAGTAGAGAGAAAGGGAGTAACAACGGTAATTCTAAGATGCTTATTCCAAGCCAGAAGGATGATAGCTAGGAGATGGCAATCAAATCTAGCCCCCACAGTAGAGGATTGGATAAGTGCTGTAAATGAATACCTATGTAAGGAGAGAGCAGTATATGCAAAACGAAATAACTTAAAAGAGTTTAATAGAAACTGGCGAGAGTGGATAGAAGAGATGCATACCCCAGTTTAAACCATGATAGGAAAAGGAAGAGGAGAGGGGGAGGGGGGACGGGTATTGGGAAGGAGCAGGGTAGAGTACATTAAAGGTATGGGAAGCATCATAACACATTTATGACACATTGTAGGATAAAAGCACAAATATATATATTGGCGGGGAGGGGAGGGGGGGGCGGTGTTGATAGAAAGGGTGGGAGGGAGGGGGGGGGGTTATATCAATAGGAAAAATGTAGGAATTGCAAAAATAGTTGAGGAAGGATAATGGGGGTTTTTCTATTGTTCAGATATTGTTTTTATTTTGTTAATTATATGTGATGTATGGATGTATTTTCATGTCCCCCTTCCCTTCCTAGAATTTTAAAACTCAGACTCCTGAATGGAAGGAATATGTATTGGAATTTTGGCAACGTTACTTTAAAATGTGGTCTGTATATTGTGAAAATTTAATAAAGATTAATATTAAAAAAAAATAAAAAATGTGTTACATATATAAAGTCACATTTATATGAGTATAGCTATGTGCTTTACAAATATGCTCAACACCTTACTTCTGGAATTCTCATGAATTTGGTGGTTTAGATCCTGAGAGCAGGCTGTAGAACTCAATGTAGGACCCCGCACCATGTTCTCTGGCAGCACTCCTCCCGAATCTACTTTGCCACATCACATTCTTTACTATCCCTTTCCTATTGTCTGAACTACATTTTCTAGCAGCTCTCCCCTTCTGTACTGTCTTCTGCCAGCCTGTATGTTCTCTGGCACCTGTCCCAATATTGTTTGGTAGCCCCCCCTCCCGAACACACTGCATTATCTGGCAACTGTCCCTAACCTCTGTACTGCATTATCTTTTATATCTTTTTACTCACTGTTCACAGTAAATTCCCCTGCAGGTCCAGTCCTTCCCACCAAGTTTCCTTATTACATACATTGTTATACTCTGCTTCGAATTTTACCTTTATTGTTAGCCACATGACTGCTGCTTGTCGGTGATTTGGTGTTCCAGTCTCTGGTACTGCTCATTTTGTTTAAAGCAGGGTTGGGTTATAAAAAAAAAAATATTCCAAGCTTTGAACATCTCACAGAGCACTGTTCAATCCATCATCCGAAAATGGAAAGAGTATGGCACAACTGCAAACCTACTAAGATATGACCCTCCATCTAAACTGACAGTCTAGGCAAGGAGAGTATTAATCAGAGAAGCAACCAAGAGGTCCATTGTAACTCTGGAGGAGCTGCAGAGATCAGCTCAGGTGAAAGAATCTGTCCACAGAACAACTATTAGTTGTGCTCTCCACAAATCTGGCTTTTATGGAAGAGTGGAAAGAAGAAATCCATTGTTGAAAGAAAGCCATAAAAAGTAAATTGGTAGTTTGTGAGAAGCCATGTGGGGGACACAGCAAACGTGGAAGAAGGTGCTCTGGTCAGATGAGACCAAAATTTAACATTTTGGCCTAAAAGCAAAACGCTATGTGTGGCAAAAAACTAACACTGCACATCATCCTGGACACATCATCCCCACCATCAAACATGGTGGTGGCAGCATCATGTTGTGGGGATGCTTTTCTTCAGCAGGGAAAGGGAAGCTGGTCGGAGTTGACCGGAAGATGGATGGAGCCAAATACAGGGCAATCTTAGAAGAAAACCTGTTTGAGTCTGCAAAAGGCTTGCGACTAGGACGAAGGTTCACCTTTCAGCAGGACAACTACCCTAAACATACAGTCAGAGCTACAATGGAATGGTTTAGATCAAACCATATTCATGTGTTAGAATGGCCTAGTCAAAGTCCAGACCTAAATCCAATTAAGAATCTGTGGCTGTTTGCAGATGCTCTCCATCCAATCTGACTGAGCTTGAGCTATTTTGCAAAGAAGAATGGGCAAAAAATTCACTCTAGATGTGCAAAGCTGGTAAAGACATCCCCAAAAAGACTTGCAGCTGTAATTGCAGTGAAAGGCGGTTCCATAAAGTACTGACTCGGGGGGGCTGAATACAAATGCACGCCACATCTTTCACATATTTATTTGTAAAACAATTTTGAAAACCATTTATCATTTTCCTTTCTCTTCACAATTATGTGCCACTCTGTATTGGTCTATCACATAAAATACATTTAGGTTTTTGGTTGTAACATGACAAAATGTCAAGGGGTATGAATACTTTTTCAAGGCACTGTAGATAACAATATATGGAGGTTTTTTGTAGAGTGGACAAGGGTTAAAATTTGTCAGGCTTTTATTAAAGCGTAGTTCCAGCCTCAAAACAAAAAAATTTAAGTCAGCAGCTACAAATAATGTAGCTGCTGACTTTTGATATAAGGATACTTACCTGTCCAAGGATCCTGTGATACCTGTCTATCCGCTCGGGTGCAGGCACCAGCATTGCAACTAAGAGAAACCAGCAGTGAAGCCTTCAGCTTCACAGCTGGTTTCCTACTGCCCGAGTGGCGCAGCACTTTCTGAATGGCACTGTTGTCTGTTGGGGAACACACAGGTCCCAGAAGGCGGGGGAGGAGGGGCTGATGCAGATATTACGTACCTTGCCGCGGCGAGGAAGGACGGAATTAAAGCTAGAGAACAGCAAGAAAAGGTACAAAATGGCAAAATATATATATCTTCAAAAACAGGGGGGGGGGGGTTTGGGTGCTCGTTTGTTTCTAGATCTACTTTCATTTTAGCATGGAACGCCTCTTTAACAATGCCCCATAAGTTTTGTTTACCTACATTTGGTATTTTATTTTATGAAGTACTTTGCATCAAAATGTATAATTCCTAATATTTGAACTCCTCAATTTCTCATGCATTCTGTTCTGCTCAATAGACATCTCTTACAGTCCATTTAACATGGTTTTATCTGGATCTATTTCACGTCTGTGCGTTTTTTTGTTTTTGCAAGGGTCAGGGACTTTTTTCTCAGAGCCGATTGCATTTTGCGTGTAACAGATTTCAATGTACCCACACCAAAATTGTGGGATTTTTTTTTTGGGTAATAAGAATGTATGACAGTTCTGTTCATGTAGTGCAAATTTGATGCAACATTACACTCTGGCACTCAAGTAGCATCAAAATAGTGCAGAGCCCTCTGTGTCCAAAGTCGCACATTGGGGTTAAGGGCTAAGGTTAAATGTTAGGGTTAGAATGCTAACAATTACCGCAAACCTTAAAGCGCAACTCCACTTTTGTTGAGAAAAAACATTCCCCCTGGGTGATATATGTACATTACAAGGATTTTAACTAATTTTGTTGCAGGTTTCTACCTTTTATTATTCTAAAGAAATCCCTTTTTGTTTCTCTGTGCTGCGTGAGTCTAATGGGAGTGGTTTCATAATTATCAACAAGCTGGTGCAACTGTAGGACTCTAATGAGGAAAATTGAAGGGTTTGCATCCCTCTTAGAGGTGATTTCCTATTGGGAGTATCTTACCAAAAATTTTATTTTTGTTGCAAGGGATGCCAGAATTCTGACTTGTATCTTCATGTAGACTTCTGGGAAAATCAGTGAGCCAATCACACAAGCAGGAAATTTATGTTTCTGGGGGGCGTTATGAACTTTGATTTTATGAACCTTTTGTCTACAGAACACCTCCAGGTTGCCATATTGCATTTTACAGAAAATCACAGAGCTGCAGATTGAAAAGGAAAGGTAATTTTGCAAAGCTTTCAATTACAATCTGACAATTGCGCGGCCATACAACACTGTACCCAAATGACATTTTTATCATTTTTTTCCCACAAATAGAGCTTTCTTTTGGTGGTATTTAATTACAGCTGGGAGTATTATTTTTTGCTAAACAAACAAAAAAAATGCAAAAAAACATAAAAAATCATGTTTAATAGTTTGTTATAAAATTTTGCAAACAGATCATTTTTCTCCTTCATTGAAATGCGCTGATGAGGTGGCACTGGTGGGCACTGATAGGCTGCACTGGTGGGCACTGATAGGCACAGTTAAGGCGGCACTAATAGGCACAGATAAGGCAGTACTGATGGGCACAGATAAGGCGGCACTGATGGGCAAAGAGGGGCACAGATAAGATGGCACTGATGGGTGGCACTAAGAGGCACTGATAGGTACCACTGATAGATGGGACTGATAGGCACTGATAGGTGGCACTGATGGGCACGGATATGTAGATTGTGGGCACTGATAGGTGGCACTGTGGGCACTGATGGGTGACACTGTGGGCACTGATGGATGTCACTGTGGGCACTGATGGGTGGCACTTTTTTAACATTTAGGGGGCAGGTGGGCACTGATGAGCTGGTCGTGATCGGGACTGAAGTCCCTTTTACAGCCGCCGCTGATCGGCTTTTTTTTTTTCTCCTCACGCAGTCAGCACGAGGAGGAAAAATAGCCGATTACCAGCTCTGTCGTGTCACATGATCAGCTGTCATTGGCTGACAGCTGATCACGTGTTAAGGGGTTGGGATCGACCCCTTGCTCCGATCCGTGATCAGGCGAGTCGCATAGACTCGCTGATCACAGAGTACGCCGCGAGTACCCCTCGGGGGGCATGCAGGCCGCTCATGCGCGGGACGACGTCAATAGATGTTGTCCCGGCAAAGCAGGTCCACTCTGTAGCCGTCATTCGGCTATAGCGCGGATCTCCAGTGGTTAACATTTAACCCTGACTCATGGTGTAGTGGTTAGCACTTTCGCCTGTCGGCAAAAAGGGTCGCTGGTTTGAATCCCAACAACGACACTATCTGCCTTGAGTTTGCATGTTCTCTCTGTGCCTGCGTGGGTTTCCTCCCACACTCCAAAGACCTGCTGTTAGGTTAATTGGATCCTGTCTAAATTTGCCCTAGTATATTCATAAAAGTGAGTTAGGGACTTTAGATTGAAAGCTCCTTGAAGGCAGGGACTGATGTGAGTGTACAATGTAAAGCGCTGAGTACATTGATGCTGCTATATACAGTGGATATAAAGTCTACACACCTCTGTTAAAATGTCAGGTTTCTGTGATGTAAAAAAATGAGACAGATAAATCATTTTTGAACTTTCCACCTTAAATGTGACCTTCAAACTCTAAAACTCAGTTGAACAACAAACTGAAATCTTTTAGGTTGAGGGAAGTAAAAATAAAAAATTAAAATAATATGGTTGCATAAGTGTGCACACCCATAATCTGATACTTTGTTGAAGCATTTTGTGATTATATTATAGCACTCAGTCTTTTTCGGTATGAGTCTATCAACATGGCACATCTTGACTTGTCAACATTTGCCCACTCTTCTTTGCAAAAAACACTCCAAATCTGTCACAATGCGAGAGCATCTCCTGTGCACAGCCCTCTTCAAATCACCCCACAGATTTTCAATCGGATTCGGGTCTGGGCCTTTCCAAAACTTTAATCTTCTGGTGAAGCCATATCTTTGTTGATTTGGATGTCTGCTTTGAGTCATTGTCCCGCTGAAAGATGAAGTTCCTCTTTATGTTCAGCTTTCTAGCAGAAGCCCCTGTTCCAGCTGAAGAAAAACAGCCCCAAAGCATGATGCTGCCACCACCATGATTCACTGTGGGTATAGTGTTCTTTTGGTGATGTGCAGTGTTGTTTTTCCACCAAACAATTCTTTTGGAATTATGGCTAAAAAAGTTCAATCTTGGTTTCATCAGACCATAACACATTTTCCCACATGCTTTTGGGAGACTTCAGATGTGTTTTTGCTAAATTTTGCCGAGCTTGGATGTTTTTCTTCTTAAGAAAACGCTTCTGTCTTGCCACTCTACCCCATAGCCCAAACATATGAAGAATACGGGGGAGATTGTTGTCACGTGTACCACATAGCCAGTGCTTGCCAGATATTCTTGCAGCTCTTATAATGTTGCTTTAGGCCTCCTGGCAGCCTCCCTGACCAGTTTTCTTCTCTTCTCATAAATTTTGGAGGGACGTCCAGTTCTTGGTAATGTCACTGCTGTGCCATATTTTCTCCACTTGATGACTGTCTTCACTGTGTTCCATGGTATATCTAATTCTTTTGTACCCTTCTCCTGACTGATACCTTTTAAAAATGAGATCCCTCTGATGCTTTGGAAGCTCTCTGGGGACTATGGCTTTTGCTGTTGGATGCGACTAAGAAAATGTCAGGAAATGTCAGGCGTGTACTGACTCCTATTCAACTTGAGTTTGAACATCCCTAGTTATCCATTTATAAGAGGGTGTGCACACTTATGCAACCGCATTATTTTAGCCCCCCTAAAAGATTTCAGTTTTGTTTTTCAATTGAGTTGTACAGTTTACAGGCCACATTAATGGTGGAAAAAGTTCTGAAATGATTTACAGTATCTTTGTCTAATTTTGTTTTTTTTTACATTACAGAAACCTGACTTTTTAACAGGGTTATTTATTTATTTCAGGTACTTACAGTGGATATAAAAAGTCTACACACCCAACATGTAACACTAGCCCTCAAACCCTAAAATGCGACTTTGAACACATGAAGGTTCCTGCACTACTTTGATGCCACTTTTTTTGTAACAAACCAGAATGTTCCTTTATTGCAATCAATTAAGACACAGTACAGTAGGTAGACCAACATGGACCAAATCCAAAACATAGGAAGTATACATTAGGCAAGCAGTACATGTAAGTGTATAACATTTCAACGGGTGACAAGTTATATTGCTAGTGCCGGCGTGGCTAACCCACGCCACCCACCGACATCCATTATTCCACCACCAACAATTAAGACTTGGAAAAAAAAAAAAAAAAACATAGGAGGTACAAAAAGTATCCAGGGGTCCCATTTCCCCCCCGTGAACCCCACCCATTAGGCCGTCCATGCCCTCCAGACCTTGCTGAATTTCTGGGGGCAATTCCTATTCATATAGGTAAGTTTGTACAACGGGAGCACAGTAGTAATCGACTTTTCCCACATTCCAATCGTAGGGGGGGAGGAAGCATTCCACCTCAGTATAATTTCCCTTTTGGCATAAAACAGAAGATAGGTCAACAACAGTTTAGTATATCTAGGTCTTTGGTCATCATCCTGGATCCCCAATAAGGCTAGCTCCGGCGACAGGGGGAGCTCCAACTGGAGACGCCCATTAATAGTGTCAAATACTTGAGCCCAGTAATCAGCAATCTTAGGACAGCCCCAGAACATATGCAGATATGTGCCTATAGACTGTCTACATCTGGGGCAGTCCCTCGACCGCTGGGGGTAAACCTGATGGAGCCTCTGAGGAGTATAATATACCCTATGCAAAAATTTAACCTGGATCAACCTTTCCCTGGAGGATATAAGGGTAGCTGCACTATCTGCCAGACATTCCTCCCAATCCGATCTGTCCAGCCCAGGTAAATCTGCCTTCCATAAATACTTTAATGCCACTTTAATGCAAATTTATACTCTGGCATCAAAGTCACACTACATGAACAGAACAGTCATATTTTCATACTGGCCAAAAAACAAAACGCACCGGAAATATGCATCAACCACAACCTGCATATATGTGAACTTGGCCTAGGGAAACAACTACTTGTGTGATAAAGTACAGTTCTGCTAAAAGGATTGTATACCCTGGCAGAAATCATTAACTTTTCATTAACTGTATCTAGCAAAGGCTGTAAGCACCACTGAAGTTTGCTTATCTGTTATATTGTATTTATCTATTGCGGAGTCCATATAGTTATTAAAATCACCAACCAATAGACATGCACTATTTTATCAGATACAAACTGAATATATTTCAGTTTATAAATAAAAAAATCATTGCTCATTTTAAAATGAAGTTTTTCACTAAGTAACAACATTTTGGATAAGTGGAGCAAGGTCGTGAAATATACCTCCTTTATGAGCAAGATGGCCAAGCTCTATCCCTTCAGAGATGAGCCATGCTAGTTGATGAGACCTTGAAGAGGCAAGCAAGCATGCCGCTCTTCTTTGGAAGATGCAGTGAATGGCCTGAAAGTCGGCCTGGGCTCTTGTGACCATGTTTAAAACGTTGAAAATGCAGATAGAGAATGTAGGTGAAGTGTTCAAGAGCATTTTCAGAAACTCTGTAGTTCAGGAGTTGGAGCAGGTACCGCCTCTAACAGGCGTAGTGTAACATTTGAGGGAGCTTCATCTTTTGGCAAGCTGCATAGCACCGTAACCCAGGCCAGAGTTGGCAAGTTGGGGTCCTGCTTTAGGGCCGGCACATGCCAGGCCGGAATATGACACAGTCTAGAGACCAAAGGACCGGGTCCGGATTTTAGGAAGACCTGGTGAAGATGCCAGATATCCCCTCAGACATATGCTAAAAGCTTGACCTCAGGTATCCAAAAAGCTACTTAGTTGGGTCTCAGACTATTGAAACGTCAAAATGGTCTTTTCAGGACATATATGGGCCATCAGAAGTCTTCCTCATCTCGGATTCATTTTCACAGATTTTACCTCACTCTGAGGTAAAAGAAGCATATACTCTTGTTTTATGTAAAGTCAAAGGTGTCGCAAAGTGCTGTTGTGCCAGTCTCTGAATGCAGGAGATTTCAGGGCATGTAATTGCCCCTCTTTAGGGTCATTAAGAGGAACAGCTTGCAGAAGCTGGTTTTAGACCTTGCACACCTGAGACAATTTTCAACAAAGGAGAAATTCAAGATGGAGACATTGTCTCTGATTCATAGGGGGTCCAGCCAGGTGACTGGCTTGTTTCCAATAGACCTAAAGATGCTTACTTTCATGTGCCTAGTGTAGAAGACTTCCACAAGTTCCTTTGTTTCACTGTAGGTCAAGACTGGCTCCAGCTTGCTTGTCTATCATTCGGTCTTTCAGCATCACCCTGTGTGTTGTCAGGGTCTTATGGGTTGTTATAATTTTTATCAAAACAAGGAGCATATGTCTGCATAGTTACTTGGATGTCCTTTTCCTACTGTCCCAAGACAGAAGTCAGGTCTTTTTAATGCCCCTCAAATTCGGCTGGTGGCTGAATCTAAAAAAAGAGATACTTGGAGCCCCCTCAGTCTCTTGTGTGCCTCAGGCTCAATTCAATCTAATCAGGAGGACCATTGCTTTGTGTCTGGAATCCGATGTTTTGAAACAGAATACTTTTGGCCCTATCTTCTTCCCACCTGTGTGCCTTTCAGTGTCTAAAATGATTGGCACTGTGGTGTCTATGGATCCGATGGTCAAGTGGATGCTCTAGAGAAGGCAGCCCTTCCGGAAGGAGTCTCTCCAGCGGTGGGAGCCAAAAAGCAGAATTCAGGTCATCTACATATCCTCAGTCATGAGAGTGAGTCCCCAGGTGGCTGAAATGGAGAAACTGACTAATTTGCCATTTCATTGCCTCACTTCCTGGTTCACAATCACGTCCAATGCCAGCAATACAGGGTGGGGGGGGGGCTTGTTGCCCATCGAGGATAGCTCAAAGCAGGTGGGACTGTCGATTTCACAAGATTGTGTTCAACATTCTGAAACTACGGGCAGCCTTCTGCACCCTACAGGCCTTTCACCATATAATGATGGTAGCGTCAGTGCTCTTATTCTAGTCAACACTACGGCGGTCTCCTATGTTTAAAAAAAAAAAAAAGGGGGGGGGGGGGACTCGCAGCCTGTTCTCTATTACAGAAAGTGGAGCCAATTATGTCTTGGGCTCAGAAGAATCGAGCCTACATCTCAGAGGCTTGTGTACCCGGAGTCCAAGATATTCCAACAGATTTTCTTTCCAGAGTCCAATTAGACAACAACGAATGGTCTCTACATGTGGGGGTTTTCAGGAGCAGATGCCCTGACGGATCATTGGCAATGCACCGGGACCTGTGTGTTTTGTTCCATTCCTGGTCATCCTCAGGTTGCTACGAAGACTCCGAACAGAGGTTGTGGAGGTAGTGGCAATGATTCCTTGTTAGCCAATTAGGCCATGGATCCCCTTGCTAGCACCATTCAGCTACCGGATCCCAGTGCCCCTTCTCCTCAGGCCAGACTTTCTGTCATTGGGTGCCATTCTACATCCATGTCCAGCACGGTTGTGTCTGACGGCCTGGTTCTTTAAAGTGGAGGTTCTCGGCTGCTCCTCCAGAGTCATCTCTGCTCTCTTGAATGCTAGAGGAATGAACACAAACAATGTTTATGAGAGAATCTGGTTTCTGCAATACATAACAAAACCATGTAAAAATTACACTCCTGCATCCGCATAGGCCAGACTAGAGGGGGATTTATCAATTTAATCTATCCCCACAGTAGCAAAGCATACCGTCACCCCAGGGATACAGTGGTAATCAACCATAGGGGTGTGTTCCTCTGAATTTAAATGAGCATACAAAAAACAAGGGGAAAAGGGATTCATAAATAATTTTTCAGGGAGGAACTAGCCAGTAATAAAGGTAAAAAAAAAGTATTTATTTGAAAACTCCACATAATACTAACAATTTATAAATAAATAATAATACCAAACCTCAACCACGTACAGTGCCTTGCAAAAGTATCCACCTGGCTTTTTACCTATTTTGTTACATTACAGCCTTTAGTTCAATTTTTTTAAAATCTGAATTATATGTGATGGATCAGACACAATAGTCTAAATTGGTGAAGTAAAATTAGAAAAATATATACATACAACTATTTTTCAGAAATAAAAAACTGATACTTGGCATGTGCGTATGTATTCACCCCCTTTGTTATGAAGCCCATAAAAAGCTCCGGTGCAACCAATTACGTTCAGAAGTCACATAAATAGTGAAATGATGTCCACCTGTGTGCAAAATAAGTGTCACATGATCTTTCATTACATATTCACACCTTTTTTAAAGGCCCCAGAGGCTGCAACACCTAAGCAAGAGGCACCACTAACCAAACACTGCCATGAAGACCAACAAACTCTCCAAACAAGTAAGGGACAATGTTGTTGAGAAGTACAACTCAGGGTTGGGTGTTAAAAAGAAATATCCAAATCTGTGATGATCCCTTGAAGAACCATCAAATCTATCATAACCAAAGGGAAAGAACATGGCACAACAGCAAACCTGCCTAGAGATGGTCGCACACCAAAACTCATGAACCGGGAAAGGAGGGCATTAATCAGCACAGAGACCTAAGGTAACCCTGGTGGAGCTGCAGAGTTCCACAGCAGAGACTGAAGTATCTGTACATAGGATGAAAATAAGCCTTACGCTCCATAGATTTGGGATTTATGGCAGAGTTGTCAGAAGAAAGCCATTACTTTCAGCAAAAAAACAAAATGGCACATTTTGAATTTGCAAAAAGGCACGTGGGAGACTTCAAAAATGTATGGAGGAAGGTCCTCTGGTCTGAGAATAAAATTTAACTTTTTGGCCATCAAAGAAAATGCTATGTCTGTCGCAAACCCAACGCATCAGATCACCCAAAGAACACCATCCCCACAGTGAAACATTGTGGTGGCAGCATCATGCTGTGGGAATGTTTTTCATCAGTCGGGACTGGGAAACTGGGAAGAGTTGAGGGAAAGATGGCTTGTGCTAAATACAGGGATATTCTTGAGCAAAACCTATACCACTCTGTGTGTGATTTGAGGCTAGGACAGAGGTTCACCTTCCAGCAGGACAATGACCCCAAACACACTGCTAAAGCAACACTTGTGGTTTAAGGGGAAACATGTACAGTGCCTTGCGAAAGTATTCAGCCCCCCTTGAACTTTTCAACCTTTTGCCACATTTCAGGCTTCAAACATAAAGATATAAAAAATTAATTTTTTGTGAAGAATCACCAACAAGTGGGACACAATTGTGAAGTGGAACGAAATCTATTGGATTTTTGAAACTTTTTTAACTAATAAAAAAATGAAAAGTGGGGCGTGCAAAATTATTCTGCCCCCTTGCGTTAATACTTTGTAGAGCCACCTTTTGCTGCAATTACAGCTGCAAGTCGCTTGGGGTATGTCTCTATCAGTTTTGCACTTCAAAAGACTGAAATTCTTGCCCATTCTTCCTTGCAAAACAGCTCGAGCTCAGTGAGGTTGGATGGAGAGCGTTTGTGAACAGCAGTTTTCAGCTCTTTCCACAGATTCTCAATTGGATTCAGGTTTGGACTTTGACTTGGCCATTATAACACCTGGATACGTTTATTTGTGAACCATTCCTTTGTATATTTTGCTGTATGTTTGGGATCATTGTCTTGTTGGAAGATAAATCTCCGTCCCAGTTTCAGGTCTTTTGCAGACTCCAACAGGTTTTCATCCACAATGGTCCCGTATTTGGCTGCATTCATCTTCCCCTCAATTTTAACCATCTTCCCTGTCCCTGCTGAAGAAAAGCAGGCCCAAACCATGATGCTGCCACCACCATGTTTGACAATAGGGATGGCGTGTTGAGGGTGATGAGCTGTGTTGCTTTTACGCCAAACATATCGTTTTGCATTGTTGGCAAAAAGTTTGATTTTGGTTTCATCTGACCAGAGCACCTTCTTCCACATGTTTGGTGTGTCTCCCAGGTGGCTTGTGGCAAACTTTAGACGAGACTTTTTATGGATATCTTTGAGAAATGGCTTTCTTCTTGCCACTCTTCCATAAAGGCCAGATTTGTGCAGTGTACGACTGATTGTTGTCCTATGGACAGACTCTGCCACCTCAGCTGTAGTTCTCTGCAGTTCATCCAGAGTGATCATGGGTCTCTTGGCTGCATCTCTGATCAGTCTTCTCCTTGTCTGAGCTGAAAGTTTAGAGGGACGGCCAGGTCTTGGTAGATTTGCAGTGGTCTGATACTCCTTCCATTTCAAAATGATCACTTGCACAGTGCTCCTTGGGATGTTTAAAGCTTGGGAAATCTTTTTGTATCCAAATCCGGCTTTAAACTTATCCACAACAGTATTACGGACCTGCCTGGTGTGTTCCTTGGTCTTCATGATACTCTCCGCACTTTCAACAGAACCCTGAGACTATCACAGAGCAGGTGCATTTATACAGAGACTTGATTACACACAGGTGGATTCTATTTATCACCATCAGTCATTTAGGACAACATTGGATCATTCAGAGATCCTCGCTGAACTTCTGGAGTGAGTTTGCTGCACTGAAAGTAAAGGGGCCGAATAATTTTGCACGCACCACTTTTCAGTTTTTTATTTGCTAAAAAAGTTTAAATTGTCCAATAGATTTCGTTCCACTTCACAATTGTGTCCCACTTGTTGGTGATTCTTCACAAAAAAATTTAAATTTTATATCTTTATGTTTGAAGCCTGAAATGTGGCAAAAGGTTGAAAAGTTCAAGGGGGCCGAATACATCGCAAGGCACTGTAAATGGGTTGAAATGGCCTAGTCAAAGCCCAGACCTCAATCCAATAGAAAATCTGTGGTCAGACTTAAAGATTGCTGTTCACAAGCGCAAACCATCAAACTTGAAGAAGCTGGAGCAGGTTTGCAAGGAGGAATGGGAAAAGATGTGGCAAGCTCATAAAGACTTATCCAAAGCGACTTGGAGCTGTGATAGCTGCAAAAGGTGGCTCTACAAAATATTGACTTTAGGGGGTAAATAGTTATGCACATTGACCTTTTCTGTTATTTTGTCCTATTTGTTGTTTGCTTCACAAACAAAAAAAAAATCTTCAAAATTGTGGGCATGTTCTGTAAATTAAATGATGCAAGTTCTCAAACAATCCATGTTAATTCCAGGTTGTAAGGCAACAAAACACAAAAAATGCCAAGGGGGTGAATACTTTTGCAAGGCACTGTACAATTAAAATTAGAATTGTTTTAAGGAAACAGGTGGCCACCACAATCAGACATACAGCCCTCTCGGACATCAAACACTGCTAATTCTTTATATTGGGTCCTAGTTCAATCATGATTGATAGGGAGCAAAATAGGGGCAGCACGACAGTTCACTCAGTAATCCATGGATATTGGTTAGTAAACAGGGTCCATGCAAACAGACTCCAGTCAAAAAACTTTGGAGATTAATAATGCCCACTTTGCCTGCAAAATATAGATTTTCCTGAAGATTAAATGCATGTAGATTGGACACTGAATTGAAATGAAAGAATCCCCTCTAAGATATAGAAAAATATGTAGGCAGCCCACTTGACGGTATCTGCTGGGGACGGGCTGATGGATTTTTTTATTTGTACAATACATGTCTGCTGCTGACAGATCATGTAGTAATCTATAAGTTCTTAATATTCTAGGCTTCCTCCAGTCAGATTTAGATCAGGCTCTATTGGTCAGCTCCCTCCTAGTACAAGTGTCAGCTTTATTGGCCTTCACAGGTGTATGCAGGTCTGGGCATCTTTTCTTGTCCAACAATTCTTCAAGGGAGCAGCTAGACCTTGGAGTAGAGGGATGTCTGCACAAGTCTGCTCATTGGAGAACAGGCAAGCTGTGCTCCCAACACAGCCAGAAAACTGACCATGCATGGTCAGTTTGAAATGGGAAAGCAGGGGGACTAGCAAGAGCACTAGGTATTTCATACAACGGAAGCGACAAGCACAGGAAACTTTTTAATACAAGTACATGGTACAACAGACCCACATACACCCCAACTTTCTGAGATGGGAATGATGAACACCTTTTCGCAAAAGTATGTAAGCATAGGACACACCTCCTGCCGTGCCCCCTTAAAGGAAAATTATACAAAAAAAAAATGAGTTAAACCCACAAGTGCTTTTTTTTTCTTCTTTTTTTTACCACTGCTATGCCTTTACACTGGCTTTTGACATTTACAAATGCAGCAATTTAGAAATTGGAGGAAAGGTTTAGCACGGGGAAACTCTTTTTGAAAGATAAATAGTGCATTTTATGTACAGCTATATTGATATACTGAGGAATAAAGAGGGACAGAGGGGCTTTGCTCCAAATCAGGGCTATGGACATATCAGGAATATTAAATGTACATGCAAACGCCTCCAGAATCATTATTTTAAATTACATGTGGAAAATGAACTGTCTGCATTCAAATTAAACCTATAGGGAAATCACAAATACATTAGATTTATACATTCACAGATAACACACACATGAAAATACTGCATGTGCTAGGTGTTTAGAAAATGATGCTAATATATATTTGTGCAAATATATTTATTTTTTGAATCCATGCCATCAACCAAAAATATTCTATACATGTATACTAGTTGGTGTCTTTAGCATGCATGCAGGTTTCCTACTGATTTTAGTTTGTAAAACCAAGAACTGTACACAATATTCTCTTCCAATAGCCATTATATGACCGTATGCTTTTGATTGAGCAGCTCCATTTTTTCTTCAAGCACCTGTTCTCTAAACCTTTAGGGTCCTTTCACATAGGCGTTCCGTATGTCAGTTTTTCCTCCATTCGTTGGCTTATGAAAAACAGACATACATGTATGTCTATGGCCTAGCGGATCATCCGCAGACATCCGCCTCAGTTAAGTTCCATTTTTTGAGACAGAAGAAAACCCTATTTTTCTTCCATTTAAGAAAGGGAATGGACAAAAAAACAGATGTTGGCGGACGAAATCCGCTTACATTCCATCCGCTGACATCCATTTTTGAACCCTTTTTTCCCTCTTAAAACACACTGGCAAGAGCTGGTTGCTAAGGAGGGGGCTGGGAAGCCAGCCGCAGTGTCCTTAGCAACCGATAAGTTATCAGCTGTCAGCGGGAAAGAAAAGTGAAAAAAAACGGTGTGGGATCCCCCCCTAGATCCATACCAGGCCCTTCGGGACTAGCATGGATTCGGAGGGGACCCCCATGCCAATTTTTTTTAAAATGGCATGTGGTCCTCCCCAAAATCCATACTAGACTCTTATCCGAGCATGCAACCCGACAGGTCAGGAATAGGAGGGGGCGAATGAGCACCCTGCCCTCCTGAACGATACCAGGCTGAATGCCCTCAACATAGGGGGATGGGTGCTTTGGGGGGCATGTTGCCGTGTTGATGGAGACAGGGGCCTCTTCCCGACAACCCTGGCTAGATCCTGGGGCCCTCCCCCATGTGAATGGGTATCGGGTACATCACACCCCTACCCATTCACCCCAAAAAGCAGTGAAATGTAAAAAAAAGCCTGCCCCAGTCCCAGTCCTTAAATTGCTCCGAGACATCTTCTCCTGGTGCCATCTTCTGCTGCTGCTGTCTTCTCCCCCGCTGCTGTTTTCTTCCATGCTTGTGAACATGCCTGACGAAGGGGCCCTGCATGGCTCCAAAACATTGCACTTATCTCTGTGATGTGATCTCTCTGCAATAAAGAAACCTTTGGACGGTGATTGTTGATCCATGGTGTGCTTTGTGAAGAACGGATGTCAGCAGACATGAAAACGGATGTAATAATTGACATCCGTATCCGTTTTTATTTTTTTAGAGTGACTGAACTGAACTAAAAAACGGAATGCCCTGGTGAAAGAACCCTTAGGGAGAATGTCTGCTATGAGGAAAGCTTTATCCATCAACAGTCAAGACAGAAGTAGACTGACAAGTTGTAGGTTATCTCCTTTAGACTTATGTTAATGTTATCTTAATTTCAGAGATGAAAATATTTTCCTTCACTAAATTAACTTTATTTTAGTCAACTAAAATGCGACTAAAACAGAAATGGCATTTTAGTCAAAAGACTATGACTAAATTAAATGGAAAAATGAACACTACACCATACATACTAACACTACACATAAGAATAAGTAGGGACATATACTAAGCTGCTGAAAGAAAAAAAAAAATTAAGAAAAAGGCTTTTCTTCTTATTTTTTTTCCTTGATATTTAATGTTGGTAATATATTCAGGTAATATGTGCAATGGCATTACACTCCTGGAGTAAAAATCGAATAATATTCTTATTTATGGTATTAAGATTTGAACATGCACAACAGACACAGATTTAGCCATTGTGATATATATCATCTTTATAAATAAAATCAAGTTTCATAAACAAAACAAGCAAAAATATTGCTTTTTGTGTTTTTTTGGTTTGTTTTTTTTAAATATATTTTTAATCTGCACTTCTTGTCAAAAAGCAATATTTTTGCTTATTTATGAAGCTTGGTTTTATTTATAAAGATGTTATTTATCACGATGCCTGATTTACTAAAGGCAAATCCACTCTGCACTACAAGTGCACTTGGAAGGGCAGTCGCTGTAGATCTGAGGGGAAGATCTGAAAAGAGTGGAAGCTCTGCTGATTGTATCATCCAATCATGTGCAAGCTAAAATGCTGTTTTCTATTTTCCTTGCATGTCCCCCTCAGATCTACAGTGACTGTGCTTCCAAGTGCACTTGTAGTGCAAGGTGGATTTGACTTTAGTAAATAACCCCCTATGTGTAGTTAAAACAACGATCGCAAGGTGGCAGCATATAAACAATCAACTAGTGAACAGCATAGGCTATATACATAGATATACACTATATAACCTGGCTTGCAGTCTCTGCTCTAATTCAGCCCAAAGGTGTTCTATTGGGTTGAGTTCAGGACTTTCTGCAGGCCAGTCAAGTTCCTCCATCCCAAACTCGCCCATCCATGTCTTTATGGACCTTGCTTTGTGCACTAGTCTAAATCATTTGGAGGAGGGGGGATTATGGTGTGGGGTTGTTTTTTTAGGGGAAATCTTAAGGCATCAGCATACCAAGACATTTTGGACAATTTCATGCTCCCAACTTTGTTGGAACAGTTTGGCGATGGCCCCTTCCTGTTCCAACATGATTGCGCACCAGGGCACAAACACGGTCCATAAGGAAATGGATGAATGTGTTTGGGGTGGAGGAACTTGACTGGCCTGCACAGAGTCCTGACCTCAACACGACAGAACACTTTTGGGATGAATTAGAGCGGAGACTGTGAACCAAGCCTTTTCGTCCACATCAGTGCCTGACCTCACAAATGCCTTTCTGGAAGAATAGTCCAACATTCCAATAGATACACTCCTAAACCTTGTGGACAGCCTTCCCAGAAGAGCTGAAGCTGTTATAGCTGCAAAGAGTGGGCCAACTCAATATTGAATCCTACGGATTAAGACTGAGATGTCATTAAAGTTCATGTGCGTGTAAGGGCAGGTGTCGCAATACTTTTGGTAATATAGTGCAGTTGCATTACCCACAACACTGTGGGCACTGAAGTGTCTGAATTTTCAGAAGGATAAAGGGGTGGAGCTGGGGCCATGTGTGTGCACAGCATACCCAGTACATCGATGGCAAATAGGCTGTTCACTTTGCAAGAGAATTTTCATTTAGTTTAATAAATGTGGTGAAATTTAATTTGGCAAAGAATACCCAGACACAAGAAAAATTGGGATGCATACAGTGTTACATAGATTACCATGGTTATAAGGAAATATACATTTTTTCCAACAGTTAAATAATTATACCATATAGACATTAAAGCTCAATTCTGGGCACAGCAAATTTATCATTAAGGCTGGGCACTTGGCACTTTATTCAAAAGCACTGCCCCAATAAAGATGGCAGCAGAAGGTCACTGATAGTTGCAGTGTTCACTCAGACAGTTGCTTCCCTGCTAGCACCTATGGAGGCTGCAGAGGAGCATCATCCCCCTAAAACGTCATCCCTAATTTGGCAAAGGGTCACCTGCTGGGTGGAGTTGGAACTGTACCTGCCAACGTGCTTTCTATCCTAATATCCTGTTGCTGAGCTACTCAAATGAGAGCAGAATTTGACCCCTGTTGGAACCTATATACAGTGCCTTGCAAAAGTATTCACCCCCTCTTGGCATTTTTAGTGTTTTGTTGCTTCACAACCTGGAATTAACATGGATTGTTTGAGAATTTGCATCATTTAATTTACAGAACATGCCCATAATTTTGAAGATGTTTTTCTTTTTTTTATTGTGAAGCAAACAACAAAATAGGACAAAATAACAGAAAAATTCAATGTGCATAACTATTCACCCCCCTAAAAGCAATACTTTGGATAAGTCTTTATGAGCTTGCCACATCTTTCCACTGTGATTTTTGCCCATTCCTCCTTGCAAAACTACTCCAGCTCCTTCGAGTTGGATGGTTTGTGCTTGTGAACAGCAATCTTTAACTCTCACCGCAGATTTTCTATTGGATTGAGGTCTGGGCTTTGACTATGCCATTCCAACACATTTACATTTTTCCCCTTAAACCACTCAAGTGTTGCTTTAGCAGTGTGTTTGGGGTCATTGTCATGCTGGAAGGTCTGGAAACTCTGTCCTAGCCTCAAATCACACACAGAGTGCTACGGGTTTTGCTCAAGAATATCCCTGTATTTAGCACCATCCATCTTTCCCTCAACTCTGACCAGTTTCCCAGTCCCGACTGATGAAAAACATCCCCACAGCATGATGCTGCCACCACCATGTTTCACTGGAGTTCTTTGGGTGATGTGATGTGTTGGGTTTGCGCCAGACATAGCGTTTTCTTTGATGGCCAAAAAGTTAAATTTTAGTCACATCAAAACAGAGCACCTTCCTCCATACATTTTGTGAGTCTCCCACGTGCCTTTTTGCAAACTCAAAATGTGCCATTTTGTTTTTTTGCTGAAAGTAATGGCTTTCTTCTGGCTACTCTGCCATAAAGCCCAACTCTATGGAGCGTATGGCTTATTGTCGTCCTATGTAAAGATACTCCAGTCTCTGCTGTGGAACTCTGCAGCTCCCCCAGGATTACCTTAGGTATTTGTGCTGCCTCTCTGATTAATGCCCTCTTTGCCCGGTTCGGGAGTTTTGGTGTGCATCCATCTCTAGGCAGGTTTGCTGTTGTGCCATGTTCTTTCCATTTGGTTATGATAGATTTGATATTTCTTCTAGGGATAATCAAAGATTTGGATATTTTTTTATAACCTAACCCTGACTTGTACTTCTCAACAACATTGTCTCTTACTTGTTTGGAGAGTTCCTTGGTCTTCATGGCAGTGTTTTGTTGGTGGTTGCTTAGGTGTTGCAGCCCCTAGGGCCTTTGAAAAAGGTGTGTATATGTAAAGACAACTCATGTGACACTTAGATTGCACACAGGTGGACATCATTTCACTAATTATGTGACTTCTGAAGGTAATTGGTTGCACCAGAGCTTTTTATGGGCTTCATACCAAAGGGGGTGAATACATACACACATGCCAATTATCAGTTTTTTATTTCTGAAAAATTGTTTTATGTATGTATATATATATATATATATATATATATATATATATATATTTTTTTTTTTTTTCTAATTTTAATTCACCAACTTAGACTATTGAGTTCGGATCCATCACATATAATTCAGATTAAAAAAATAATTGAACTAAAGGCTGTAATGTAACAAAATAGGTAAAAAAGCCAAGGGGGGTGAATACTTTTGCAAGGCACTGTAGATATGTCCCACTGATACATTTTAACATGACAGCTCTGTGCAACAACATATGTCACCTAAAGGTTCCAAAGACTCACTCCATCAATGTAGCACTTACTATGCTTCAGCTGATGACTTGCACTGAATTCCAGTGAGGGTGACAAATTGGAATATCTGCTGCCCTTGCCTGTCCTAGACCTTATCACTGTGCTGCCTGCAGAAGACACCCCACAGTGCACACCTCTCATGTACATGGCTGATGAGTGTCTCATGGCTCATGTCACATGCCATGGTGCTAGTAATGCACACAGCAAATGACTCCCTAAATACTATCTGGAAATCCCCCCCCCCCCCCATGGGAATAGTGGAAATTAGTTCAGATCCATCTAAAAAATTGACAGACCTAAACAGAATGTCACTATGAAAGGACCCTTATGCTTTTGTGCTTTGAATTCTTAAATTTTAATGTCAGTCACATGACTTACTGGATCCGCTTCCTTTTGGGTCTTCTACCAGCAGCGGGCAGTCCTTGATGATGTTAATGTGGCTCTCTGTATCATCTGGAAAAATAAGGCCACTGTCTGCTCAAAACATTGGTGTAACCATTCTGCTGATATGGGACTGCAGTAAATCCTACTTTAGAATCTACTTCTCAGTGTGCTGATTATCTCTTTATTGCTGGATTTTATTCGGTACCATCGTACAGACATTCACTCACCTTTCACAAGGGTTATCTATGGAGGTCTGTGCAGTATAGTTAGATTCATTTTTAGCAATAAATACATGAAGAGTCTCAATGCTTCCATCTACTCACTCCATCCAGAACTAATAAAAGATGTTGGCTTTAGTTACACTTTAAACACCCAAATGGCTTGTGTGGCAGTTATATCAGTTAAATAAAAGCAACAAAGACTTCACTAATTTGATAACAAATAAAAGACAGCGCCATTTATTATTCATTTATTGAACATTATTATAAAAGCTTCATGATTTGTGAATGTTCTTTTATATAAAGTTAACTTTCTGTTTTTGTGATGGTTTAAGTACCGTAATCCTCTCATTTTCTCTGCACTATTTTGCAAATCAGCACAATAATAGCATAATATAAGAATATAAAAATAATTGACAGGCAAGAATAAAAATATCAACTGAATATCAAGTGAATATCTTACTTCCTAGCAAATGTTCTGTAATTCTGTACAATGGAATAACAAACTTTCTTCCTGCAAGTATAAAAAAAAAGTATATTATTAATCCCAATTTCAAGACCACGAGGATGTCAGCCCTAGCAAACTGTACCAGCAGCTTCTTATACTAACAACTGATTTTCTCTTTAATTAGGCAGGAAGCAGGAGGTGGTCCCCAGTGGGGCCTTTAAAATTGCTGAAAACATTGCTGCATGCTAAGGTTAGATTCTCAGCACTACTTTTGTGTATGCACATAAATTATATTAGACAAACAAAAGCTGAAAATGAGGAAATCAGTTGGTACAGCTAGAATAATTCTAAAGGACAAAAAAATAACCATTTTCTGTTCTAGGTGCTGGAGGATCTATAGTCAGTAAAAGGGGTCTATAGTTGGGAAGGACTGTTGTTGCTGGTGGGGGATCTGTTGTTGCTGGGGGGTCCACTGTTTCTGGGGGATCTACTGGTGAGGGAGGTGTCTTGTTGCTGAGGGGTCTACTGTTGAGGGAGGAGTCTATTGTTGCTGGCTGCTGGAGGGTCTATTGATGTTGGCTGTTAGGAGATATATTTTTGTTGGAGGGGGTCTATTGTTGCTGAAGGGGATCTATTGTTTTGGTGGGGGCATCTATTATTGCTGGGGGATCTATTGTTGGTGGTGGGGTCTGTAATTGCTGGAAGGATCTATTTTACTACTTTTCTTGTTATAATTAACAAATTCCATATCAATTAGCACCAAAACAAAAATAATACTTGGTTCTGTATTCTCTAAAAGGGGCGGTACTGGGAGGTGAGACCAAGGGATGGTACCAAGGGATGTGCTCAAAGGTGGGTAGGGGGCACAGACGAGAGGTGACTTGGAAAAGGGGAGTACCTGCACCTATTCTCTGAGAAAAAAAAGTCCCGGTCACCAGTTTTACCCATGGTCTTCCTGCAGCTTGTCCCATCTCCATAGCCCCATGCCACAGGAAGTTATTATCTCACAAGATTCCAGGCAAAATCAACAGGTATTTTTATTTTTTTGCACTTATCAAACAGATATAAAAAAATGCTTTCAATTGATTATATGGCAGACCAAAAGGTTTAGTAGTCTTGTAGGTATAGTAGTCTTGTGACTTCTATCAGTGTCTCAGTGCCCAGCCCGCCCAAGTGCAGTATCAATCGATTACTGTCACTTACAAAGCACTAAACGCGTAACTGCAGCATTCGCAGAGTCAGGCTTGATCACTGTGAACGCTAACAGTTTTTTTGTTAGCGTTTGAAGCAGTCCCTGACAGTCAGGTGCTCTTTTTAACTGTGAGTCGCACTAGTGTACCAGTAAATTTGGAGGCCAAAATGTCCAATCGAAGGTACACTAGTGAAGAGGCCTACACTTTTCTGAGCATGACAGATAGTGAAGAGGAATGCCGTGTACACACGACTGGACTTTCCGGCAGACTAGGTCTGATAGTCTTCCCGACTGACTTTTCAGCAAGAGTATTTAATAAACATTTTTTATTTGTAACACTAGTAAAAAAGTACTTTCGTAAATACATACATGCACACATGGTATAAACATAATGGATACATATATGTCTACATAGTTACATCGTTATTAAGGTTGAATAAAGACACCAGTCCATCCAGTTCAACCTGTCCATCGGAAAGATTTGAAACGTTCTAAATCTAAAGTCTGTCTAATTTTTCAACAGCAAAGGTCTGATGAAGCCCACACACGGTCGAATTGTCAGACGGATTTGTTCCGTCTGACCTTTGCTGTTGAAAAGTCCGGCCATGTGTACACAGCAGAAGTCACCCATCTGTCAGAATCAGGCTCAGAATAGGAACCTGTAGACAGCAGTGACTCCATGACAGATAGCTCTGACACAGAGTTGTGGTCCCTGCCGAGGTCAGGCGTACCCGACCCCGTTCTTCTGCTGTTGTTGTGGTTCAAGAACCGCAGGGCTCTCGTATGAAGCAGAGAAGTACTAGTGCCACTCATCCTTCTGGTGAACTGGCAAGCACCAGCGGCTTAGTATATCCTAGTCGTACATCCAGCACTGCAGTAACACGTGGTGACGTGGCAAGTCCCATAAGTGCAGTTCAAGCTGGTGAAGTGGCAAGCACAAGTAGTGTCCCACAGCCACCAAGAAGGCAAAGACAGGCCCTTCGAGCCCTTCCTGCTACATTTGCCAATCCGAATTGGGAGCCCACCACTTCTGCACTGTCTTGGCTACAGTAAGTGGTTCTAAAGGCTGAAGATTTTTTACCTTCATGCATCCGATCTAGAGGTGTGCGCTAGAGCAGGAGCTCTCCTGGGTCTCTCCCTCCTCAACTGAGACACAGCAAATGGAGCCAATGGTGGAGTCGATTCGTACTCTGTGTGTCTCACAGAGAAACAGAGGTGGCTCAGGAATGCCCCCAGGCAAGCAGCTTGCTATAGGGCCAGTGTTTGCAGTGGGCCACTCAGCAAGGGAGAGGGGTCAGGAGCACCGGAACGGGACCTGAGAAGAAGAGGATTGGGGCTACTCTGTGCAAAACCATTACACAGAGCAGGTGCTAGAAGTATAACATGTTTGTTATTTAAATTTAAAAAAAAGTTAGAACCTTTTCAAACACTTTAGTTTTCTTTTTAGGCTTTCTTTTACTTTCACCTAGTGATCCTGCCAGTAAGTCTGTTGTTTTTCCAGAACAGGCTGTCCTGTCAATGTAGCAGTTAGAGGGTTGAGACAGACCATATAACCACTGATAGGAGTTCTTACAATGATCAACTTTTATAAATGTATGTAAAACTTTTATGCTAAAAGGGGAAAAAATTGTTGCTCTAAATGCTTAACAAGTGTGAGCTGGAGTTTGGCTTCAAATTGTTTAGTATTTTCAAATGTAAACCCTCCCCTTCACCCAGGTTAACAATGCTGCTGTCCAAGGGTGTCTCTGTTGCTCTTTCATCAAGAGTGTAGGCACCCTAATAAAGGAAGTGTTACTAGCCAGATAACCTGGTGAAAGGAGAGGGGGAAAAAGCCTAAAAAAAGAAAATGAATCCAGCCCCCACATGTATTGATTGTTAAAGGGGTTATTTTTTAAAATAAAAATAACAAACATGCCTATACTTACCTGCTCTGTGCAATGGGTTTGCACAGAGCAGCACCGATCCTCTTCTTTAGGAGTACCCCACCGGGACTCCAGGCCCCTCCTCTTCATCGGGTGCCCTGCCATAGAAAGCCGCCTTCCCTGGGGGAAACTGCTGTGCATGCTCACTCCCTAGTCCATTGACAAAAACAGTGGGACTCTGCCTCGCCCCCACTACCGTGTCACTGGATTTGATTGACATTAGCTCCCGCCGCTGTTATCAATCTGTCCAATGAGGGGCGAGACAGCTGCTGGAGCCGCTGCGCTCATGCACTTCGCTGGAACAATCAGGTTCGGGTAAGAAAAAAGTGGGGCTCTGGGGGGAGCTGCACCACAGAAGGTTTTTCGCCTTAATGCCTAGAATGCATTAAGGTGAAAAACCTTGAGTATTCACAACCACTTTAAGTTGCAATATGTTACAAGTTTGGTTTGGGGTTTAATATCACTTTAAATTAGTGCATACAAATGTGTTCCAGTTACTTTGTTTTGTTTGAACCAAGTATTTTAGTCCATATCAATGGAAAGATTGATTGACAGATTATGACTATTCATAGGATTACATATAAATTATTTATAGTAGTTTTAATAGCTGAGTGCCAGATTTATGTCACAGTTAAACAGCATACATAATAGGCTTATATCACTTTAAAAATATATTTTGTTTTAATTTTGCAAGACTGAGATTTTTCGGACATTTTGTACTCCTCCTCTTGTCGCTTATGGAAGGGTTGCAGCAGAAAATATCTGCAGAGCAGCCTAATGGTCCTTTCACACTACATTTGTCTCAAATTAGGGCCCGTTCACATCGATGCCATTTGACAAGTCAAATCGTATGTCAAATCAGAGCCTATTGCCGACTATAGGAGCATCCCAATCGCTGCAACGTCGACTTTGCAGCGCCGCACCGATTTCCAAAAGTAGTTCCTGCACTACTTTTGGTGACTTCAGGGCGATTTCAATAGATATCTGTGCATGAACCAGCACAGATGTCTTTCAAGTCACCCCCCCCCAAAGTCAGACTTGGGTATGGGAGAAACATTGTTCACACATTCACCGAACAACCGAATTATCAGGATGTTCAACTGTTTGTTTGGCCCGCCAAACAACCACAATGCACTGCGCCGCCGCACAGTGCATTAAAAGACCTGATTGGTTAAAGCAATGAAAGCTTTGCCCAATCAGGGCACAGAGCACTGTCATAGCCATAATTGGATGCTGTCATGATGACTTTATCCAATCATGGCTCATTGCTGTTAGTCCCACCCCACACTATAAAAGTATTCTTTCAATAGCGGCCATTTTCAGTGTGATATTGGCATGGAGAGAGATAGAACAGGTCTCTCTTCAGTGCTACTAGACAGTTAGTGTGCTATTCTGATTCTATTGTCAGTGTAGAACATCAGTTTAGTGTGAATCTAGGGATGATTCAGTGTGAGTGTAGTGCGACCACCATTTATCTTTAAATTAGTGCGAATGTAGGGATAGTTCAGTCAGTGTGAGTGTAGTGTGACCACCATTTATCTTTACATTGGTGTGAATGTAGGGATAGTTCAGATGGTGTGAGTGTAGTGACCGTTTAACACAGTATATTTCATTGCAAGTTTAATGACATCAATTTCAGTGCATTATGTGCCATTTAATGCAGTTTATTTCAGTGCGTTACTGCAGATTTAACATTGTATATTTTAGTGCGTTATCTTCCGTTTAACGCAGTATATTTATGTGTGTTATTGCATACTTAATGCAGTATATTGCAGTGCGTTACTGCACATTTAACTCCATACATTTCAGTGTGTTATCTTCCGTTTAACGCAGTATAATTCTTGTTCATGCAATAGAGGAAATCTGGCCAGCTGCAGTCTAGTGAAAAATGACTTTATTGAATAAAATCAGTCCATACAGCAATCAAGGACAGTGGATAAATCACTGACGCGTTTCACACCCCTTACTGGTGCTTAGTCATAGCTGAAGGTACGTGTCTAAAAAAACACATATATATGCACAAATAATATTCAAAGATTTAGCCTATCTGCATTGAACCTACAGATGTAACCAATGAAAAATCCACAAAGGCAATAAGGGCAGCTGAAGCAATTGCACCAAAGGAGAGGTGCAAGCATAATGCCCTGTAACCCTTTGGTATGCCAAAAGATGCTCACTCTTACCAAAAAAGTTTTAAAAATTATATAAATAGAGTGTAGAGGAGCATAAAGAAGCTAACCCAAAGTATATACTGTATGTCATAGAAAATGTAGATATAAGAGAAATGGTGTGGCCATTGACATTACGCTCAACAGGGGAAGTCTAACCCAGCTGGGAGGAGTATAAGTATTCCAATGTAGCCAATGGGTAACCGCCATTACCATGGCTAATTAGAGGGAGGGTGCCCCCACCTGAGCAAAGCTAGCTGCTCGGCAGTTGGCGCCATGATTCCTTCATGAAGGCCGCCTAGATGATTACTCAATGTAGGCACAATAACGTCAAGGTTGACGTCATATAATGCTGGGGGTGTGGCGTTGATGTGCAATGGAACGTGCACTCAAACCCCTATGCCCCATGTCACAAGGGCGGGGAGGGCTTGCAGTGTGCATTGCAGCTCCCGGGATTGAGATCTCCAGCCAATACCCATAGTCCAAAACACTAACACCCAACCCTACAGATAACTGGAAAGAACGTAACTATTTGATGGACATGTAAAAGTAAACTTGGCCACTTCCCTAAACCTGTCTAAGGTAGAAACCCATTGGACCAAAAACTACAAGAAAGATATAAAATAATGACTATAATAGTTAAACTGTTGGTGGACAATACCAAGGAAAGGTAAATATGGTAGTCAGAGACGCATGCTTCCATCCCTATTATTTAATTAAGGAAAAAAGGGGGTTTGGGACTTTATATGAGGTCAAGACATGAGCCTTCAATAGCCTCCATCCCTATTAAATTGACATAAGGAGAGAGTTTGGGACTTTGTGTGAAACAGGCGGCCTAATTGAACAACATGAACAAAGAGTGACTGGTGGGTATACAATGATAGATAGCCTAATCGCATAGTGCACATTGTTCATGTTGTTCAATTCAGCCGCCTGCTTCACACAAAGTCCCAAACTCTCTCCTTATGTCAATTTAATAGGTAAACCAAACCTCCTTTTTTTGTTACTGCAAGTTTAACGCCATATATTGCAGTGCGTTACCTTCCGTTTAACGCAGTAAAGTTCAGTGCGCTACTGCAAGTTTAATGCTGTATATTTCAGTGCGTTATCTTCTGCTTAATGTCGTATAGTTCAGTGTGTTACTGCAAATTCAATGCTGTATATTTCAGTGCAATATCTTCCATTTAACGTTGTGAAGTTCAATGAGTTACTGCAAGTTTAACAACGTATATTTCAGTGCATTATCTTCCATTTAATGCAATATATTTCTGTACAATACTGCATGTTCGATGCTATATATGGCAGTACGTCAGTGCAGTTTTATTATATTGTATCAGTGTAGTTTGTCTGTGTAGTGAGTACTCAAGTTATAGTGTACCAAACACCACTTTGCATTGATTAAAGTGCATTCATGTACACATTTCCACATCTATATTACATTTTGTTAACAAGCACCCCCCCCCCCCCCCCCATCATTTCTAGGAAGACAACAAGGAGAGGCAGACATTCCCATGGTACTACGAGGGAGCCAGCAGGATATGTGTCCACAGCCAAATGTGGACGTGGTCAGTCCTCAAACTGGTGCACAGTCCACTGCAGCTGCCAGAGTGGCTAAACCTGCCTCCTTGTCCACAGCTATTCCTGCCATAGCCCCAGCATCAGGCATGGAGGAGTCAGCTAAGTTATTTGAACACACTGTCAGCCACCTACTCCTTGACAATGCACAGCCATTACTTGAGTCAAATGTTGGTTCTGAAGTTGAGGAAGGCAGGAACATGAGCCTACAGAGAGGGAAGAACACAGGTACACAAATTGGCAGTCATGTTCCTCCAGCCGCAGCGTATTGCCAAGTTGTCTCCAGTGGTAATATGGATGGAGGCGATGATGAGGTCACTGACATGGCTTGGGTGCCAGATGAGGAAAGTGAGAGTGAGGCACAACTCCAAAAAGGCAGTCATCATAGAAGAGTAGAGAGCAGCCACCCGATTCCTTCACATTGTAGAGCCGTTCTCTTCTGGCCACTTTTAGCACATGTTCAACTGATCTCACTGTTGCAATTTGCAAATTTGTCTCAAGCACATCAAGGGTGGCAAAAACACCAGCCATTTGGGTACCACATGCTTGACAAGGCATTTAACCTCCCACCATTTAGCTCGTTGGCAAGAGCACCTGAAAGCCACACAAAAGGGGCTCAAATCTGTTTCCTCCTCCTTACTCACCTCAGTCTGCAGCTGCTATACCTCATGACCTCTAAGCAGCCTCCACTCACAGGGATGATGGTATAGCGCAGGGTGTCCTAGGCCGTTGCAGCACATCTGCCAGCAGCACACCATCAGCTGTAGACTATAGCTGGCAAATGTCTCTGCCCCATCTGCTGCAGAGAGAACAAAAAACAGTCACTGCCACCCACATGCCCAGCATCTAAATGCAAGTTTGTCAAAGCTGCTGGCTCTACAACTGCTGCCTTTCCATCTGGTGGATTATGCACCCTTCCATGAATTTGCAGAATGTGCTGTACTACAATGGCAGATTCCCAGTCGCTATATCTTTTCACGTAAGGCTATTCCAGCTCTGTACCATCACGTGGAAGGCAATGTTGTGACATCATTGGGCAAGGCAGTCAGCCGCAAATTCCATGTTACTTCTGACACGCGGTCCAGCAAGCATAGTCAGGGATTATATATTTCGTTCACAGCACACTGAGTAACTCTGCTTGCAACTCAGAAGGATGCAGGACATGGCTCAGTGATGCAGCTTGTTGTGCCCCACGTCTCCATACAGCTAGTGGTGATGATGCAAGATTCCCTCCTCCTCCTGCTCTTCCTCCTCCATGCCCTCCTCTGCTGAATTGACCTATGAACCACAAGTACCTCTAAGCATTCAAGGGGCTATTCAATGAGTCAGGCTAAAAGGTGCCATGCAGTGCTTCAGCTGGCCTGTCTAGGGGACAGGAACCACACCGGAGCAGAGATTCTTGCAGCTCTGCAGGGGCAGGCCCAGAGGTGGTTCATGCCACGCCAGCTGGAGCCAGGAATGGTGGTTTGTGAAACCTCCTGTCCACCCTTAGGGAAAGTTGGCACATGTTCCATGCCTGGCACATGTCCTCAATTTGGTGATGCAGCGTTTCCTAAATAGGTACCCAGGGTTGGAAGATCTACTAAAGCAGACCAGAAGAGCGTGTAGCCTTTTTAGGCAGTCATACATCGCCAGTGCTCGGTTGGCTGAAATTCTGCTCATAAACCGCCTGATTTGTGACATGCCCACCAGGTGGAACTTAACTTTGGCAATGCTGCAGTGGCTGCACATGCAGCAGAGAGCCCTCAACCAGTACCTGTGTGAGTATGGCACAACAACAAGCTCAGGCCGGCTTGACTTTTTTTCCCCACGCCAATAGCTGCTCATAATGGGTGCATGCACTGTACTGTCACAATTTGAGGAGGCGACAAGGATGGTGAGCCGTGACAAAGCATGCATCAGTGACACAATCCCTGTTGTGTTCCTGCTGGAGCAGACTCTGCGTGGCATTATGGACAGGGCACTTGAGGCAGAACAGTGGGAGCAAGAGGAGGACTTATTTTCCTCTCAAGGCCCACTTTATGCAGAAATCATTGTTCCTATGCCACAGAATACAGAGGGAGGAGGAGAATTCTGTCAGTTTTGGAGGCACTGAAGCAGAGGAAGACATACATTAAACAGTAAGAGATGGTTTTCCATCCCCAGGACCCTTGGGAGTAGTACATGGCTGGGATGAGGCAGTTCCAAATACCATAGTCCTCAGTGACCCTGAGGAGTCTGTTTCTCATGCCTCCGCAAATTTGCAATGCATGGGCTCCTTTATGCTTCAAAGCCTGCAAAAGGACCCAAGAATACATGGCGTAAAGGAGAAGGATCACTAATGGTTGGCATCCCTCCTTGACCACCGTTACTAGGGGAAAGTCTCAGAACTCATCCCATCCCCACAGAGAGTGTAGATGATGAAATCTCTTGAGGAAACCTTAAAGAGGAGTTTAGCAAAAGCTTTTCCCACCTCTGGTAGGTTACAGTGTCGTAGAAAACGTAGTTTTGAGGCTTCTGTTGGTCAAGAGAGGAGTGGTGGAAAAGGCTGCCGCCTAAGTGATGCATTTCCCAATTTTTTAGTCCTCGCCACCCAGGGCTGTCAGCTTCCACATCCCATCGGCAGCATCTGCGTCACACGGTGAACGATTATCTAGGGGCTGAGAGCTTGCCAGACGATAATCCACATGCTTACTGGGTCATGAGAATAGACCACTGGCCAGAACTTGCTCAGTATGCAGTTGAGCTGCTGGGCTGCTCTGCATTCAGCGTGCTTTCTGAATGGTCATTCAGTGCTGCTGGAGGTTTTGTTAATGATAATAGAATGCATCTGTCCACTTGGTGGACCGTCTGACATTTATCAAAATGAATCAGTCCTAGATTACCAGCAGCTACAAAGCCCCTAATGCCCATGACGCTGATTAAGTGTTTTTGGAATGTGGAATCTCTGCAGGACTTCAAGGCTGCCTAGCGTTGTGGGTGTTGATTTCATCTGGAAGAATTTTTTTGGTGTAGATTTCATCTGCACAATTAACACCCAAAGAAAGCCCATTTTTTCAGCACCTGTTTGACAAGTGCATATCATTGCAATTTTTGACAGCAATGCCAATTCATGCTTTCATCAAGAGTACCTCAATAGGGCTATGGTGTGAAGGCAGGCGCCAAGGACATCCAAAGACCAGTTTTACCACCTCCGTTTGACAGGTGCATATCATTAACATTTTTTACAGCAAGGCCAATTCTTGCTTTCATCAAGAGTACCTCAATAGGGTTACGGTGTGAAGGCACCACCTACATTCAAAGACCAATTTTTCTACACCTGTTTGACAAGTGCATATCATTGCAATTTTTGACAGCAAGGCCAATTCTTTCTTTTATCAAAACGACCTCAATAGGGTTACTGTCATGGTTATGCAGTGATCTTCCTGTGTTTGCTTACCTCCCCTCATGTGTTCAGACTAAGAGGCCAGCCACTTCCACCTGGTGGTTTTTATAACCTCTCCTCTAAGCATGGCTCCACCCAGGCCCTATCAGGGAGCCCTATATTAACCTGTGCACTGCAGGCCATCAGTGCTGATCAACCATTGTGTATTCCTTTGTGTGTTAGCTTCCTGTTACCTGCCGTGTGCTCTTCTACTGTTTTCCGTTACCGACTTTGGCGTGTCTTTGACTATCCCTGTTTGCCTGTGATCCTGACCTTTTGGCGTGTCCCCGACTATTCTTGTCTGCTTGTGGCCCCGACTTTGGCTTTGTCCCTCACCATCCCTATCCACCTGTTGCCTACTGTGGGTGTGAGCTGGGGGACCCTGGGGGTTGCGACCTGGAGCCAGTTGCAGCCAAGTCCATCCTCACCACTCGAGGCTCTGGTGAACACCTGCTGGCTCTTAGACCCTGCGCCTCAGGGAATCTTACGCTCTAACCCCCGGTGGGACCTGTCTCCCGTCCGCAGCAGTGAGCCGTAGGGTCCACAACCTTGCGGTGCACTCCTGATCCCTACGGTGTGCATCTGTCACCTCGCCTCAAGGTGACCTGACAGTTACGGTGTGAAGGTGCCACCGACACCAAAAGACCAACTTTTCGGCATCTGTTTGACATATGCATATCATTGTAATTTTTGACAGCAAGGCCAGTTCTTGCTTTCATCAAGAGTACCTCAATAGGACTATGGTGTGAAGGCGCCAACGACACCCAAAGACCAATTTTTCCGCACCTGTTTGACAGGCGCATATCATTTTAATTTTTGACAGCAAGGCCAATTCTTGCTTTCATCAAGAGTACCTCAATAGGACTATGGTGTGAAGGCGCCAACGACACCCAAAGACCAATTTTTCCGCACCTGTTTGACAGGCGCATATCATTTTCATTTTTGACAGCAAAGCCAATTCTTGCTTTCATCAAGAGTACCTCAACAAGGTTAAGGTGTGAAGGCACCACAGACACCCAAAGACCAATTTTTAGAATTATTCCAAAAAAATCTCTAATCTTGTTTCCAGTGCACTACATTGTAGCTTCATCATACAGACTGGCTTCACGAGCCATTGCTTACAAAATAAAGAACGCTTGCATGAAAAAATTCATTTTTTTGGCTTTATAAATGCAATTATTGCTGCAGCAGCTTCTATACACAAGAAGGTGTGCCACTTTACAGGTAGACTAAAGGAACCCTCCAGGCACTATATTGAAAGGAATTTTTCATTTTTATGCTTTCACTTTAAGCATCAATAAATCACTGCTCATTTAAAAATTATGTTTTTTACGAACTTTTTTTTTATTGATATATGTCCCCCAGGGCAGTACCCGGACCCCCGTAACCATTGTTTGCCCAATTACTTGCATATAAGCCTTCAAAATTGCTATGTTCGAAAGTTCTGGTGCGAACCAAACAAGGTTTAATTCGGCCCATCCCTAGTCAGACTGAAATGCAGCTTTGAAATAGTGAAATCGAGTTCAGATGAAGGCACACGATTTTAAAGCTGTGTTCAGTGTGAATGAGGGCTACAGTATAGATCTACGACCTACTGTACAACAGTGGAGTTTGAGAAGAAAGCTTTGTCTTAACACATTATATTTGTCTTCTGCATAACCCTCCAATTTCAGCTAGTTATTTACCATATGAATACTGCCATGGAGGTACCAGGACAATATAAAATTGAATACTTACCTTTCCATAGTTTTTTTTCCTGGTACCTACCCATGGCAGCACATGTGCACACAAGTTATTCTACTCTATTTAGGAGTATGGCTGACCGTGGGCTCACATACCTTTTTAAATAATCGATGATCTTATTGGTAGTTAGGGATGGGGCCAGAAACATAGGGTGACCAGGCGGTCTGCCCGCTGCGACAGCTTTAATTTGAATCGACAGGCGCCCGCCGTCACACGAGACATGTGCTGTCTATCATAGGTAGGAGCCGATCCAGGATGTGGGACTTGTGTGACGGCGGGTGCCCGACGATTCAAATTAAAGCTATTACAGTGGGCGATTCTGGCCTGTGTGATGATCCGGAATTGCCCTCCTCTTCCTCTCTTATCTCTGATCCCCTGCATTAGTGAGGCTGCATAGATGGTCACTGGTGAGTCTGCATTGATGGGCACTGGTGAGTCTGCATTGATGGGCACTGGTGAGTCTGCATAGATGGGCACTGGTCAGGCTGCATAGATTTTTCTATATCTTATCTTCATAACATTTGGTAGTCATATCTCAAAAAAAAAAACTAAGAAGTATCTTTTTTTTATCTCATGGACGAAATGTGAGAAATAACGTATATATCATACAATCATTCCATAAACACATACCACATATACTGCATATATAATTTTAGGAAAATATGGATATAAAATAGTTTACCATTTGCCAATCAAAAAATATTGAGAAAAACTTAATGATGAAATGCATCTAGGCATGACCATGCAGCTTGTTGCATCTATCAGCTATTACGATCTCCACCCAGATATAACCGCAGACGAGAATCCTACGATTGGTGAGCGAGTATCGTTCTATGCTGCACATCATATATTGATTTATCACGAAATACTGTTTTTTAGTTATGTTTTTGTAAGTGCAATGTAAGAGGGGGGGGGGGGGGGGTGGTCCAATTCATGTTAAAAAGCCAGCGAGCGGAACCCATGTTTTGAATGACCTGACCACCAGAGAGAGATGAATTAACCATTCATGTCTCTTCTCTGCATCCCAATGGGCATTTCAACCCAAAAAGCCTTTCTTCCATATCTATCTGGTAAGTGTTGGACTTGAGCGGGTGTATTTTTCACAATTGGGTGTTTTTTCTTTGAAGCACAAACACTGCATAGTGCTGCTTTAGCCTTATGGATCATCAGACATGAATGATATATGATATGATGATATGAAATATAAGTATTTGTGATTATAGCAGCAGCTTGTCTTATTTCTTTATTTTAACTGTAGTAACCTTGCCTAAGTGCCAGATAAGTGATATTTGTTATGTTTATTTGATATGTTTATTATATTATAAGTTTATAATAGATTATAAGTTTAATAAAAAAAAATGTCCCCGTATTTCATTTTAAAAAACTGGTCACCTTATGTTACCTTATGTGTGCTGTCGTGAGTAGGCACCAGAAAAGGAAAATTGCAATTTTCAATTTTCTGTATTTCAGAATTAAAACGTCATAAATTCAAATACATTTTGACATTAGGGGCCATCTCTAAGCTTTATCATTTAGCTATGCAGTAATACAGTGGCAATGCACAAAAGTGTAAGAAATTAACTACTGCAAAGTTTAGCGAAGGAGTGTTTCCATGGAAACCAAAGTAGAGGGCATGATCATGTGACCTACAGTAAATGTAGAAGCAGGCTTTCTCTACTGAGGAGTTTATAGTTTCATATGCATCAACATAATGACACAGCTTTACATTTTTTTGTCAAATTTTCAGATTTACCAAAAATAAAATAAATAAATAAAAAAGTGACTATTTCTATAGCTCTATACAGGGCTGCAGAATAGGTGCAGGAACTCACCCTCCCCAGCCAGTTCCCAAACCCCAACCCTGATGTTCCTCATAGAGAGATGTAAAACAGCGGCAAATATTCTGCGCATTGCACAAGGAACAAGAGGCACAGATTACAGGACTCAGTATTGCATACCAAACAGGGTCCAGGAATAAGGATGAGCTCAGGCGTGTTCGCATACTCCACATGCAGAGCCCGCCAGGAAGTCGGTGCAGCACTGCGCTAATCACAGGTAGAGAGACATTGCCCTGATGCACGGCTGCAGAGATCGGGCAATGTCTCACTGCCTGTGATTAGTGCAGAGGTGCACGTGGAGTATGCAAACGCGCCTGAGCTCATCCTTACCCAGGAGTGACTACTGTGCAGTGCTAAGGTGTGCATAACACAGGGCACAAAAAATAAAATAAAATTAGCACATGGAACAGTACTTACATATCATATATAAATAAGTGCAGCGCTTAAAGGCACCTATATCAATAAGTGAAAATATAAGTTTAAAGCAAACAAACACAATAGTGATAGAAAAGTCCACTAAATTCATAAATATGTGTAAACAGTCCCAAAATTAATCTCTATGGATCTCAAAGTGGTGCATCTGGGACTTTTTGTCAGATGGTATTCATGGCAGAATAACTCCCAACATTCTCAGACCTCAGAACCTCTTGAAAATAGGATTTTTATATACAGCTTACCTGTAAAATCCTTTTCTTGAGAGTACATCACGGGACACAGGAGCTTCATTACATAGTGGGTTATATAGGCACCTCTGGTGATTGGACACTGGTTAACCCCCAATTAAGGAGAATTCATCCCCTATATAACCCCTCCCATATGGGAGGCACCTCAGTTTTGTAGCAAAGCAATAGGAAACCACGTAAAACCCAAGAGGGGCGGGAGCCCTGTGTCCAATATGATGTACTCTCAAGAAAATGATTTTACAGGTAAGCTGTATATAAAAATCCTATTTTCTTGATCATACATCACTGGACACAGGAGCTTCATTACATAGTGGGATGTCCCAAAGCAATGCTCAGATTGAGGGGAGGGAGACACAGATCATAATTATAGACCGCCATGGACCGGAGGACCTAAACTGCAGCCTGCAGTACACTGCGCCCAAAGGCGATATCCTCTTGCCCTCTGACATCCACCTGATAGAATCTGGTGAATGTGTGGACTGATGACCAAGTTGCAGCCTTACAGATCTGAGCCAGGGAGGCCTGGTGATGCACTGCCCAAGAAGCACTTACAGGCCTTGTTGAGTACGCTTTCACTTGAAAAGGAGGGATCTTCCCTTTAACACTATAGGCCTGAGAAATAATCTGTCTAATCCACCTTGAGAGAGTGGATTTTGATGCCGCCTGGCCCTTCCTAGGGCCTTCCGGCAAAATAAATAAGCAATCAGTTTTCCTTATCTGAGCAGTTGCCTGAAGATAGATATTGATTGCCCTTACCACATCCAAAGTGTGCAAAGATTCTTCTTCTGCGGACTGTGGGTCCGGAAAAAAGGATGGTAGGATTACATCTTGATTCAAATGGAATCCTGAAACCACCTTAGGCAGAAAGGACCTGTTGGGACGCATTACCACCCGGTCCTTATGAATAATTAGATATGGCTCTTTGCTAGAGAGAGCTGCTAGCTCTGACACTCTTCTAGCCGTGGATATGGCTACCAAGAAAACCAATTTTTTAGTCAATAGAACTAACGAAGCCTGATGCAAAGGTTCAAAAGGTTGCCCCTGCAAAGCCGAGAGAACCAAATTCAGATCCCATGGGCATACCGGAGGTTTGACTGGCGGCCTTATCTGCATAGCCCCCTGGATGAAAGCCTGCACCAGGGAATGCGATGCAAGAGGCTTCTGAAAAAACACTGACAAGGCCAAAATCTGCACCTTGATAGTGCTTACGACCAAATTAATTTCTAGGCCTGACTGGAGAAAGGCCAAGATCCTGCTAATGACATACTTTCTAGGATGCCATTCCCTGAGTTCACACCAGGAAACATATGCCCTCCAGATTTTGTAGTAAATAAGCCTGGAGGCCGGCTTTCTGGCACTGACCAGAGTAGAAAGGACTGGCCCCGAAAGCCCACGGTCTCTCAGAATGTGGGTCTCAGCAGCCAAACCGTCAAATTCAGACTGTGTAAAGCAGGATGGTAAATTGGACCCTGTGAGAGCCAGGGGCGGATCCAGAGTCTAGTCTCGGGAGGGGCACTGCCAGAAAATAAGTTTTTTTTTGCGGGCAATTTATCGGGGACATGGCTGGTGCTAGCGTTTCAATCATGACGGCACCATGGTTAATATGGTGTCAGGATGTTGGAAGCGCATTATTTCTATTATTACATTGTTATATAGAATGTTATATAAAATGAAATGGTTCAACTCACCATAATGCAGAATCAGTGAGAGCCCAGAGTGTGTCACCCGTCACCAGTTGCAGATCGTCACTTGCCATGCCACACGTTGTGGACTGTCACTTGCCACGCCACCTGCCACCAGATGCCGATTGTCACTTGCCACGTCACCTGCCACACGTTGCAGATTGTCACTTGCCACCAGATACGGATTTCCACGTCACCTGCCACACATTGCGGACTGTCACTTGCCACGTTACCTGTCACACGTTGCAGATTGTCACTTGCCACACCATCTGCCACCAGATACAGATTTCCACGTCACCTGCCACATGTTGCGGACTGTCACTTGCCACGTCACCTGCCACATGTTGCAGATTGTCACTTGCCATGTCACCTGCCACACTTTGCAGATTGTCACTTGCCACGTCATCTGCCACCAGATACGGATTGCCACTTGCCATGTCACCTGCCACACATTGCAGACTGCCACTTGCCACATCATCTGCCACATGTTGCAGATTGTCACTTTCCACGTCATCTGCCACCAGATACGGATTTCCACATCACCTGCCACACGTTGCGGACTGTCACTTGCCACGTTACCTGCCACATGTTGCAGATTGCCACGTCACCTGCTACACGTTGCGGATTGTCACTTGCCACGTCACCTGCCACCAGATACAGATTGCCACTTGCCATGTCACCTGTCATTTGTTGCCAATTGTCACTTGCCACGTCACTTTCCTGCTGTCGGGGCGGAGGGAGTGATTGTGATGAGTATGGACAAGATGGAGGGATGAGGTGATGCAGGTAGGAGGGGCCAGCACACTCAACACACTCAGGGGCGGACGCATAAAGGGAAGATTGCTGGCGCTCTGCCTCTGTCACACAGTGCCCCTATAGTGTCATATTTTGCTCCCCATCACAGAATGCTCCGGAAGTGATGTTGCAGCCAGAAATTTAGCACTGCGCATGCACGATGCGTTCCAAACACTTGCACCATGCGTTTCAAATGATTTGCAACAATGCAGACCAGTGAAACAGTCCGATAATGTCAGAGAAGTGAGGGGAGGTAATCCCCTCCCTGAGCCACAGTTACCTGCTCTCTCTCCGCCGCTCTGTCTAAAGTTAATGTCACGATTACCTCCCCTCACTTCCGTGACATTATCCGACGGTTTCACTGACCTACATTGTCGGAAACCCTCTGAAACGCATGTGTAAGCATTTGGAACGCATCGCGCATGCGCAGTGCTAAATTTCTGGCCGCAACGCCACTTCGGGAGCATTCTATGATGGGGAGCAAAATATGACACTACACCGCTCCTCCAGGCAGCTCCTGTCACGTGACGTCGGCTCTGAGTCTGAGACTCCGAGTCTGACGTGAGTCACGTGACTGTCTCAATGACATCACTCGTTGCTAGACGCCAGGCGGGCAGGCGCTAGCAACGAGTGCAGGGTTGCCAAGCCAACGGCTCAGCTCCACCCACCTCCTAGCTCCTCCTGGTCCAGTGCCGCCGTGTAATACACCAGAGTCTCTCTCTCTCTCTGCGCCGCTGATCGCTGATGAGACAGAGAGAGAGACTTGGGCATAGCAGCGCTGCAGCCTGCAAGTCAGTCGGTGACAGTGTGATATTTTCGGGGGGGGGCAATTGTCCTGTTGCCCCCCCCCTGGATCCGCCCCTGGTGAGAGCAGATCTGGCCGGAGAGGGAGGATCCACGGCCTGCCTACTGCCAACTTCATGATCTCTGCGTACCACGGTCGCCTGGGCCAAGCCGGGGATACCAAAAGAACCGACTTTGTCTCCCTCTTGACGCTTCCCAGGAACTGCGATAGAAGCGGGTACGGGGGGAAGGCATAAATCAAGTTGTACTGATCCCAGAGAACTGTTAGAGCATCCCACCCCTGAGCAAGTGTATCTCATGTCCTTGACATGAATTTGTCCAGTTTTCTGTTGAACCTGGACGCAAACAGATCTACGTCTGGAGTACCTCGCCTGCGACATATGTTCCAAAACACGTCGGGATGCAGAGCCCATTCTCATGGGCACAACTGCTGGCGGCTCATAAAATCCACCTGCCAATTTTCCACTCCTGGAATGAAGACTGCAGAAAGGCATGGAACATGCCTTTCTGCCCAGACAAGTATGCGATTCACCTCTTTTTGCGCAACCAGACTCCTGGTACCGCCCTGGTGATTGATATAGGCCACTGCTGTGGCATTGTCGGACTGAACCCGAACAGGGAGACCCCGTAGTCTGAAAGACCAGTTTATGAGAGCCATATAAACTGCCCGGATCTCCAAGACATTTATGGGCAATAGCTTCTCGATCGCAGACCATTTCCCCTGCGAGCAGGTCTCCTCCAACACTGCTCCCCAGCCTGTCAGGCTGGAATCTGTCATAATAATCTTCCATGGAAGAGGAAGAAAAGTTTTGCCTTTCAGCAAATTCTCGGTTTGTAACCACCAGACGAGACTCTTGCGTGTCCCTGGGGATAGACGTATAGGAAGATCCAAGGACTGAGGCTTCCTGTTCCAAGCCGCAAGGATGCATCTTTGCAGAGGCCTTGAGTGGAACTGGGCGAATGGAACGGCCTCGAAGGAGGCGACCATTTTCCCTAACAGTCTCATGCACAACCGAATGGGGGAAAATCTTCTGCCCAGAATTAGGCACACCAGATCCCCAATGGCCAAGGCTTTTGGCCTTGGTAGAAACACCCTGCCCTGAGCGGTGTCGATAACCATACCCAGGTATTCCAATCTGGTAGCAGGCTGTAGGGACGACTTTCTAGGTTTATAATCCAACCTAGGTGTTCTAGCGTTCTGGTAACACTGTGGTTCAGGTGCGCTACTGTTTTCTCTATGAGAAGCAAATCGTCTAGATAAGCCATGATGGCTATACCCTGAGCTCTTAGGTTTGCCAAGAGAGGGTCCAGAATCTTTGTGAAGACTCGAGGGGCCGTTCCAAGCCCCAACGGCAAGGCCACAAATTGAAAATGGCGCCGCTCTACCACGAACCTTAGATACTTTTGGTGTGCGGGAAAAATTGGCACATGGATATATGCATCCTTGATGTCTATTGATGCCATAAACTCTCCCCCTTGCAGGGAGGAGACAACAGTGCGAATTGACTGCATTCGGAAGGACCGGATGCGTAAAAACCGGTTCAGATCCTTCAGATCCAGGATAGGTCTGACACTTCCATTTGGCTTTGGAACGGTGAATAGATTTGAGTAAAACCCTGAACCTTGTTCTTTTGGGTCCACTTCTACTATCACCCCCTGGGATAGTAAGTGATCTAAGGACAGAAATAGCGGTCTTTGCTTTACTGGGTCCCTGGGGATCCTTGACCTTAGAAAGCGAGAAGGTGGAATCTCCTGAAACTCTAGCTTATAGCCCAGAGATACCGAAGAGACCACCCACTTGTCCCGGATCTCTTCCTGCCAGGCTTCCGCAAACTGCAGGAGCCTTCCCCCCACTCGGCCGAGCGGGGGCGCCCCTTCACAAGGAAGCTTTTGGACTCTGCTTGGCAGGTTTTCACCCCCAGGATTTCTGGGCCCCTGGGCCCGGCCTTGAGCCTTTCCTGTAGAGGGGGGTTGAGAAGGCCGTCGCCACTGCTTAGAGCTTGATGCTCCGGGAGAGAGGGAGTGCCTAAATGATGGGCGTTTGCTCCTTTTGACTGGCAGAAGAGTAGATTTACCCCCTGAAATGTTTTGGACGAATTTGTCTAATTCTTCCCCAAACAAACGGGAACCCAATCAAATGCTTCTTGCATGATAACTCAGCTGCCCAATTCTTTAGCCATAGGGCCCTTCGCATGTGTACCAACAGGAGAGACAAACAAGATGCTTGTTGGACAGAATCCAAAATCGCATCAATCATGAAACACAGAATTTGAGGTATTTCTGCATAATTCTCCACTTCCTCACTGGGAAGGAGGCCAAGCATCTGCTTAACCTGTTCCTTGAGGAACTGACACAACCCCACAGCTACGACTGTAGGTTGCACTACAGCTCCAGTCATGGAAAGGGAGGTTTTTAACAATGTTTCCAGCTTCTTATCAGTTGGATCTTTAAATACCTAAGCATTATCGAAAGGACAGGTCAGGTTTCTATTCACGCAAGAAACAGCCGCATCGACAGATGGGACCCCCCATTTCTTGGTGAAACTTTCCTCCAGAGGATAAAGCATAGAAAACCTTTTAGGAGGAGCAAACAGTTTATCGGGATGTCCCCAATCCTCATACATCAATTTATCCATTAAGGGATGAATTGGAAAGGAAAAAACAGTCTGTGGGACTTTCCTGACTCCCAGGGAAGAAACAGAGGACGTAGCAACCTCAGCAGCAGGCATTCTGAATGTGGTACGCACCAATTCAGTATAATATTGCACCTGTTTTCTGAGCGCCTGGGAGAAGGGGACTCTCTCCTCATCCTCTGATCCATCCGACTGCTCAAGATCCCTGTCCCAAGATAGGGATCTCTCCTCATTGTCAAAAGTGTCATCTGAAAGAGGAATCTCATCAGAGGGAGGGGGTCTACCCCTTTTCCTGCTATCTTTCAGGGAAGCTGAAATAAAATTAATGATTCTCCCTTCAAAACCCTCCAATGTAACCCTAAGGGAGTCCTCAGTGACGTATACCGGGGCTGAAATATTAGGAGAGGCTGCAAAACCTGACAGGGGCACTGACTCATCCTGTGAGGCTGGCTCCAGTCTTGCAGGGGGGGTGGTAACTTACAGGCATTTTTAGAACCCCTGGACCTAGGCGGTGACATACCAGTGCCCTTGTTACCTCCCCCTGAGACCCTCTTACGAGGAGACATAGTCCTAAGCTACAAAGCAGAGGTACTAGTACAAAGCGCAATCACTGTTGTGCTTAAAGTCTCACAATAAATATATATGCTTAAACTGCACAACCTGATGCTGAGTAGGTGTCTAAAGTTTGCCTGGATCCAATCCCTTGGGACGCTTACTGCCCACAGCTCCTGTGTCTCCACTTACAGCCCCCTGATGCTCTGGGCTTTTTAAAACTGCCGCCTGCACAGTACAGTGCCGTGCACACCGATGTGCACGGCTCGCAACCACACTCCCCCCTCCTCCATTAGCCCGGGAGCACGCTCGGCGCGTGTGCACGCAAGTGCCTGAGGACCGCCGGTATCCAGGGGGGAAGGGAATCGCCATCGGAGCTGCGTGGGACCCTCAGACTACGTGGGACCCCTGTATTACCTTGATTGTGGCTGGGATTGCAGTGGAGACGTGAGACATCTGGAGAACCAGGCTTCACTGAGTGTGTGTACTGAAAGGCATGTAAGTATGCATCAGGCTGCTCTTACTCCCTCTAGTGGTGGAAACCGGGTAAGACATACAACTACTCAATGAAGAAATCCATAATATAATTTATATAGGATTAACTTCCCTTACCTGTCCTCACCGCAGGAATTGCTGAAAACAGACAGATTCCAGCCTTCACCCATCACAGCGGGCAGAGTTGTGCCAACCTTCAGGTTTTTTTGGGGTTCTTTCTCAGAAGAACCTCCTACCTGGACCTTGTAAAAGACTCTGCCAGAAACTTTCGTGCCACTATGTAAATAGTACACCAAGTCTGGTTTTCCCAGAGCTCAGTCTTCCAATAGGAGAGGACTTACAGGCAAAACCTTGTTTCTTCGAATGACGAGACCCGGCTACAATATTATCTTGGGAGTCAAAATATCGGCCCGAGATATGGATCCGGTTTGTTGTAGCCCTTAGGCCCCCACAGGGACCTGCACAGAGCTTTCTTAATAGCACATGTTTTACGTGACCAACCACCATAGACACTGGTGAAAAAACTGAGGTGCCTCCCATATGGGAGGGGTTATATAGGGGAGGAATTCTCCTTAATTGGGGGTTAACCAATGTCCAATCACCAGAGGTGCCTATGTAACCCACTATGTAATGAAGCTCCTGTGTCCCTTGATGTATGATCAAGAAAGTGGATTTAAGCAGGTTAAAGAAGGTAAGTACTCTTACCAGATGTGTTGGACACATCCACCTTATAGTAGTGTGTCTTACGAGCTTATGGGGGGGCTCCAGCCACACACCCCAATACACCAGCCGGATGATGTTTTTCCCTTGGGATTCCTTGCGATTTCCAGATGGAAAAGGTGGATGAAATTTCCGAACTGTGACGCGCTGTAGAACTTGGTACCAGAATTCTCATAAGGGTTCACCATAGGGGGGACAAAGCATAAAAAACGCTATATCTATCTCCGATGGAGAAGTGGAGGGTGTAGTGTCAGAGGATGCCGCTATAGGGCGCTGTAGTGATCTGTCACCAGAGCTCTCTGAAGACACACCTCCTTCCTGGCTGCCAAGGATGAAAAATCTTTTTCTTTCCCCCCCCCCCATAAGCTCGTAAGACACACTACTATAAGGTGGATGTGTCCAACCCATCTGGTAAGAGTACTTACCTTCTTTAACCTGCTTAAAATCCACTTTCAAGAGGTTATGAGGTCTGAGAACGTTGGGAGTTATTCTGCCATGAATACCATCTGACAACTTCAAAAAGTCCCAGATGCACCACTTTGAGATCCATAGAGATTAATTTTGGGACTGTTTACACATATTTGTGAATTTAGTGGACTTTTCTATCACTATTATTTGTTTGTTTGCTTCAAACGTATATTTTCACTTATTGATATAGGTGCCTTTAAGCTCTGCACTTATTTATATATGGTAATTTGAACTTGGTTTGTTTGTGTGCTAGCAGCTTGAATGTGTTTTTCACAGGAATATTGTAGTTTCACCATTTTTGTACTTAGGATTGAATTAGCGCGGTGTTTTCCCTTTTCTTTAGTACTTACATATCCCCTCCCAAAGTAGTCATCTATTCCTCACCTCTGCGCCTCACATCCACAGCTCACCTCTGTTCCCCCTGTGCACAGCTCACTCCTGCAACCTTTGTCTACAGCTCACTTTTTCTCTCCCCCCATCCACATCTCATCTCCTTCCCCTGTCCACAGCTCCCCTCTTCTCCGTCAGTCTGCAGCTCCCCTCTTCTCCGTCAGTCTGCAGCTCCCCTTTTCTCCTCCAGTCCCCAGCTTCCTTCTTCTCCTCCAGGCTGCAGCTCTCCTCGTCTCCCCCAAGTGCACAGCTCCCCTCTTCTCCGTCAGTCTGCAGCTCCCCTTTTCTCCTCCAGTCCCTAGCTTCTCCTCCAGTCTGCAGCTCTCCTCTTCTCCTCCCATTCCGCAACCCCCCTCTTCTCCTCCAGTCCGTAGCTCCCCTCTTCTCTGTCAGTCCGCAGCTCCCTTCTTCTCCTCCAGTCTGCAGCTCTCCTCTTCTCCTCCCAGTCCGCAACCCCCCTCTTCTCGTTCAGTCTGCGGCTCCCCTCTTCTCCCCCAAGTCTGCAGCTCCCCTCTTCTCCCCCAAGTCCACAGCTCCCCTCTTTTCCCCCAGTTCTCAGCTCTCCTCCTCTCCCCCAGCCCACAGCTCCCCTCCTCTTCCCCTATTCCGCAGCTCCCCTCTTCTCCCCCACCCTGCAGCTTCCCTTTACTCCCTCAGCTTGCAGCTCCCCTCTTCTCCCCCAGCTCGCAGCCCCCTCCCCATCTACAGCTTACACCCTCAGCTGTGGATAGGGTGCAGCTCATTCCTTCGCAGCTCTCCACTCTTTTGACAAATTCACCCTCTCCTTCTCACAGCTCTCTTCTCTTTACAAATCCCCTTCCCCACCTCTGTACCCCCTGTCCACAGCTCACTTCTGTAACCTTCGTCCACAGTGCACTTTTTCTCTCCCCCATCCACAGCTCACCTCCTTCCCCTGTCCACAGCTCCCTCTTCTCTGTCAGTCCACAGCTCCCCTCTTCTTCTCCAGTCCACAATTCCCCTCTTCTCCTCCAGTCTGCAACTCCCCTCTTCTCCCCAAGTCTGCAGCTCCCCTCTTCGCTCCAACTCTGCAGCTCCCCTCTTCTCCCCCAGTCCACAACTGCCCCCATTTTCATACACAAATTAACCCCCCCTCACCTCTGTACCCACTGTCCACAGCTCACTTCTGCAACCTTCGCCCATAGCCCACTTTTTCTCTCTCCCCACAGCTCACCTCTTTCCCCTGTCCACAGCTCCCCTCTTCTCTGTCAGTCCACAGCTCTGCTCTTCTCCTCCAGTCTGAAATTCGCCTCTTCTCCTCCAGTCTTCAGCTCTCCTTCTCTCCCCCAGTCTGCAGCTCCCCTCTTCTCCTCCAGCCCATAGCTACCCCCCCCCCCCCCATCTAAAGCTTACACTCTGAGCTGTGGATGGGGTGCAGCTCATTAACCCCCCCCCCCCAAGTGCTCACTTTGCACTAATCTACCCCCTCCTTCTCACAGCTCTATTCTTTTTACAAATCCGCCAGATGGCTCCTCTGCACTACACCTACAAACTCTCAACAGTTGCCTCTCTGCACAAGCATCCCCACACACCTTTCCCTTCGCAGCTCTCTCTCACCTGTTCACAAAAACTTCACAGCAGGGGAGCCAGTACCACTCTGTTAAGTGTGAGTAGGCGTTCTTTTCCCAACACAGTACAGACTCCGCCTTGTACCACACCTTGTACCACTTGTACCACACAGCCAGATCACTACATTCAGCTCTGTGTTGCAAACGTCTGACAGGTGGGGACTGGAACCAACCCCCGACACACCACAGAAATGAAAGAAAAAAAGCAGGCAGATATGGTGTCGGGACCCAGGGCATCAACCAATGAATGCCATGCCCTGTACATGCCCTGGGTGCCTGGCAATAGTATACAGAAGATGGTAGAGGAAGTGATTAGTGCAAAAACCTCCTCTACTGCCTTCTAAGTTTAGTGACAGATGGGAGTAGACAGGGCTAGCCAGAAGTGGCAGTCCCATCACGTTCTGGCTGAAAAAATCCCTGGCCCTATAGAGTAAAAAAGAAAAACCTAAGCTATAGTTAAAAAAAATTAAATAATGCTGCAATAAACATAATTAAAGGACAAATATGGGTTTCTGTTTTTTTCCCTAATCATACTTACCTAGGTGGATGGAGCATGGGTCTGATGCTGCGTCTCTGCACTGAGAAGCGAACCATCGAACATCGCAGATGGCTTGGTTCTCTCAGCTCCCCTGAGAGGAGAGCTGCTGACTGTCAATCAGCAGCTCTCCTACTCTGCTCCTCCACACTCACTGGAGCGCTGAGCTGGGGAGGGGCAAGGCGTGGTCGTCTCAGAGGCTCGCTGAGAGGCTGACACGGCCTTCAGTCCAGGCACCTGGCAGGTCCAGACTGCCAGAGTTGGGGTGACATGGTGCCTGGACTGATCTTGGTGACATCAGCAGAGAGCAGACTGTAAATGGGTCACAGGAGTGCTAAATGAATTGCACTTCTGTGATCCTTAGGAGAAGCCCAGCCAAACTAGCCCAGGCTGGACTTCTAGTTTAAAGCGGTTGTATACTCAAAAATGTCACTTTGCATTTTAATTTGTATATTGTTATTAAAAACCAATTGCCATTAGTAATTTTTACTCTACCTGCTTCCTTTCCTAGTTAGCTATATATTGCAGAGGGGTGAGGTGTAATGCGCATACGCTATATCTTCCTTCATTCCGGCAGGCCGAGGCCCTGCCGGAAAAATTCATTGGTTATGTCAGGGCTGCATCATTTCCATTTGTAGACCTCAGCCCCAACATCACCCGGTGCTTCGTCCACAAGAGAAGAGGCTTGAATATTTTGTTCCAAGTGCGCACGTGTGGCATTATCGAAAAAAGGATGAACTGTGGGCGGAAATACAAATAAATTCAGATGTGGAAGACCACAGTGGAGATGGCATTGGCTAAAATGATGAATAACACTGTACAAGATCAAGATTATATACAGTAAGATAAATAATTTATCAATATAAATAGCGATCAATCGATTACTAATTACATTGTCTTTATGAATATTGTGAATGTCATGTTAACATTGGAGAGTATACTACCGCTTTAATGTTTTGCACAAATTAAATATAGTCTGTTTTTTTTGTTTTTTTTAACGTGCAACTCAAAGAACATTATTTCAGTTTTGAATAGCATGGAAAAGGGTTAGGCAGCTTTTAATGTTGTCTGTGGTCCTGTAGAGTACACAAATGTATGTTGGCAAAAACACATGCGATAATGCCAGATAATATTTAAACAACTTTTCAAAAAATTTGTTTTCAAAATGTTTTATTAAAGCGATAAATAGAAAACAGCTTCAGTGGAAAGGATCAAATGACATAAACATCATATGCAGTTGGATGACAAGATTATAACAAAATGGCGAACAGACCATAGGGTTCTACAGTGACATAGATCTTACATCCAATGAGAAATCGTAATAAAGGGAAAGCAAAAATATTCAATGTCCTGACCTTCATATTCATAACGTATAAGAATAGACAGCACAAAGAAAGAAATGAGAAGTCTAGAAAGAAAGCAAAGAGAGAGAAGAGAAAATAAATAAATAAATAAATAAATAACAAAAGTAGAATTCTTTTTATTAATTTTGTATTCCTTAGTTCTTCTTTTTCCAGATAGGCAAGAGAAAAGCAAAAAAAAAATCCCCGGTGTGATCATTTTTGCAATCTAAATAGGAACCATGGGTTCCACTTTAGGTCATATATATGAGTCGTGTCCTGTAAAGTATGGAAAATCTTTTCAGTCAGCATTACTTGATCAATGCGTGAGAGAACCTGAGATAAAGGGATCGAAGAGGACTTCCAATGTAACGCTATAGTCCATAGCATAGAAACTGAGATGGAATGGACGAGCCTCACTAGAGGTTTAGGAGTGTCCTGTGGGGTTTGGAAGAGAATACAGTGGTGGTAAGTAAGGGACATCGCTCTACCAGCGAGTTTGTCTATCAATCTCAAAATCTCCTGCCAAACTGGCCTAATCCGGTCACATTCCCCAAAAATGTGGACAAAAGTGCCTCGGTGATTGCAACCTCTAAAACAGTTGGGGGATGTATGAACATAAATCTTGTGCAAACGTACCGGAGTGTAGTACCATCTAGTAATTACTTTAACAGCTGTTTCCCTAATTGTTAAAGATCTGGTGCATTTACACATGTTGTCCCATCCCTCCTCCCAGTCCACTACACCGGTCCCTAGTGCAAGCTCCTGTTCCCATTGTGATCTATACTTCAGAGTCTGAACCGTTGTAAGTCCCTCTAGAGCTTTATAGATCAGGGAAATCAGGCCCTTTTGGCGTGGGAAGTTAAAACATAAATCCTCAAAGATGATGAGTTGGACCTGGCATCGGAGTTTGTAATGGGAGAGAAAGAAGTGACGGATTTGCAGGTATCTGAAAAGTTCCCTGTCGGGGAGTTGGTGCTGGGTCTGTAAAACTGCAAAGGGAATGAAATCAGAACCCGTCACGAAGTCCCGTAGCTGGGTAAGCTTGCATTGAACCCATACACTGAAAGACTCAGGATGTAGGTAGGCTGGGGGGAACCTAGGATCGCCCAGGTAAGAGGCGCCCACAGAGCTCTCCGAAGTGAGGTTGTATTTGTGCTTGTAGCGATGCCACAGTTGCAGGCTGTCTGCAACCATAGTGTTAAGTGTGCATAAGGTTGAGTGAGGTCGATGGGTTGACCACATAAGGCCCGGGAGATAAAAGGGTGCTATCGAATCACTTTCAAAACGCACCCAAGGAACTCTGGAATTAGGGATCGACCATTGTGCTTGTTGCGTAAATCTGCAGGTAAGATAATACAACCAGATTTGAGGAACCCCTAGGCCTCCACTTCTCATAGAGCTGTATAGGACTCCCCTGGCAAACCTGGGCGACCTATTATTCCAAATTAATCTGTTAAAATGGGACTGAAGGTTGAGGAGAAAAGATTTAGAAAGCCTAACCAGTAGGGATCGAAACAGCTTTTAATAGTATTTTTAAGTTTTCTAATCAGTGGGGGATAATTAACCCCAAAGAGGTCACGAAAATTTCCGGGCAGCCCCACTCCCAGGTAGGGTATGTGGGAGGTGGCCCATGTAAAAGAGTAGTTTTGTTTAATAAGGGCTAAATCAGTGGGATCAAAACCTATGGGAAGGGCTACCGATTTGGAAACATTAATGGCTAGACCAGAGACCTTCGCGAAACTTGACAGTGTCGAAAAAAGGTTGGGGAGTGATACATGGGGATTAGTTATAAACATCAAAACGTCGTCTGCGTACATGCAAAATTTGTACATTTCGTCACCCTTAGTGTAACCTGTGATATCGGGATGTCTCAAAAGGGCAATCGCTAGGGGCTCCAGGGCTAAGGCGAAGAGCAAAGGGGAAAGGGGGCACCCTTGTCTAGTGCCTCTACCTATGGGGAAGAATTCGGAGCAACAGCCAGGTAGTTTTATGCGGGTCCTAGGGTTATCGTAAAGGGCTTTGAAACCTACTAGGAATTTCCCCTGAAATCCCATGCGTGGGAGGATTGTGTTGATGTAATCCCACGTAACACTGTCAAACGCCTTCTGTATGTCCAGGCTTAACAGGAGGAGCTTGCGGGAAAATAGGTTAGCATCTTGGATAACGTCTGTTGCCAGGCGGATGTTGTCTGTAATTAAGCGGTGTGGAATAAATCCAGATTGGAAAGGGGGTATCAAGGAGGGGATAAACTTTGCTAGTCTGTCAGCAAGAACTCTGCTAAATATTTTGATATCATTGTTCATAACCGAGATAGGCCTAAAATTTTGGGGCAAATTGTGATTCTTATTGGGTTTCGGGATTAGTGACATGTTGGCTAACAACATTTCCTCTGGGAAGCTATGGCCAAGTAGGACTGAGTTAAAGAGGCATGCCATTCTAGGGGCTAGGATCATGGAGTATTTTTTGTAATAAAGGGCCGAAAAGCCATCGGGGCCTGGGGCGGGGCCTGGGGCGGAGCCTGTTTTCAGTGATTTGATGACCCCTAAGATTTCCGGAGTTGTGATAGGGGCGTTGAGTTCGTCCAGTTGTGAGGTGGAAAGGGTCGGGAAGGGGATGTCACGTAGCCATGTAAATTTTCAAAAAATTTGTATGCAGTTTGTATATAATTATGCTATTAAAACAGTAGTAAAGTATTATAACATGTTAGCTATCAATTAATGCAGAAAGTTTAGAGTTTAAGTTATACCCTTTATTGCGTAATTAAGGTTACTCAAGATGGAAGCTTTTGGGGTGCCTTGTATTTGTTCTTCAGGCTCTATACATTTTAAATACTGTATAACAAGGCTGAAAAAGGGTACAGGGTATCCCCAAATGCTTGCATCTTTAACTACTTGCTTACTGGGCACTTAAACCCTTATCCTATCCAGACCAATTTTCAACTTTCAGCGCTGATGCACTTTGAATGACAATTACGCGGTCATACAACACTGTACCCAAATGAAATTTTTATAATTTTTTCCCCCAAATAGAGCTTTATTTTGGTGGCATTTGATCACCTGTGCGATTTTTATTTTTTGTTAAAAAAATGTAAACAGACTGATGTTAAAAAAAAAAACTTTTTTTTTAAATTTGTTATAAAATTTTAAAACGGGTAACTTTTGTCCGTCATTGATGTACGCTGATGAGGCGGCAGTGATGGGCACTGATGGGTGGCAGTGATGGGCACTGATCGGTTAGACTGATAGGCAGCACTTCTATGTGGTACTGATTGGCACCACTTCTGGGCATTGATAGGTGGCACTTGTGGGCATTGATAGGTGGCACTTGTGGGCACTTTAAGGTTCCAATTACTGATTGGCTCCACTGGTGGGCATTGATAGGTGGCACTTGTGGGCATAGATAGGTGGCACTTGTGGGCACTTTAAGGTTCCAATTATGAGGCATATTTGCATGTTTGTTTCGGGACTGATGTCCCTTTAAGCTGAGCCGGGAGCGTGCACAGGGGAGGCCGTCATATGACGGCCTCCCGGGAATTCACATCCGCACTGTGGCCGTCATTCGGCCATAGCGCGGATGTCAGATGGTTAATAAATAAAGTTAATCAATAAAGGGTATAGCTTATGTAGCGCCCCTACCATTTTGATAGATGCTTAGTGGTGTTTTTGATAATGTAGGAGGTAAAAATAGGTAAATTTAACCAGGACTATGTGTTTTTTTTACTGGGCCTGGTTGTGGATTTGAGGTTGGGAATGATAGCGTAGAAGGGGGTGTGGCTACCTACGCTTGGACTCAGGGATGCCTCCTCTGCTTGGCAGTAGACTCTGCTGGCAAGAAAGGATGGGCTGAGACCTGAGTGGCAGGAAACCCCATGTGAGAGAAGTGATCAATAGTTAATTTCTGTGGTCTGGAAGGTGGTCTCTCATAAATAAGGGGGGTCACATGTCCCCGGGGGGATTTTTTTCCAGGAAAGAGCTTGAGGTCCAGACTCAAGATGGCCACAGCCAGAAATGCTAGGGGAGGGGTGTGTTTTTCAAAGTGAATACTTTGCAAAATAAAGCATGGAGACATGGATAGATTCAAAGATGGCTTTAAATATTGATGTAGTGCCCTGGGGTTTAGTCAGGGAGCTCCTCACCAAATTCCTTGTCAGGAGTAGCTACTGCAGTTAATTGATAGAGATCTATTGATTTCTCCCTAAGTTTGGCCTTGTTGCACTTTTCTCTTCTACTACTAGGTGGCCAGGAACCTGGTGGTACTAGATATGAGAAGGGTAACCCAGGGTCAGGTTATGGGTTTATGGGGTATCTCAGCCAATGGGCAGGGGTTTTCTTGAATCCCTTTGCCTGCTGGGAGATCCTATATATTCGGGTAAAGTCAGGTGAACTACATTCTGTACCACCTGGACGGCTGTCTGGGTGGACGTGCGTCATACACCTCAGGCTGCTAGGCCAGAGATTGGGCCTATCCCGGGGGCATCTGGCTGCCAGGCTGTGTGAAGGCCTATCCAGAAGTAAGAGGGCAGCGCAGGGTTGGGACTGAGGTAGAGGGGAAGCTGTCGCCACTATGGGACCAACCACATTTGCCAGGGGCCACAGTGAATAACTGAAGCAAGTACTGGGGCAGTATTCTCACTGAACGGGCATGGTGGAGAATTGGGAAATTTCAGGTGGTGATCAAGTCAGGGACCCAACCAGCGGAGGTGACGCTTTCAGAGCAGCCTTGTGTGTCAAGCCAGGGACTGAGCTGGTTTGCAGGGGTGAAGCTTTAAAAGTATCTGGAGTGCCAAGCTAGGGACCCAGCAGGGAAGCGTGGGTGACGCTTGAGGGGAGATACCACCGCAAAAGCCTTGAGAAGCTCATGGGATTCAGAGTCAATGAATCAGAGAGTCCAGTGAGAGACTAAGAGATCAAGGGGCTGAAGAACTACAAGTAGAAGTAATGAAGCTGAGAGAACTGTTGAACCTTGTGTTAAGTACTGTTTCCATAGTAGACATCAATCCTACACGCTATTTCCCTTGCTGGGGCCTTACCCTGTATGGCTGTCCTATTGAAGTCTCAGAGCCTGCCAATTGAAATTGCAACTTCTCAGGGGTGTCCTGGCCCTAACCCACTTTCCCTTCAAAATATAAAAAGGACTGTTAAAAGAAATAAAACCTCTTTTGCATCCAAGAAGTGTCTGGCGTCCAATGACTTTCACCATCTTTGCACCCACCATTCCTCACAACCCACTACATATTGAAGGATGTCGGCTGTCTTTGGCCTTGAAGGTCCTCATTAGGCTGGAAGAAGTTAAGGACTTACAGCTACATTACAAGTGAAGTAAATAGCGTTTTTGGTGTGTGGTGTTCAAATGTAATGTAGTTCCACTTTAATGGCACCCCAAACACATCTAGAAAATGCACATCTGTTTCAGGCCACTAAACCACACGGTACCATGTGGTTTGGTGCTGCAAACAAATAAACACTCTTGCGCATTAGTGTGATATATCTGGGTGGTCTATTGTTTAAGAGATAGTGTCTCAGACCTTGCTGCCCTCCAAAGCAGGGGATGCCCTAGTAGTCACAAGAAAAATACAGAAAAGATATGCACCAGCCTAGTGCATTATCCTAAGTATATTTAGTAATACTGATAACAAATTAAAAACTATTCACAAACATGAGGAAAAAATGAAGCTTTGTAAAAGCCACCTTGTCATGGCAATCAGTCCTGGACAGCCTCCAGATAACAGAGAAGAAGACATTGGGGCCTCTGCTGGCTGACGCGTTCCAAAGGAATACCTTCTTCCTCAGAGCCTAAAGTGATTACTTTGCAAAGCAAAGAATGGAGACATGGATGGATGGGGAAATGGCTTAAAATAAAAAAAAAACTGAAGTAAGTAGCGTTTTAAGGTGTGTGGTGTTCGGATGCAGGCATGTACTGGCCATCGGGACTACCGGGAGTTTCCTGGTGAGCCGGTTTCAGTGACAGCCTGAGCCTGTCAAAGTAATCGTTGCGCGGCCTCCGCCACGCCGATCATCCCCGGTTGTTCCCTGTGTCCTCCTCTTCCGTGTCCTCCTCCTCTGCCCCCAGTGTGCTCTGGCTTCTCCTCCAGTCCCCTGTTCTTCTCCTCCACTCCGTGTCCTCCAGCCGCTTCTCCGGTCCCCTGACCTTCTCCTCCCCCCTGTGTGCTCCGGATGCTCCTCTGGTCCCCTGTCCTTCTCCTCTGTCCCCCCTCGCCCCCGCAGCTGGCTTGCCTCCTCTCCTCTACCGCGAATGCTGGGGGTATGTGTCAGGTTGCAGAGCGTAGGAAGGGGTCAGTAAATATGTCATTTACCAGCCCCTTCCTTTTCTTAATTGGACACAGCTCCTGTGTCTTTTGATAACGGAGCAGATTAAACTCTGCATCAGTTTATGAATAAACAGGAGCCACTGTCTCCTGTCCAGTCATCTTCAATGCTGAAACAGCAGAGAAAGGGACTGGGGAGTCTGTGTCCTCAGTCCCTTTCTCTGTCTTAAAGGGGAGATGTCAGGGGTCTGTTTAGACCCCTGATATATCACCAAAGCCCACCAACAAGGCTTATAGAAAAAAATTGCAATCAATATTATATATTTTTTTAAAAAATATATATAAATAAAATTGTAAAAAAAAATATAAAATAATAAACTACTCACACCACTCCCCCCTATATCTATACTGTCCACTGCCCAACTCCCCCAAAAAGCATTGTAAAAAAAAAAATTAAAACAAATTAAATAAAAAATAAAAAAATAAATACATAAAAATAAAAAACTACTTACACCATGCACTGCAGCATGATTTTAAAAGTTGCGCATTCCTGCACATTGATCAGCTTATTGAAATAAATAGACTGCCAAAAATGCACCGCGAAGGAAAGTACAAGAACTCTGGTCTGTGGTGTGGATCAGACCTTTAGAAAAATAATTTTTTGATGAAAAATCACCTCTTTCTTACGATTATTATCTTAGGTCGAAAGATTTGTGCACAGTTTCCATTCAGATAAATGCAGTCTTTAGACATTCAAACAATCTACTAGCACATTGTTACTACAGCACATAGAAATGGGAACAGCCAGTTTCCATGAAAACTCATAAACCAGAGATAGAAGATTCCACTTTATAAGGATTGGGACTTAGTAATGACCTTTTAAGTCATTGTTAACTTGTGCGTTATCATAGTGAATATTCCATTTCCTCCTATGATGTATGTTTGTTGAATGCACTCATTATTCAGTAAATCATGACCCTTCTCCAGCACACACTGTTTCTGAGAGTATGGCAGCATCTTCTCATTACACTTTATTACTGGAGAAGGAGGCTAGGATGGTAGATGCTAATATACAGTACAATTCTGCTATAACGGGCAAACTTTGAGGCTGGGGAATATCAGCTGCCATGTTCTGCTTTGGGATCGGCCTCTTCCTACACACGACTTTAATACCAGCGCAATAAAATACCAGAGGTAAGGAACCCTGTTGTTATGGAAACTGAGGCATTAGAACAAAGTTACTTACAGCATTTTTAATCATTTTTTTTGTGGATTTGGAAAGCTGTGGCTGTACACAATAAAAAAAACAGATTAAACAATGTATAATCAGTCGATCATACATAGACGGTATATTACATTATGGATTTGAATGATTTTGTCCTCAGGCAGTAAAGAGAGATGCTAACAATAGTGCTGTTCTATGTAATCTGCTTTCTATCTGATTTAAATACAACACACACACACACACATCCATACGCATTGTAATCTGATTGTTTGATCTTTTAATCGTTTTAATATTTCGCAAACCAGATTCACATTGTTGATTGGACAAATTTCAATCTCTTTCACATTAATTTAAAAAGTGATTGACCAGGCAGAACTATTTTATCTAACATTTGCAATCAGATTTTTTCATATATCGTATAAAGAAAAGAATGGATTGAATGAAGATTTGTTTAATAAGATTGTAATTTGAGTTGCAATCTTGATTGAATATACACAAGCAAAAGGCATAAAAAATAAGTATAGTAAATGCAAAAAAAAAAAATACATGAAAATACAAATAAAAGATAAAAAATAAAGCAAAAAAACAAAAAAAACAAAATGGACAAACAATACACATAAAAACACAAATACAATAGAAACACATAAGGCAAAATATGTGTGTTTCCAATACAACCATCCAAACATTTTTTTAAACTGCACTGGAAAAAATGTATATATAAGGTATGATAAAAAATAATAAATAAGGTCTATAGGCATTTAGGAAATGCAGAAGCCCAATTTTGACCACTTCAATACAGGGCATGTTCACCCCCTCCCTGCCCAGGCAAATTTTCAGCTTTCAGCGCTGTAACAATTTTAATGACAATTGCACGGTCATGTAACACTGTACCCAAATTAAATTTTTTCCCCACAAATAGACTTTTCTTTTGGTGGTATTTGATCACCTCTGCAGTTTTTATTTTTTGCGCTATAAACAAAAAAAAGAGCGTCAGTTTTGAAAAAAAAACAATATATTTTACTTTTTGCTATAATAAATATCCCAATTTATTTATTTAAAAAAAAAAAAAATTTCCTCAGTTTAGGCTGATATGTATTCTTCTACATACATTTGGTAAAAAAAAAAAATTAACGCAATAAGCATATATTTATTGGTTTGCGCAAAAGTTATAGCGTCTACAAAATGTAGTATGTATGTGCCATACTCGTGGGATCCCGGTGGAAGCTGGAAATCGCTGTATTGGATATCACTACTCTAATAATCCTCACTAACTTTCTTGTCCCATGCCAAGCAGCTACTCTGCTGCTTACTGAACACAGGAAATTGCTCGCTTGGTGCAGATGCCATTTTCTCAATATATGCAATTTTTATGTCTCATTGGACAATGTTTAGAATGTGACCTCTTACCCTTGTCCAATCAGAGAATACTTTGTGCTCATTAAGAAATGTAAAATGCTCCCTGAATGGTGCCTGTGTTAAGCAAGCGAGCTCCTGTGTTTACACTGCAGCAGGGTAGCTGCTCAACATGGTATCCAGAAGTTAGGTGAGATCACTGTAGTAGCAGTACCTACTACAGTGATTTCCAGCTTCCACAGGAATCCCAGAGGTATGGCACGTTCCATTATCAGAAGTTATTGTTCATGTTCAGACATGAGATATGCGACATGGCACTGCACAGGTTAATGCACAACCTCTGTCTTTAGTCTGAGAACTGACACTTCCTGTGAGGAAACTACATATCCCAAATCCCTGAGTCTCTCAGTCTAGTGTTTTATTGGCTGCATAGTAATTTGATCTGACAGACAAGTATGCAGAGCAATGAAGGGAAGAGATGTATTTTAATCACATTAGTACTCCAACATTTGAGACGCAACAGAGAGTAAATAGTGAGGCATGCATTGTGACCCAGGACATAGCATTGCCTCTACCTTTATTGAATAGGGACAAACTAGGTGAATGAATACATGGGCATGGACAGAGAATTGATTAGCCATTATGCAAATAGGTAATGTCCAAAGCCATTATTGGCAATTAAAACGTTTGTTAATCCAAAAAAATAAAATAAAAAAATGGACCCTGCTCCTTTAACTACTTCCCGCCCGGCCTATAGCAGATTGATGTCCGGGAAGTGGTTCTGTTATCCTGACTGGACGTCATATGACGTCCAGCAGGATAGCATGCTGGCTCACGCCCGCGGGGGCCTGCAGCATGGCAATCGCAAGTGTGGCATGTCAGTCTGACGCACCGCATTTCCAATCGTGGTAAGCAGCCTCTGACCACGTGATCAGCTGTGACCAATCACAGCTAATCATCGCTTGAACCAGGAAATGACGGTAAACGGAATTCCTTGGTTCGCGCTGACGGGGAGAGCCGATCAGTGGCTCTCCCAGTCAGAGGGGGGGTTCTGTGCTAATAATCAGCACATTGATTATCAGCACCGCCAATCAGTCTGCCAATCAGCGCCAATCAGTCTGCCAATCAGTGCCCAACAGCTCCAAGTAAGTTCCCCCTCAAAAAAATATATCAGTGCCCAAAACAGTGTCAATCAGTGCCCATCACAGTGCCAACCAATGCCCAGCAGAAGCACCTGTCAGTACCTCATCATCAGTGCTGCTCATTAGTGCTATCTATTAGTGTCCATTCATGCCATTTGTCAGTGTCAATCAGTGCCGCCTTTCAGTACCGCCTATCAATGCCCATCAGTTTCGCCTATCAGTGCTGCATATCATCAGTGCCGCCTATCGGTGCCCATCCACCTCTGTGAATGATTTATAAATATAAATGCTGTAAATACATAATTTAAGCGCCAAGATTGCAATCACATGACCAGCCAGCTCTCTCCTCCTCTCCTCCTCGCCTCCAGACTGACATCAGCAGGAGAAACTCATCCTGCCCGTGCATCTCTCAGAGGAGGAAAGGAGAAAGCTGGCTGGTCATGTGATCACAATCACGGCTGTGAAATTAGGTATTTGCAGCATTTATTTTTCTAAAACACACACAGAGCATGATACTACAATAGGAGGCAGTGCTTATAGGAAGTGCAGATGCTTTAGATCTGAGGGGAAGATCTGAAATCAGGGGAAGCACTGCTGATTTTATCATCCAATCATGTACAAGCGAAAATGCTGTTTTTTATTTTCCTTTTATTTTCCTTGCATGTCCCCCTCGGACATGCAAGATAGCCCAGCCACATGGTGGAAGTCAGCAGAGCTCTCCCTCATTAACTAAGCTCTGCAGCAACTTCACTTGCAGAATGCAACAGCGCTTTGAAACAAGCACAGCGTATTTGCCTTTTGTAAATCATTCCCATAGTGTCAAAACTACTGTCATAGCAGCCTATATGAACTCTGTGTGATCTCTATGGTGGAGAGGTAAAATAAATCCTTACCAAATCACCATTACTTGTACCTGTTATATTCCTGGTTTCAAAATACACACCTCATTCTATTGTCCGTTTTATTTAATCTAAAAAAAAAAAAAAATATGTTAAAGTGTGTCTCTAGTAAAACCATTTTATGTTTTTGCTTAGTTTAGAATGGAGGAATTTGTTAGAACTTTGTCAGGGTCACTGTCCCTACTTGGGAAATTTCCTTTAATTTCTTGTCTGGGCCACACAACAGGAAGTGAAAGGATAGCCCTCCTCAGTAAGGGAAAATCCCATCTTAAACAGTTGTCACTGGAACTGTCACTATTGGGAGGTTTACCCTTTATTCCTTTTCTGGTGATATCTGTGAATGTTTTGGATTTTGCACCTTGTCCTGTGACAATGGTTACTACGATAAATGGAGAAGGTGAATTCTCCTGATGGAACACAGGCAGCAACAAAAACCTGACTGGCATTTTAAGAGAAGATGCTGTCCAAGGCAGCCATTGTTGCCCCTTGCAGCAAAGATGGCCACCTTGGCTAGGTAGCACATACAAGTATAGGTGTAGCTTTGCAGACTTTTGCTTTATGTAAGCTGACATGCTAGGCAAAAGACATCACCAACACAACTGTTGATTTTGTAATTTTCATATCTTGGACAGGAACTTTACCTTGATCCCCAACCCCACTCTCTGCATTTTTTTAAAATTTTTATCCCCTCTCACCTTTTTGCAGGGTTATCTTTAAAAAGCAAACTCATGTCGAGCTAATCCAGCTGCAATACACCACTGACGGCACCACACCAAGTCCTGTGCTGCTATTCTACATCGTTGGAAGCGGTCTCTTCTGGGCTTTTGCGTCTTGCATCCAGCCCCTGATGATGCATTGCCAGATCCACCCTCCAGCTAATTGGGTGTCCCTGCTCCTGTAATCTTCTGGAATTTGTGATGGGGATAATCCCAGGAGGCTGCAGGATCAGGGAGGTGTCCTGCTCGCCTAGGTGAGAATGTGGTTTTGACAAAGCATGAATCTCGTATGAAACGCGTGAACCTTTTTATTCCCCTGCCTGTGTTGTGTTGCTTTTATGATTTTGGGATATAAAAAAAGCCTTTTTACATTGCATGAGAGTGCAGCCATTCATCTTTGGTTCTACTCATTTTCTGCTGGCAGTGGCAGGGCGTGCACCCCACATTTTGCAGCATGCTCTGAAGATTATGGTCTGTGTGACTCACCTGGGAGCCCCAGTTCTCTTTTATTGGAGGCAGAATATTTATTGCAGATGTGTATTCAGTACCTCCTATTAGCTCACTCTTTCCGAATGTCCTCCACTCTCCTTTTCCATATCCTCTCTGCACAGAGCCCTAGATATTCTGTGATATGTCGTTTCTTTTCTCTCAGCCCATAAAGCAACTTGCTCTGTTTTGAATTACATTTCCCAAAATCCTCAGTTTTTGCCCAGAATTCACAGGGATTCAAGCATTCCTTTCATCTGTGTAGTGGGCGGACCCAGCAGACTACACAATTTCTGTAATCATAGTCTCCATGATATTTGCATCACGGACCGGGGCTACACATTTTTTTAAAAATATGCTTTTTTCAAAAGCATGGTGTTGTAATGGGGAAAAGTTTGTTTCAACAGTGAAGGTCCGCTTTCCTTCATAAATGTTACTATTACCATTTTTTACATGGAACAGTATTGTGTTTATCAGCTCTTTAAAGCGGTTTTGTACCTAAAATGTTATCTTCTTCTTATCTAAATCGCATGGTAACATAGTTACAGTAATGAACACTGAAATAAAATATTATTCAGTACTTACCTTATATTTGTGATGTTTGTGCTGACTTCCGGGCTGTCCTCCCGTGGGAGTAGGCGTGGTTATCGGCCTCGCAATGGTTCCTGGGAAATTTCTTAGCTATTTCCCAAGAATCCATGGGGGACATAGTAATGCCGGAATCTCGTGAGATTTCGGAAGGAGGACGCCGGTCACGTGACGAGGGCGTGTCCGAAATTGCCATTTTCAAAGTGGGCAGGCAGCTGTATCTGCCATTACCACTATAGCTATCAGTGAGCATGCGCGAGATGGAGCGGTGGATGCTGGGAGCCCAGCGTCATCGCATACAGGAAGTAAATGCCTGTGGGCTTCAGACGCCCACAGTAAAAATGGAAACCGCCGGACTGCTTTTTTAAAAGTTTCCCATTGCAATAAAATCGACACACCGGGGGTCAAAAACACGCTGATTGTGACTGCTAAGACACGGTAGGAATCGCCCACCAGTAACACAGGTAAGAAAAAAACAAAACCGCAGCGGAATCCCGCTTTAAAGTGATTCTAAAGGCAGAGGGTGTTTAAGGTATTCTCTGCAATAAGGTAAAAAAACTTCTACATGCAGCCCCCCCCCCCCCCCCCAGCCCTCCTAGCAATGTGCACAAGAGCAGTAGCTCTCTTGGCCCTCTGCCTCCTTATTGGCTCCTAACTTGCTATTAGGGCATTTTAGGGGGGGGGGGGGGGCAGGATAGCTGGTGGGGAATATGAGAAGAGGAGGATTGGGCCATTGCACTGGGCAGGTAATTATAACACGTTTGTTATTTTAATTTTAATAAATGTTGTATTTACAATCACTTTAAACTACATTTTACAAATTCAACACTGTCTGGTCCACAACCCAAATTAGAACCTGTTTAGGGGATCCAAAATGTAAAACTGCATACGTGAGAAAGAGAGAGATCCTAAAGTAATTGTGCCTAACTCTGAGGTTGTACTGAATAGTAATGGAGAATGTTTCATAAAAACTGAATTTTCCATCAACTGTGCACTTAACACTCGTTTTTTGAAAGCTTCTTTTTGAGTTTCAGTCTCAACCTCCCTTTGAAATGCTCAATTGACAGCTATAAGTTTGAGCAATCACACTGAGGCATTATAGCTGGAGATATTAAAGTTAAGTGCCACAACAGAAGGGTTATTATAGTCAATACAATTTGAAGATAGTGCTGATTCTCAGTGAATAGAGAATACATCTCATTTGTGTTTCTCTCTGCATTAATGCAATGAAAATGATTCTTTGTGAGATCTGCAGAAGGGTTACGGGATTACACCTCACAGTGTCATTGAAACCTCTTTAAAAAGGAATAAACTTACCTCATATCTAAAGCAACTGTCAAATACATCTTCCTATCACCTCAAATATTCTCTTCCCTCCCAGGCATACACAAGAAATAGGGGTATATACTCGGCAATTCGTTGCCAAGCTAATCTTTCCCTAAGGCCCTCTAATGTCTGCAGAGTGCAGAGTAAGCGGATCTTACTTGAAACACTCTGAATGGTATCAATGCAGAAACTTTTATTTGGCAAATATGATATAATTGTATCGATAATTGTTATTAGTTTTTAAAGTGTCATTCTACATAAAAGAGATGCTTCAATTATAGGTAGATTCTAGAGGATCAAATCACCCACAGGCTTCTTTTATCATCTGGGGATTCTGAGGCAATATCTTAGCACTTCATTTCCCAGGTTCACACCTATGTCCCTTTTTATAAGAAGACTTGCTGTCCTTGTTGGACTTTTTATTTCAAGTTATGGAGAGTGCAGCAGCTGAGGTCAGAGCCTGGAACATCTTGCTGCTGGACTCCCCAAGAGATGTAGCCAGTGGGCGATTCAGCCCACATTACTAAAAGATTTAGACTGACCGAACCTTTAAAGCTAATCTGTTAGCATTTCTAAAACTGCCAAGGCTGGTTTTCTTCTCTACTTTTTTCGAGACATCCTGCACCATACCCTTGAATATGGCTACACCTGGTCTAATCAGACCCTTTAGCTCAGTAGAGGGGGTTGGCACTCTTAGTAAGTGGCAGAGGTTTCAGGAAAGATTCAACTGAATAGTTTTTCATTTCTGCAGTCAGAGGTAAATCTATGGAAGTGTGCATTGGATGTGACCTTTCCTGTATTGATTTAGCCAAATCGCCAAATGTATTTACCCACTTGAGCTCGAGAAGATATACCCTCCTTCAAGACCAACTCGCAATAAAATGGGGGCTTGAAATCGTGCAAGTTCCGCTTAACTCGCACGATTTCAAACCCACCTCCAATGTGAACGAGGGCTTAATCTGCTTTGAAGGACTGGACCTGTTTGTAAAGTAAGTAGAATGGCTATAGAATAGATAAATAACAGAGAAATAAATCAGAACAATCGGAACAAGTCAAATTATGTTTTGCTGACTACAGTGCATTTGTTTATGTTATAGAATGACTGTATAAAACCTAGTGTATGTATAGGTTACAGTAAAAAAACGATAAATATATTTTGCATATTATCAGTACTCGTCAGAAGACATAATTTAGTTAATGAAATTAAAAGTATCCTGAAATGTTCAGCATATAGCATGAGCAGAGACTAGGATCAACTCTCTTCTCTCCTGGATGTGAAGTAACAATCGTCTAATTTGAGAGCTCATAATCATCATCATAAGACCAAAGCTTTGCTGGATGCAAATATTATACAATTTTACTGTTGATTGTGAAATACAAGTGTGCAATTTGACACTGGTCCTGAGCCTCCATTGGTCACAAGCAGATTTTCCAATAAGTTCAGTTATGTACTTTATAGGTCAACCCAGTAGCTTGTCCTTAAAAGCCAACTGTTCAAAAATCTTACAATGTCATATTGAGTTTCTACTACAAATTGATAGATTCATTGTTGCCTTCTGGGCCTGATAATCTAAGGTAATGCTCAACATGTTTATTTGTCTGTGCATGGCTAGCCTATGAAGTGGAAGTCTAGAGTAGCTAAAATGCTTACTAAAAAATTAACTAAGGAGATCACAGGTAGGTTATCCATCAAACACGCATGAACTTCTATCATTACACTGGAACTATCATATTTTTTAACACTCTGTAATACTTGATTACTTTCATATGATAATTAAATCATCGGTGCACATTAATCTTCATCCTCCATCATTATAAACAGGCATGGATTCTCTGTCATGCTTTTGTTGCCATGTGGAGTTTTTTTTGGAAGCTATTATGTCATTTCTCTGGGTAGTTTCTCACCTTCTCATTTTTAATGAAGACATTTGAATAGTAAGCAGTCTGGAGAATTACAAGATTCCCTCAGTCAGAGATAAACAATTATGAGGAAGATGTTGTTTTTCTTTCACTGTTCATGAATAAAATAAAGCATAAATGGAAGAACACTAGGCTCTGCCAGAGACCAGCTATTAAAGAGTTCATTGGTGGATGTTACCTAACTGATTCCATTACTGAACCATTAGATTCTAAAAGCAAAATGATTTTATAATTTAGATGATGGAATAACGTGACCAACTGGGTGAAAGCCCAGTGTGCACTTTAAAGCTAAACTCCAGACAAACAGCTAAACACACAGGTGAAATACATAGAAGGGAGCTGTGTAGCATTTATAAGAATTTATTGCCTCTCTATCTCTATCTACCCAGATCAATCTTCGATCAGGCATCAGCATCTACTTCATGTACTGAGTTGCATGGTTCAGAGATCACACGCTAAAATCTGGTGCCTTTGCAGTTAATGGCTGTGCTCACATATGTCTGACACAGACCAGTCCCTGCTACAGTTTCTCACTTTGTGACTTGATACAAAGTTACAATGTTGCAGTTGTAGCGCATACCCCCATAGGGGCTGCTGGTGATGGTAGGTTCTCTGCTCTGCCATGACTCAAACTGCTCAGTCTCCATTGACACACCTGGTGACAGTTTAAAATTCACAAACACCTGTGTGACTTTAGTATACCTAAGCTATATATCAACACACAGAAAGTATGCCACAATCAACCGAATGGTAGATTAATTTAATGTATTATATCAAGGCAGTCAAACAGTGTGTGACTTGGTAAACAAACAACAGAACACTTCAAAAGCTGCCTATGCAGCACTGTTAAGACAAGTTTTAACTGATGTAACCCGTAATCAGCAAAATCAGAATCAGTTAACACAGAAATAATGTTCTTAAGTGTATCCTGTACTTACAGCCCTTTATTGGGTGGATTTGCACATGCCTAATAAAGGGGTACTCCAAAAGGTGCTTACAAGTAGATAGAGTCTGATTGTCAGTAGTAGCCAACTTTTGGTGAGGACCTTCTGTAGGTGGTGCACATACAAATTGTTCCTTTAAAAATGCGGGTGATGAGTGGTAGATGAGGTGCTAGGTAAGAGCAGTCTCTATTGGGTTAACTGTGTGTGAGTTTAGGATGTGTTGTTAAGCTCACCACTACTGGCAGGCAGCAGGCCAGTCCCAGACACTTGGCAGTAACCTGTTTCAGAAGTCTTAGTCCTCATGTGCAAGTCTTCTCAATCACAAGGCAATGCAGTAAACAATACATAAATCAATGAACAGGCAATCAGATTTCAAGAGGCTATACTATTTAAATGAGCACTTACCTATAAGCTGGCAATCAATTCAACTGTAACAACGTTAAACCAAACTACAATTAGTACAAAACAGGGTAAAAGTATAGGCATGAACTTTACCAGGAAAATAAGAGCCTCGGGTGCATACTACACATACAGCCCCAATAGTGGGATGGAGTACGCATTTCTTCCAAAAGGGTACCCATGGAGGTGGTTGCAAAGTATCTGGCGCCTAATTGTCAGTGTTGGTGGGCTTTCATTGGAATCTTCCTTTTGGTGGCCCCAGTGTAGCTGTCCCTTTAAAAGTGTGCAACAGCTGGCTAGTGGGATTGCTAAACAAGGCAGTCTCTATTGCATAAACTGTGTCAATTTTGAGATAAGCACTGATGGTTCAGCTCACCCCTCCTGGTACACAGAAATCTGGTCCAGATAACTTGATGGTCTGCAGTCCTCTGAAGTCTGGTCCCATTGGCTCAGTCTCTCAGCTTGGATCCCCACAAGGCTCAGTCTCTCAACAACTTGCCTCTGGTCACACAGTACCCAAGCCTTAGATCCTTCTGATCCCTATGTAGCTGGGTTCCAGTTGCTCAGTTATCAGGCTTTGTCTCTCTGGTGCAGCTGTGGCAGGTCAATCAACAGGTTCCCCTAGCTCTCTTTCTTCTTGGCAAAGACCCCACTTTCTCCAGATTAGCATGGGAAAACTGTGTCCTCTCCTCCTCGGAAGTGCAGAGGATCCAAGGTAGAGAAGTTCACATTCCATTAGTCTCCCATGAATTGTAATGTGCAGTGCTCCCGTAGCCTCCCTGGCGGTATTCCAGAGTCTGGCACTGATTCCAGTGCGAAACGCGTCAGTATTTTTGTACCCTTTTCCTTTGCTGTGGAATATTTGATGTGATGTGACCCACAACTTTCAATAAAAACACAGGATTTTAAGTCTTTTTCCGGTGTGTGGCTATCCAGAGTTTTGTCCTGCCTACCTGCCTATTCCTGAGTCTGGCTCGGGTAAGATTTAAATACCAGAAGCGGTATTCCCGAGCCAGACTCAGGATCGCATCGCTGGATCCATGGAGGGGTTTACTTACCTTGTCCCCTGGATCCATGTCTCCCCGCTGTGATCAGCGAGCCGTCCTCCGCTCGATCTGTCACATCACCATGCTTCGTTCCCTGCGAGTGTTGCGACGCATGGGGACGGAGTTCGGCGCCAAATTCAAAAAGTAAAATACACAGTATAGATACAGTATACTGTAATCTTATGGATTACAGTACTGTATGAAATAATTACACATCTACTTTGTCTCTAGTGGTTTTTCCAGTGTCCTGCATACAGTTTTATATTATAAATACTGTTCTTTATGCCAGGAAACTGGAGATTGTCCATAACAACCAAAAAATGTCCGTTTACATCAGAAGTGGTTATAGACCAGCTAGAAAACAGCAATAATAAATTAGAATCACTCGCAGAATTGAGCGATAATAATTTGTGGGGAAATTCATCATCAAACACTAAAAGTAATGACAATTCTGCAACTGAGCATATTTCAGTGTTTTTGATTTGATTACATTATTGAATAATGTTTATTATTATTTATTATTTGTTATAATTATTTATAGTTATTTATTTTATATATATATATATATATATATATATATATATATATATATATATATATATATATATATATATATGTGTATGTGTATATATATGTATGTGTATATATATGTATGTATGTATATATATATATATATATATATATATATATATATATATATATATATATATATATATATATATATATATATATATATGTGTATATATATAATTTATGATTTCATATTTCAAATTTTATCATACCCGGGATGTCTATTAGACTCTTGTTTGGACAGATTTAAGTGAATTATGTCTAAGAATTACAGGCCTACAATATAAAACGCCAAATTTCCAAGCAAAATAATGGTACCGCTTTCAGCACCTAAAATCGGAAATAATCATACCGCCAGGGAGGTTAAGAACTACAATTCCCATGCCAGGAGAGAGGGAGGCATGAAAGATCGAGTGGGGGGGGGGGGCATTAGCCTCCCTATACATAGCAGCCTACAATCACCTACAGCTCTTCATGGGGAGGAGCAGTATCCACCTGGGCTTCTGATCTAATAATTTATTTGAGTTTTTGAACATTAAAAATGTTTCGAATGTGAGTAAGAATTTAGGCTCTCCTACATTTTCCACAATTTCTGGGGACCTTTGTTTAAAGAAGAACTCTGCCCATTTTGGGAAAAATGCTAACATTCAGGAATGAGAGTTTGTTAAAATGACTCAATATTATCAACTTTTCTTACAGAGGATTGTTCTAAAATAGAGAATTGTTATGTTGCTAGAACATTAATGTTACTTATTTATATTGCACTGCAATCATTCACAATAACCCCTAGAGGAGCTTACAATCTAACCACCTAAAGGGATTGTAAATGATCATCTTCTAAACCAATCCATTCAGTTTAAAATAGAAATGAAATGCAAAACATGTTTATATAGATACAAAAATATAACATTATAAATACCCTTTTTACTTTTTTTTTCACCACTAAAAAGGGGCAAAAAGCATGCTTTCGGTGGGGTGCAGAGGGTGTGAGGAGAGAGAGAAATAGATGGGAAAGAAGAGGGTGTGAGGGAGATAGATACAGAGAGGAGAGGGTGGGTGGGAAAGAGAAAGGGGTAAATGTGGGGACATTTTAGAGAGAGGAGAGAGAGGGAGGGTGGAGAGAAAGGGGGTGGTGTAAAAAGATATATAGGAAAAGAGAGAGCAAGAGGGTGAGAGAAAAGAGAGACTCTCTTTGGCACCACAAAGCCCAGCATAGCAGGCTCACATTTCCCAGTACGCAGAGCAGGAGAAGAAAACCACCAAAGTGATAAACCGCCGGTCTCTCTCCCCCCCCCCGGCATGCAAAATGATTGGTGACCCCTGCTATTGGCTCCAGCCACAGATCTTTTGCAGACCTTGCAACTCCCCTGCTTCCTGCGATGCTTGTTGCCGCGATTGCAATGCGATTTATCACGTGACAATCTTGGCAGCCCCACGCCACAATTTCAAGTGTCATTTGAAAGAATGGCCTCTCAAATGCGAGTCCCGTGATTTGCTATTCACACATCAGTGCTTTCAAATCATGGGCAGATTTGCGACAAATCTGCCCGCGATTCAAAACACTGATGTGTGAATGCAGCCTAAGACCCCTTTCACACTACAGCGACTTCAAAGTTGCGCAATTTTGCGGTCTTAATTTTGCTGTGATTTTTGATGCGATTTCAGGGAATGTCTGCGTAACTCGCATCAAAGTCGGACCAAAGTAGTGCAGGGACTACTTTGAAGTTGGCACAACTTGAAGTCGTACTAATATGAATGGCTGTCATTGGAAATCATGGGGAATGACTTGTCATGCGAATTTGCAGTCCCAAGTTGCAGGACAAGTCGGTGACAGGGAGGGAGCTTCAGCTGTTTGATAGCCTCAGCTCTGTTCCTGTGTGCTGTGTGAAGGGGGGGGGGGATGTCCCTTCCCTCCAATCATCTATCAGAGATCACCTCATTGAGCTCTGCAGAGTGTAACTTCAATTCTCTGCCCCTTTTTTTGACAGCTCAGACAAGCTTTATAAATTCTGGTCATTGAACAGATGTAGAGAAGAGAGGGCTGCAAATAAAGAGGTACAATTTATGTAGGAGGATTTGGTAAATCTGTATGTATCACCTAAGGCTAGTCACTGGGTATATGTAAAGGTTTATAACCACTTAGCCACTCTGCATAATGGTAAGTGTGCTTAAGGATGTTCTGCATGCCAGCTACTGTAAATATTGTAACCTGCCTTGTAAAAATGTGCAAATGTGTATTAAAATATCCAGTGTGAGGCACTAGCTTGCAGGATTTATGGATTATAGGTTTTTCACATACATATGGTGAAGGGTTTCAGGATTAAAGGCTGATGTGAAGAAAACAATAGAGAAGATAAGAGATTGAGTGAGGATAGGAAAATGGGATTGTAACGGTGCCAAAAAATGTAATCGTTACATACAGTACATAAAAAGTTAATAAATTTTATTTGGTACAAAGATAAAAGCAAAGCAGTATATTATATACATACATGGGTGTGTAGAGACAAACAGAACAAGGGAATGTACATTTAAAATAGGCCTTGGTGTTTAGATGGCCAAAAAACATTACAGGTCATAAGTCCCTACGTGTTTCGCCAAAACATTGGTTTCTTCATGGGAAATGTTGATAACCTGTACAAATATGTAGAGTCTAGATAAAACAAAGAAAACATACAATAATAATAATAATGAACATGTATAACATTTCATGACAGATATTATGTTTTAAGAATTCTGGAGGCATGGCATATAATTAACTCCTCATAACTAATGCACCCCCCCAAAATGTCCAAATACCTAACCCCATAGCCCCGATGGCAGATAAGGCTCCAGGACCCCCCCCCAGAGGAATCAATCAGACAGCACTGCACCACTTGTGGCTGCAGGGGGATTATCAGAATCCTAGCATAAGAAGGATAAAATGTGTATCACTATAAAACATAAAGAACATAGTCGGAATAAATGATATTCTGAACAGGAGGGTTAACATAGCCTCAATACTTACAAATTATGTGATATTAAAATCATAAATCTAAATACAGGGTCACCAAGTTGATGTCAATGTAAATGACAGAAGGGAAGGATGATAATGCATGATGTGGGTGATTTAAACACCATGAGAACTGAAAATAAGGAAAAATTGAGAACAGAGTTGGTGTATGACACCAAGGCAAAGCAAAAACTGGTGACTACAAAAAAAGCACCAGAAGGGCATAGATAAAAAAAAAAAACTCACCTAGACATTCTAATCACACTGCCCCAATTCCGGGTGTGTAAATCACCTGGTTGAGGTAATGGTGGTATATATTGAAAGTAAAGCCGGGAGTAGCCTGATATTGGGAAAATGGACTACCTAGAAAAATTATATAAGTACACAAATATAAAGAGTGCCGAGGCGGCAAATAAATGTATCAGAATTCAAAGTGAGTGAAGGAGCCTAACGTTAGGATGACTGGAACAAACATAGGCACCCCTGGAGTCCAGCCAAATTAATGCTGGACAGGCTAGTTTTATACAAGGCCCATGGTGCAGTGCGGGATGACAGCCGCGTCACGTGGCATAAAGTCAACATGATGCGGGTCAAATGATGGGGATGGCTGATTTATCAGTTCAAATTAGAATACCACCCTTGGGTGTCTATACAGCCAATGGCAGCCCATGTCCAGAGGTTGATACAAGGGTATCGAGACACCAAACAGCCACCAACGGAGAGGTGGGCACGGCAATAGGACTGGATAGGGGTCACAGGAATGGGGAGATTGTGTGGGACAAAGGTGGGGGCTACTGTGGAGCCCAACTACCCATACATAAAGGGGAGCACAGGGATCCACCCCCTCAACCCCGTTCCGCAGCAGAAGCCATCACATGCATCCAGGCGCACAAAAACCAACAAAAATAACCAATAAAGAAAAGACAATTTTTCAGTAATTACATAATACCTAACAATAATATATTTTGTGATTTTAACTAAGATAATATGGGGGGGGGGGATAATATATTGAGATAAAAAAGTGAATTAATAAAAATGTACTGAAATTTAAATTTTTTTATTATGAATCCATCGTAAAGAACTCAAGGGGAGGAGTCAGGAGAGAGAACAAGAAGAAGAAAAAAAGGGATATATAGAGGAACAAAACATAGAAAGCGTGACTGAAGGTCATAAAAACGACTTGAAAGTTATATATTTGTTTAACACAGGAAAATGTATTGCATCCAATTTATCCATTTAGTCTCAAGTTGGAGCAATGTATTATCAATTCCTCCACCCCTGGCACGTAATGGTACATGTTCTAGGGCAGTGCAACTGATCACGTGAGAATCAAAACTGTGTTGTAATCCAACATGTCTATTGATGGCAGTTTTAATGGTACATTTAAAGTGATGTTCCACAGAAAAAAAAAATTAATTAAAATTCCTTACAAAAAAACAAAACAAACAAAAAACATTTCAATTTTTTTAACTCACCTCTAAATGCCTGTTGCTAGGGGGTCTGCTTCCTTCAGTGCCTGGGCTGGTGACACCACTTCCCTTCGGCACAGGAAGGGCTCAGCTCTGCCCCCTCCCTCCTGTCAGTCATCTGGGACATGTGACAGGTCCCAGATGACTGTGCGGCCAATCACGGCGTGTGATGCCGCTCGCGCATGCGCAGTGGGTGCCCGGCTGTGAAGCCACAGCCAGGTGCCCACAGTTAGAATGCCAGCGCTGCAGAGGGGAATGAGCGGGGCTTCGTTTCCCTGCATCGCTGGACCCTGGGACAGGTAAGTGTCCGATTATTAAAAGTCAGCAGCTGCAGCTGAGCTGGGAACTGCTCTTTAATTAAGGGCTTTACATGATCACAAATGCATTTACAGAAGGGTCTTTTAGTCTTGCCGACGTAGTAGCAACCACATCGGCAAGTGGCCAAATTAAACGATCCCCACTGTGCTACAAGTTACTCTATGTCTGATAACATGGGTCAAACCATTTGGGAGGGCAACTTCCCTGGAACTATAGATGAAAGAACAAACATCACATCTTCCACATGGAAAGGTACCAGCATTGACTGCAACTTTTTGGGAGAATGGTGACTGGTTATCAGCTGATCCCTCAAAGAGGGGGATCTCCAATAGGTTATGTTGGGGTGTGACTTAATATACTTATTTATGGTGCAATCTGCGGTTAATAGAGGCCAACATCTATTTAAGGCATCCCTAACTTGGGAATGATATCTGGAGTATTGAATGATAAGACGAACGTGTTGTTGGTCATTGGTTACTTTGGTTGAGAAAACATTTTTGTTTTGTCAGATCTTAAAAAGTTTTGTTCCCTGGAGCCCAAAAACTTTGGGTTTGAGAAAGCCGTTCCTAGGTTTATGTGTTTCCAGACCTCTTTCTCTCTCTCTAATAAAAGTTTAATGGTAAAACATTACAAGGTGCATTTATTAATAATTTATTGGTGAAATTTACCCAGTGAAAAAAGACCTAAATTAATCCAAAATTCAAAGTGATTCGCCAATATATTATATACAACATTTGCTGGCTGAATCAGGTTAGTTTTAATCTTGCCTGGGTGAATCCTAATAGTACCGTAGCAGCTATTTTCACCTTTGGTTGAATCTTTTTGGGAAAGCTTTGGAGCGAATCTTGTTACAGCACTGTCCTTTCATTCATTTGCAAACATGCTTTCCGTGGTGCTGAAACTGTGTTTTAAAGAAAAAAACTCATGCCCATATTACGTCTAAGTCCAAATATGGGCAGAAATATTTTGGGGATCTCCACCTAACATCATTGTCCATATTAAGCCAAGTTTAGGCAATGATGTCAGGGAACACCATTACCAGAGTTCCAGAGTACCAGAGTGGGCACTTAAAAGCATCTCTGAGGTGGGAAGTGCTCAACCACTGTTTAAGCAGTGAAGATGGGGAGAACCATGATCCCCTTAAATCTGACCTGCCATCGCTGAAGCAGACCCCACAGAACTCTAGACATTGCTAGAATCTGGAAAGGTATATTTTAGTCAAAAAATAATAATAAAAAAAACACTTTTCTACCTACTAGCCATCTATGAGGTGTTAGGTTAGAGGAATATAAACCTACCTCTTTCTGCTTCCCCTACTAAGCACCGAGGGTGCAGAAGTACCCAGTGCTAGTCAGTATTGGACTACAGTGCTTTGGTCAGGCATCCTGCACCCTTGCAATGAGTATACCAGCCTTCATTCCCTGTTTTCTGGGTTCAAGGAGGGGGTAGTGTGTTTTTTTTTTGTATTTATTTTTTGTAATGTAGCCATGGCCCGAGGTTTGCAAGTTTGTGGGCATGGTGGGTGATAAGCAAGAAAGAAGTTGGTCGCCAGTCACTTTTATGTTTGAACAAGAGAGAAGAAGTTTATTCTCAGAACATGAAAATGTGGGATAGAGGGGAATAGGGCACAGGACGCCCATAGTAGCGATCAGCAACAGGCAGATTGGCAGACTCCTTAGACAAAAATAGGTGAGATAAGTCAGATAGCAGTATAGGAGCCTTTAAGCTGAACCAGCACATCTGTACTTTGTTGGGCAAGCTGTCTTCTCTAGTAACTGAACTTTACTTACTGTTTCATGCACTGATTCCCTCGAATGAGTTCTCTCTGAAGACCTCCCAGCCACTTCATAGCCTCCAGCTCATGAAAAGTCCCCTCTGGTGCTTTGTTAGAATGCCATCCTTCTAGAATCATATCCTGATCTTTGGCAGGCTTTTCTCTGCATAAGCTTAAACACCCAGATGGGCCTTGGTTAGGCCTAGCAGCCGGCAGCAACCTGCATAGGCCACAAGCTTAGGGCCTGGCAGCCAGGAACTCTACATACACCATCCACCCAGGCCGTAACCCTGGGCGGGAACAGACTGTCTGATCACCTAACTTCATTCCATTAAATAACCTCTCCCAGCATGCTTAGCCACAAATATGATTGGCTGAGAAAGGTATGTTTATCATAACCTGAACTTCCCTGTAACTCATCACTCTAATGTCAAAGGCAACAGCACCATCTACTGACAGAAGGGAGAAGAATGGAATTAACAAAAGTCATGTAATCACTGAATACTACAAATTGGCCAGGCTGACTACCACCTGGCACACTAAATTTACTTGTAGCCCTGTCCTAGGAACAAGGGTGCTACAGTAATTAAAAAAATAAAATAAAAAAGAATAAAGGAAGTGATGAACTTTTATTTAAAACTCAGGTTTAGCACTGTCCATAAGCTAAAAGCCCATAGCGCCAAAAATAAGAAGTACCTAAACAGTCCCCGTGTTAAACCAGGGAATAGTTTGAATATTGTGCAAAGTAAAATTGGGTAAATGCTGGGCGAATTTAAAAAAATTAAAAATAAATCTATATTCACTGAGTGTTAACTAGGATGAATAGCAAGGAAGGCATTTTCCCAATAAAGAATAAACATTGGGAAATCTTTTTGGATGTTTTTTTCGATGGGTGAATCATATTTGAAATTTGGTGAAAATCACTTTGATAAATAGAGGGAATGTGTAAAATCAAATCTTGGTCAAAATTTTTTTAAATGTTGGTTTAATGTTTAGAGCAAATTTCATGTACATTCATTGATAAATGCCCCCCTTTTAAGAATTTACCCTTCTTCATCAAATGGATTGTAGAGAGAAATGGATGCGTCAGAGTCAAATACGCTAGATTAATTTATCACACAAAGACCTTTCCATTACAGAATATTACACCTCAACATTTAATCCAGTTTGCTGGGACCCTCATAGAGGGCCTCCACAGAGCAGTTCCTTACTAGCCAGTGTCTTTCACTCATGACTGCAGATGAATGTGAAAAAGTTAAATGAAATTGTGGCTTCTACTGACCTTTGAAATGATTTGTATGATTCTGACAGTATCCCATACTCTCTGATGTTATTTTGTCCTTGGGTAATTTTTAATCCAGCACGCACTGCACAGTCTTAGACTTAATGAAGCAATTAACCTTTTCTATGTTTCATTTCTAATGCTGCAATATTTGCTGTTGTTAGTGCCCCCAGCGTTTGAATGATGAGGAAAAAATGTATTAATATATATTATTACTATTTTCTGAGAATATTGTAAATACAAATGACATCAGAGTTGTGTGCTTTTTTATTTATTTATATATTCTTTGCTCCCTATATTATTATGCTTAATTTTTGTGACGTTTATTCTAAATGCTGATCCTTAATGATGCTCAAAGCTATTCTTTTTTTCTGGTGATTCTCTTGCTGCTTAGTTCTATCCTACATCATTGCAGACATACTGGTATACAAGGTAAAAACGTTACCTTGTTCCTGGACAAACTTACAAAATCATCAGCGGTGAGACCTTTGTGAGTATGCTTGAAATAACAGTACAGTGTATCCTTATCTGCGTGTCCCCGGCCTATCCGTTTTAAATTAAAATGAAGCCTTGGCAATAGTGACTTTTATCAAAAGTTTTATTTTGCATAGCATTAGTTTATGCATCTACTTCAGTGGTTGTCAACTTACTTCTTATATAGGAGCCACAAATGGAGTCCCTGACATCGCCAAAGCCACACATCAAACTGTGCAACAGGAGATGGTCAGAGGCTATGGACATGCTATAAGAGATAGTCAGAGACTGCAGACAAGCTACAGGGACTAGTCAGAGGCTGCAAACATACTATTGGAGTTTTTGGAGACTGAGGACACGGTGCAGGAACTCAGGGCTGGCCCAAGACATTGTGCTGCCTGGGTCCAAGAATAAATCCTGCCTGATGAAGGGGCCCTGCACGGCTCCAAAACGTTTCACTATACTTGTGTTGTGATCATGCAATAAATCACCCGTTTGGACGCTATTTATGTTGTTTTATGGTGTTCTGGCAAATATCTTCACCAAGAATAAATCCTGCCCCCCCCCCGCTCAAAAAAATAAATAAATGTGCCCACCAAAAGGCCACCACACCCCTTATTTTCTATTGTGACAATTAAAATTATCAGGAGAGTCAGGTTTATATGCAACAGCACCTTGTCTATATGATGGGGCACTGATGGCACACAGGATTGTGCCAGCTCGCGCTGCTGCGGTGTTTCTCTCTCCTCTTACTGCAGCAATGTGAGCTGAACCGTCAATGACACTGGTTTGATGACAATTGATCGCTCCCATTGGACGGAGTGATCAAGCGGTAAAGGGCTGCTGTCATTTCCCCTTTTCCGTGATGTTCTGGGTCCGCAGAAGTGTGAGACTGGGAGGCCTCCCAGAACAAGCTGGCCCCGCTGTAGCCATCAATCGACTATAGTGCGGTCAGCAAGTGGGAGGGACTTGCCCTGAGATGAGTAAACATACATAGAACATACATACAATTAAGCCAGCCTGCCACTCACATTACCTAGATTTACTATGAACATAGAACCCATCAGCTGGCAAAGTGGTACCTGAGCTTCTTATTCCGTCTTGCAGCACTGGTGATGTCGGTGATGAGCGGGTACTTGTGCTCTGCTATGCTGTCAAGTGATGTGCTCTGTGCCTTCCAGCTGGGAAACCTGCTCCACTCTGCTCCACTCCGCTCCACTCCGCTCCACTCCCTAACCCATGCACCGCTCTGGCTCTGCCAACCCCACACCACTCCAAACCAATGCCGCTCATCCCGCTCTCCAGCAGCAATGTACACAGGAGCAGGAGGAGAGGAGGTGACACAAACACTGTATGCTGATCTGGAGATTGGAAGCAGAGACTGTACTGTGTCAGCGGTGCATTTTAATGCTGACTGCCTGTTGTACCCAGCCGGCCGGTGGCCACAACACTGAGGCTTAGAGCTAATGCCATTACCGGGTGGCAATTAGCGATAAGTCTTTTCTTCTTACATACACACACACACACACACACACACACACACACACACACACACACCGTGGTGTCACTAGGGTTGGTGTCACCCGGTGTGGTAAAACATGGTGTCACCCCCCTCCACCAACTATAGTTGCCCCTCAGTACAGACTCCCCTCCACTAAGTATAGACCGTCCCTTCATCAGTACAGGCCCCCCTCAGGATAAACTCCCCATCAGTATAGACCACCCTCAGGATAAATCCCCGCCCCTCAGGATAAACCCCTCCATCAGTACAGATCCCCTTCAGGATAACCCCCCTAATCAGTACAGACCGCCTCTCAGGATAAATCCCCTCAATCAGTACAAACCCCCCTTTGGCCCCTTTGGGATAAATCCCCCCTCTATCAGTACAGACCCCCCTCAGGATGAATCCCCCCAATCAGTACAGATCCCCCTCAAGATAAATCCCCTTCTATCAGTACAGACCCCCCGACAGGATAAATCCTTCCCAATCAGTACATACCCCCCTCAGGATAAATCCCCCCCTCCATCAGTACAGACCCCCCTCAGAATAACCCCCCCAATCAGTACAGACCCCCCTTAGGGTAACCCCCCAATCAGTACAGAATCTCTCAGGATAACCCCCCCTACACAGTACAGACCCCCCTCTGGATAAATCCCCCTTCCATCAGCACAGACTCCCCCAATCAGCACAACCCCCCCTATCAGTACAGACCCCCCAATCAGTACAGACCCCCCTCAGGATAAATTCCCTCCCCCAATCAGTACAGACCCCCCTCAGGATAAATCCCCCTCCATCAGTACAGACCCCCCTCAGGATAACCCCCTAACCAGTACAGACCCGCCTCAGGGTAACCCCCCAATCAGTACAGACCCCCTCAGGATAATCCCCCCTCCCTCAGTACAGACCCCCGCAATCAGTACAGACCCCCTTCAGGATAACCCCCTCCATCAGTACAGACCCCCCTTCAGGATAAACCTCCCCCCATCGGTACAGACCCTCCCCCCTCATGCACCTGGACAGCGGGCTGAGAGAGGATTCAGTGTGCAGCCGCCCAGAGAGTTGCTTGCTCAGGACGGCACGCTTGTGACAGGTCAGGAGGCAGCGGCATCAGCAATGAGAGTGAGGGAGTCTCACTCAGGGCTGGCAAACACACACACACACACACACACACACTCAGGGGCGGACTGATGCCTCATGGGGTCCCCGGGCAATAGGACATTATGGGGCCCCCAGGCAATCAGACATTATGGGGCCACACAGTATACACAAACACACACAGTATACAATCACACAGTATACACAGACATGTTTCTATTGGCTGAGAAGGTACTGGAGAGGTGGGGCAGCTATAATTTCTGGATTTTTAGACCAAAAGGATGCCGGTAAGGGACATTTCAGAGACAGATGTAAAAAAAAACACAGATTTTTACATACTTTCCCTGGTTTTACTGAGGCTGGCAACCCTCATGGGGCCCCCCAGTGGCACGGGGCCCTCGGGCAGTGCCCGAGTGGCCCAATGGTCAGTCCGCCCCTGCACACACTGCATTTTCAGGGGTTGGCGGCGGCGGGAGCCAGGACATATAGAGGTGGCGGTGAGGGCAACAGACTGTGGCCGCCTCTGCTCAAGCTGCTGCCTGGGACCCAAGGACCCCCCGGGACCCATGGTAGGGCCAGTCCTGCAGGAACTGGTCATAAACTGGAGACCAGATATATGAAGCTGCTTGAGATCACAGCTATTACAAAATAAAAAAAATAAAAAAGCGGGCAGACTCGATGAACCACTTGTTTTTTTTTTCTATGTTTCTATTACAGCCCCTTTACAAATCACATTAGTGCTCCCTACAGCCCACTTAAAGCTACTTGTTATTTCTCCAAGAAAAAGCTATTATAAAATATCAGAGGGAAAAATATAAATGAGAACAAGATGTACTGCACAAAAAAGTAAAAATGTGAAAGAAATAATAAAATAAAATAAATACTAGAATCCTGTCTAAATATTTATTTTCCACTGGCTTGAGTGAGGGAGGAAAAACACACAGACTACTGCAGTGTCTATAGTGGCTCTGAGGGCCCCATAATAAGATCCCTGGGTACCAGACATATGCAGTCTTGCAGTGCTTAAGTGTTTCTTCAGTTGATGGAAAATATAATTATTTTAAGTTTTATATATATATATATATATATATATATATAATACTGTGATATCAGAAACAGAACTACCACTGGGACCTCCAAAAGCCCAACTCCAGGCAAACAGCTAAATCCACAAAAGTAATATATATATATATATATATATATATATATATATATATATATATATATATATATATATATATATATATATTTATATACAGTATATATAATCTGTCTTGCAAAGGGTTTATATTTTTCCAGCCACTTTTTGATTCATGCACCTGCCAAACCACACAGTCAGGAGAGTGACAACACCTTCTCTATTAGTTAATGAGCCGTGTTGTCACTTCTCCCTGCCCACAGCATGAAAGGAAGGCGCTGCAACACATTAATACGTTTCTTGGGCTTTTGAAGGTGAAAACTCACCGCTTCTATCTCCCCACTCCATAATGGACTATAACAGTTAAGGACAGCTTGATAAGCCAATAGCAACTGAACCACAGAGGTTGATCAAAGTTTGCAAATAAAATGTACAAGGCACCCACTGTTTAGCTCAGGCTGTCTGTCAATTAGAAAATTGGTTGCATTCAAATTTGAGGAAATTTCTCCTGGCACAACCTTTCCTTAGGGATCACTCTACAGTTACCCACTCCACCATCCCAACAGCTATTGCAGCTTGGGAATATTTCCTAAGTTCCACCTCCAAATCTCCATCCAGGTCATTTGTCCCATTCCCCCCAGAAAGTATTTAAATTTGAAATACCCAACTTGTCCCTCAAGAGATGGGCCCATCTGCACGACCTGATAATAAATGGTAAACTTATCCCTTTCGTTATTCTCAGAGACACATATAACATCCTGTCTCTGGATCAGTATATGTTCACGCAAATCTCATCTTATTTACGGCAGAACCCAACCCATTTTATTGCCATTGCCATTGCCATACCCAATACAGCCTGGTCTTTCTGAACTTGAACCTCACCCTGTATGAAAGGCATCATTATTCTCTACAATCTTTTACAGTCGAAAACCACTTTTGTGAAAACCTCTTCCTTACCGAAATAGGAACAAGAATTGGACTCTATCTTTCCAGACTCATGGTGGTTAAGTGCAATTCACTACAACTCGAAATTCCCTAAGTGCGTAAACTACTAGGAAATCTCCCAAAAGATAACCCATAGGTGCTACTTAACCCCTGTCTGTTTAGCAAAACTCACAAGCCTTGACGATAACGTGCTGGCAGAGGTGCCCAAAAGTAGTTACCCTGTTCTATACCTTATGGGATTGCCCACATTTAAAATGCTTCTGTAATAGAGTATTCATACTCAATTCTGATGCCACAGGCTGTTTGACAAAGCCAAACACTGCACTTGCTCTCCCCAGTATAGGCATGGTGATTTCCCTTGCAAATTCAGGCCACTGGTCACACACATTATATTTGCTGCCAGATTGATGATCCTTAGGAAGTGAAGGGGGTACTTTAGATCCCAATGTCTCAGATGTGAAACTTCAGATAAACCTTACAGTAACTTATGAGTCCAGTAAAGAGACACTGTCAAAATTTCCATCGGCCACATGTGTTTGCTATAAGTGTAAATGCATTTTTAACAAATATTCCCTACAAAATTCCACATTTTTATGTAAGGTTATGATTTTGTGTTGAGCTTTATTCATAGCCATCTTTTCCTGCAGATTAGACAACTCGGGCATAGAGTCTTATTAAGACTATGCTATGCAGCCACATGGTACATTGACTGGAAGACAGTCCATGTTTGTGCATCTTTCACATATTTGTACATCTTTTGATATTATAAATTTTTTGTCATTTTGAACTTGCTTTGTATTATTACTTCTATTGAAACTGTAAAAATCTGCTAGCAGTCTGGGAGAGACTGTAGCTAGGACTCCAGAAGATGATGGTCCACACTATGATGATATCTTGAAAGAGGAAGAACGTTGGGCAGGGTAAGGTACTGTGATATCACCATGCATGTGAAGATCAATCACCAGGATATAGAAAGTGGTGTGGTGTCCCCTACAAATGCTGTCAATTTCCTACTGCTGAGTTGGGGGAGGGAATGGATGACAAGAGGGATAGAGAAATGGGGGGGGGGGCAGGGGGATCAGCGGAGGGAAAGAAGGAAGGTGAGGGGGTGGGTAGGGGAAGAAACCCACCCACCCCCCTGACCTGACACCCTGGGAAACCTTTTACCTCGAGGAAATAAAAACATCTAATCTTGGCCTATGGTTGGGAAGTTATCACAGTTTGATTTTTATAAAAGAAATAGGGAGTGCAGACTTTCCAGTTTGGTTTTACTTTTGAAGTTTTTAATATGGATACCTTTTTTCGCTATGAGGTGAGTGATTTTGAGCCACTGGATTGCATCTTGAAGATTGTAGCATTCAAGTACTTGAATTGTTTTTTGTTTTTTTTTACTTTGAGCTTTGACATAGAAGATGACACAAATTGTGTGAAGTTTATGCATAGCCAATATTTTTAGAGTTAGGAAGTATTAGAACTGCTGTCAAGCTTTTATTGCTGTCCACATCCCCACTGGTGGGAAGATTCAGCATCTGGTTTGTCCTGGTGATTATGGCTACCAACACCGAAAGTCATTTTTTTGTTGTCACCAGAGCTAGAGCTGAGGGGAAATCTTTCAATGGGGACACCTTTTTAGGTAACAACTATTTAATAACGGATTTCCCTTACTTTGCCGAGATTTCCTCTCACTTAGTGATGCATTTCCAGGACAGGAAGTGAAGTAAAATCTCCCCAACAGGACAGGGACAGACAAAAACCTATTCTACTCACTAATGATAAAGTATATTTATACATTTCCTGGGATGTAAAGCTTAATGCTATCTAAAACCCTTGATTGTGTAGTTTGGGTAAAGTCAGGCTTCTAATGGTGGCTCTGTCATTGGGAAGATTCCCTCTCACTCCATGTCACTCTGTCATTGGAACAGGAAGCTGTCGCAATCAGAGGTCTGTATCCTCTGAGAGCAGGGCTGAACAGATGATGCAGAAGTGTATTGGATGCTGCATGAAGACACAGGTGTTAACCTCCCTGGCGGTATGATTAGTTCTGATTTTTTTTTTTCTGATTTTGCTGAACGCGGTACAATTATTTTGTATGGAAATTTGGCGTTTTATACTGTAGGCCTGCAATTCTTAGGAATAACTCTCTTAAATCTGTTCAAACTAGAGTCTAGCAGACATCCCGGGTATGATAAAGTTTATAATATAATAAATAATAATAAAAATTATTCAATAATGTAATCAAATCCAAAAACACTGAAATTTACTCATTTGCAGAATTGTCGCTGTCATTAGATTTAGTGGTTGATGACGAATTTCCCCACAAATCGCTATCGTTCAATTCTGCAAGTGATTATAATTTATTATCGCTGTTTTCTAGTTGGTCTAAAATTACTTTTGACATAAAGGTCATAAAGGTTTTTGGTTGCTATGGACAATCTCCAAATTCCAGGCAGAAAAAACAGTATTTATAATAAAAAAGTGCATGCAGGGCACTGCACAGACCACTAGGAACAAAGGGGGTGTGTAATTTTTTTTATACAGTACTGTAATCTGTAAGTGTGCTTTGTGTCTTTTTACTTTTTTGAATTTGGCACCGATCTCCGCTCCCGTGCGTCGTAAACGTCGCAGGGAACGGAGCTCAGCGGCACTCGGGCACTGTGTGAATCGAGCAGAGGACGGCTCGATCACACAGCGGGGAGGACATCACTGGATACAGGGGACAAGGTAAGTAACTCTCTCTGTATCCAGCGATGCGATCCTGAGTCTGGCTCAGGTATACCGCTCGTGGTACTGAAATCCCAGCCTGAGCCAGACTCGGGATCACCGCCAGGGAGGTTAAGGAGGGGCATAGGGCTCATTTGGAGTCATGAAACACAGATGACACAGGGCACTCTGAGGTGCTTTTGGAGTCATAGGGGTGCAGTGAAGTCACTAGATCAGTGGTCTTCAACCCTGTCCTCAGGGCTCACTAACAGGCCAGGTTTTATGTATTACCTTGGGGAGATGCAGACTGGAATACTGTAATCACTGAGCAGCAAATGATTTCACCTGTGATGTATTTCAGTTATCTTGCAAACCTGGCCTTTTAGTGGGCCCTGAGGACAGGGTTGGTGACCACTGTACTAGATGACACAGGATGGTCAGGGATGCAATTGCCATCACTAGATGACACAGGGTACACTGGAATAATAGGGGACACAGGCATGATAGGGTTACTAGATGGGACATGATGCTCTGTGATACACTTGGATACATAGGGTGCACAGAGTTGCACTGCAGTCAGTAGATGATAAATAATAAACTGGTGTGCACCTGATGTCATAGAGTGCACAGGGGTACACTGAAGTCACTAGATGGCACTGGATGTGCTCAGAGCCATGGGATGCCCTGGGGTCACTAGATGGTGTAGTATACTCTGGGGTGCACTAGAGCCATGGGTCACACAGGGGTGCACAGGGTCATTAGTTGATGTAGAATGCTCTGGGGGGCACAACACAATTTAAGGCGTTGACAATCAGGAGCTGTCTTTCGATTGGCCATGATGCTGATCAGCAGAGCTGTATCCTGAATAACTTTGGCACCAGTGATTCTGGTAAAAGCTGAGGTGTTGGTGGCCATGTGCCAGAGAGGAAAACTGCTTAGAATCCAGGAGAGCCAAGTACTACAGAAACAAATGAACATTTCTCTAATAGAGACACAGACAGCCATAAAAGCATTAGAAGGAAGTAGATGTTATTGCCTGCAGACATGCTGTACATTATGGTGAAGCAGACTTCTGGGTAGGAAGTGAATCGTTATTCTCCCCAATGGGAAGCAGACATCAGTTAAAACCTGACAGAGCTTCTAATCCTCCCCAATATATTCAACCATTTCGGGTGAAGCTGGGCTTTACCATCGAAAAAAGAAATTGCAATTTCAAGTTGAAAGTTACAATTTGCCAACATCTTAACAGCGTTTGATAAATTTACAGATATTACAAGTCAGAGAACAACATTCAGTAAGCAAAGATTGGGAGCTGTGCCAAGACAAGTGTTCACATGCTGTAATGAGTGTCACACAGGGAAACTCATCTAAAAACTCACACCACTTTTTTCAGACACTCCGGAGTATTGTTCCCAATGACCTGTATTTTATAAAATCCAATGGATAATAAAAATATTGCCATGTTCACAAGATCCTTACAAATCATTTTATTATTTACTGGTATCTAAAGTAGTGCAACAGGAATGTCTGCTTACAGAAACTACCCTTCCCATTGCTGTCAACACATTATCTACTTTCCTTTTGGTCTACCCTTCCCATTGACAGTTATTCATACACTAAATCATTCAAGAAAGCAGTGGTGGCCCTTCCATAGAGGGCGCACGGGCCCCACCCTCCTATACATGCATCTGGTCCTCTGATCTACATATTAGGGTGCCAGACTATGGATTCCAATGGGGGGGAGGTGTTTTCTTGAAGCACGCGATTAGAGCCAGAGGCCAATAGGCTTCAAAAAAGGGTGGGCTTGGGGCACAGAACCCACCCAGTTGTGTAACGATAGTAAATTCATTTTTGCTACTTTCACACTAAAATTCCTCCCTACCAATCAGGAGGCAGGTCATGAGACCTGTTTCCCGATTGGCCAAAGCGTCAGGCAGTCCTATTGGATGTCTAGTGCTTAGGCAGAAGAGAGAGGAAACACATGGCGGAGGAAGCCGCTGGAGGAGCGGGCACCACATTCACCACCTAGATTGGGTAAGTGTCTGGGGGGGGGGCTGGTTGTTTGCCGCCCCCCAAAAGAAAAACCCACCAGCCGCCACTGCAAGAAAGTACCTCTAAACAATAACACATTGGGTGTTATTTACGAAAGCCAACTCCACTTTGCACTGCAAGTGCACTTGAAAGTGCAGTAGCTGTAAATCTAAGGGGTAGATCTGAAATGAGCTCTGCTGATTTTATCATCCAATCATGTGCAAGCTAAAATGCTGTTTTTTATTTTCCTTGCATGTCCCCCTCAGATCTACAGCGACTTTACTTCCAAGTGCACTTGCAGTGCAAAGTGGATTTTCCTTTAGTAAATAACTCCCATTAACTAGTTTTTCACACAAATTACGTTTATATGATAAAGACTTATAGACATATGATTCAAAGTCACTGCAGAATTAGTCATGCTTTGATAGTCGGTTCTTAGGCAGCCCATACAATAATTTTTTTATTTTTTTTGCTCAATCAGGAGGTTGATTAATTTCTTCTCGCCCGCCCTATAGCTGAATGACGGCCGTAGAGCAGGTGCTTTCGTCTGGGAGGCCGTCCCTGGACGTCCTGTTGTTTACTTCTGCAATGCGCGCCGCGGGCGCGCATCGGGGAAGTTCTGTGTTTGCTGTGTCCCCCGGAGACAGCAAACACAGATCGCTGTAAACGGCCAATCACAGCGGCCGTTTACAGCGCGATCGGCGTGTCCAATGTGAGATCATCTCTCAGCACCGCTCTCTTTCCTCACACAGACAGTGTGTGAGAGGGGAGAGATGAACGGCTGCAGCGGCCATAAGTGTAAAAAAAAAAAAAAAAATTAAAAAAAGTGCCATCCACCCCCAGTGTCATCCTCCCCCCATTGCCATCCTCCCCCAGTGCCATCCTCCCCCAGTGCCATCCTGCCCCAGTGCCATCTGCCCCAGTGCCATCCGCCCCAGTGCCATCCACCCCAGTGCTACCTGCCCCCAGTGCCACCTGTTAGTGCTATCTGTCCCCAGTGCCACCTGTTGTCAGTGCCATTTGTCCCCAGTGCCATCTGTCATTAGTGCCACGTATAAGTGCCATCTGTCATCAGTGCCACGTGTCATCAGTGCCACATAGTGCCATCTGTCATCAGCGCCACATATTAGTGACATCTGTCATCAGTGCCATGTATCAGTGCCATTTGTCATCAGTGCCACCTGTCAGTGTCATGTGCCATCTGTTGTTAGTGTCACGTGTCATCAGTGCCACGTATGAGTGTCATCATTGCCACGTATCAGTGCCATCTGTCATCGATGTCACGTGTCATTGTCCTGGTGCTCCAGGGCCTTCAAAAGTGTAATAGGTAGTCAACAAGTTAGATGTGTAATTTATGCTCCTAGAACACCTGATGGCGCCCCCTGCATGTTGGGCCTCTCTATGTGGCCAGGCTGTGAAAAAGTCCCACACATGTGGTATTGTAATACTCAGGAGGAGCAGCAGAATTTTTTAGGGGGTGTCATTTGTGGTATACACATGCCATGTGAGAGAAATAACCTATTACAATGACAATTTTGTGGGAAAAAAAAATGAAAAATCTTAATTTTGCAAAGAATTGTGGGAAAAAATGACAACATCAAAAAGCTCACCATGCCTCTTACTAAATACCTTGGAATGTCTACTTTCCAAAAAGGGGTCATTTGGGGGGTATTTGTACTTTCCTGACTTGTTTGGGTCACAAGAAGCGAGATAGGCCACCAGTACATCAGATGTGATTAATTTTGTGCGATTCGCACCACAGCTTGTAGACTCTCTAACTTTCACAAAGACCAAATAATATCCACTAATTTGGGTTATTTTTACCAAAGATATGTAGCAGTATAAATTGTGGCCAAAATTTATGAAGAAAAATTAATAATGTGCATAATTCTGTCACAGAAACAAAGAAATATGGTCTTTTTTCATTTATAGCACAAAAAATAAAAACCCCAGAGGTGATCAAATACCACCAAAAGAAAGCTCTAGGACAAAAAATTCATTTGGGTACAGTGTTGCATGACTGAGTAATTGTCATTCAATGTGTGAGAGCACCGAAAGCTGAAAATTGGTCTGGGCAGGAAGGGTGTTTAAAGCGGTTCTGCACCTAAAATAAAAATATTAAAAGCCAGCAGCTACTAATATTTCAGCTGCTGACTTTTAATAAAATCACACTTACCTGTCCCAGGGTCCAGCGATGGCGGCGGCAGGTGACGAGCGGTCGCTCGTCTCGCTGCTGCCCCCGCCACCATCCTCTGTCAGGGAATCGGGAAGTGAAGCATTACAGCTTCACTGCCCGGTTCCCTACTGCGCATGCGTGAGTCGCGCTACGCGTCTCTTATGGTCCCCCGCTGTGTCTCTGGGAACTGTGTGTTTCCCAGAACACAACGGGGGGGGGGGGGCGGGGCGTCTGCGGGGGTCTGCGGCGGTCTGGCCGGAAGTGGGTGCAGTTACCTGGATTATCCAGGTAACTGCACCCCCCTCCCCCCTGAAAGGTGCCGATTGCCGGAAGGGGGGAGGGATCAGATTAGCGGAACTTCCCCTTTACGGTGAAGAACCGCTTTAAGTGCCCAGTAAGCAAGTAGTTAAAAAAAAAACACATTTGGTTCCTTCATCCACACGTTTGATCTGTTTGGGGAATCCTCCTGCTATGCTATTATGTTCTGATAGTGAGGAGCCTTCCTTGCCATCACAATGCAATGATCAGTGCTGCCAGCTATTGCCGGCAGCTGTCATTGATCAGGAAAATCCCAACAGGCTGGTTGTACAGAAGTCAATTGACTTCTGTACAACCACAGCTAACATACATGGATCACAAATTTGTCAAGTCCCTGCTGAACCAGACAAATTTACATTTACATAAATAAAATTTACATAAAATATAACTAGTTCCCTGAAGTAGTCAATTGTTTCTTAAGCCGGCCCTACATGGGGTTGAAATTCGGCCGGTTCAGCAGGGGCTGGCTGAATTTTGATTAATGTATGGGCAACCTGGGTGTTGATCTTCCCGATTGGCCAAAGTGTCAGGCAGTCCTATTGGATGTTGATCTACTGATCGACTTCTGTACAACCAGCTTTTTGGATTTTTTCCCAATCAATCAGTGCTGATTGCTACACACTGTTGGCAGGGAAGGCTCCCTGCCATCAGAACACAATAGCACAGCTGGAGGATTCCCCATCCAAATCGAATGCATAGGGTAAGTGAATCATTTTTTTTCATTGAACCCGCTGGTTAAACTATAAAAAAGATAAATATATGAGCTGCCTTATTGATTTAAGTAATAGGGTGCCAAAATGTAAAGTGATACCTACTATGCTTGCTTTATGGTCATAGTACATAAGCTATTGTAAAACGCACAAATCCATTCACTTTTCTCTTTATGTTTATTAATCACTTTTGGTTGGCATTTTATTTATTCCCCAAAATGAATCACTAGAAAGGAATACTGGTTTTATCTGCATCTCACAGTATTATATAGCTTTTTTCTTTATTATTAGATGGATTATGGGCTCAACAGTGAATTTTTCCAGGCTCTCAGAGAGTCTTGCTAATTTCAATAATGTGTTCTGTTTGAGCATTCTATAGAATATAAAATGTCAGATAATGTGACAGCACTAACCCTCATTTGTTATGCTTCGTTCTTGGATGGAGAGGATCTGCTAATATTAAAAATAAGAACAAGTGTCTTCCAAAACTGTGCTTACTGTCAAATGCAATAGTTTTTCTGTGTGCCTAGAATCTTGGGCAGCCAACAGACAGATATGCACGGGTCTGGGATAAATTTTCATTCCAACCAAATGCACAATGTGGAAGTGGTCGGGGCAGATTTTATACTGTTGCAGTACTAATATAGAGCACCAGAGGGAAGCATTTATGAATGGAGCTGAAATCTTATTGTAAATCTGTCTTACTGCTCTCATTTAGTGTCGTCTTGGTGTTTAAAGCCCCGTACACACGAGAGGACTTATGTCCGATAGACTTCTGAAGGAGTTCTGCCGGAGTTCTGCCGGAGTTCTGCCGGAGTTCCGACAGAGTTCTGACGGACTTTTCGACTGAGCGGACTTGGCCACACACAATCACACCAAACTCCGACGGATTCGAACGTGATGACGTACGACTGGACTCGAATAAGGAAGTTCATAGCCAGTAGCCAATAGCTGCCCTAGCGTCGGTTTTAGTCCGTCGGAATAGCATACACACGAGCAAATTTTTCGGAGGGACCGGGTCCGGCGGAGTTCCGTCGGAAAAATTTGAAGCATGTTCCATTTTCTAAAGTCCGTCAGACTTTTGCGAATCAAAAGTCCGTTGCAGCCCACACACGATCGAATAGTCTGACGGAATCATTCCGTCGAACTTTGGATGTTGAAAAGTCCGCTCGTGTGTACGCGGCATAACAGAATTGATAGCAGTCCCCCTGACCCCTGTATGTTGGCTTGGCATCAGTCAGAGCACATATAAGGTCCAGTAGACCCAGTAACATCACTTTTAGTCGTCATTTTAATGTAGATGCAAAATGTCAGGTTTTAGATTCTAGCTAGAACTTGTCTACCCTAGTCCATAGCAATATTATACTGATCAGCCATAACTTTATGACCACTGACATGTTAGATGAATAACATCTCATTACATTGAGATATCTGAAAGTAGGTGGGGTATATTAACCACCCCAATACAGGACACTTATGCCCACTTCCTGCCCAGGCAATTTTTCAGCTTTCAACGCTGTCACACTTTGAATGCCAATTGCGTAGTCATGCTACACTGTAACCATGTGAATTTTAGGATATGTGGCACTGATGGGCATTGATGGGTGGCATTGATGAGCAGCAGTGATGGGCATGGATGAGCAGCTCTGAGATCACTAATGGCCTATGATTGCTGGCACTTGTGGGCACTTGTGGGCAATTGTGGGCACTGATTGCTGGCACTTGTGGGCACAGATTGGTAGCTATTGTGGGCACTGGTTGGCAATGATTGCTGGCACTGATGGGCACTTAATTGTAATCAGGGCACCGATAATCAGTGCCCTGATTACATTCCTAGATATCCCCTGTGAGGAGATGCTAATGATCGGCTCTCCTCTCCTCACACTCTGTCAGTGTGAGGCGAGGAGTGCCGATTACCAGCATCTCCATGTTTACATGTGACTGGCTGTGATTGGACACAGCCGAATACATGGTTAAAGTGCCGCGGCCAGCTCTTTGCACAGATTAGGGTCGCGCCGTGTTCCAAGGATCGCCACGCTGCGCGCCCATGGAGAGAGGTTGTTCTGGGAGGCTGCCATATGATGTCCACTCAGAACGAGAGCCACACCGCCCAGCCGTCATTTGACGACCGGCGGGCGGGAAGTAGTTAAACAGCAAATAAACATGTTGATGTGGTGAATGCAGAAAGAAAGGGCATCACAGATTGTTTTGTATGGGGCTTGCAAATCCGCAGACTGGTCAGGGTTCATACGTTGACCCATGTCCACAGCCAAAAGTGCCTACAATGGGCATGTGAGCATCACAACTGAACCATGGAGTGATTGAAAAAAGTGGCCTGGTGTGATGAATCATGTTTTCTTTTACATCGTGTGGATGGTCAGGTGCATGTGCACTGTTTACCTGGGGAAGAGATGGCACCGGTATGCACTATGGGAAGAAGGCAAGCGGAAGCAGTGTGATGCTTTGGGCAATGTTCTGCTGGGAAACCTTGGTACTGCCATTCATGCGGATGTTACTTTGACACGTACCACCAACTTAAACATTGTTACTGACCAAGTATACCCCTTCATGGAAAGGTTAATCCCTGATGGCATTGGCCTCTTTCAGCAGGATAATGCGCCCTGCCATACTGCAAAAGCTGTTTAACAATGGTTAGCGGAACACAACAAGTTCAATGTGCTGACTTGGCCTCCAAGTTCTCTAGACCTCAATCAAATCAAGCGTCTGTGGATTGTGCTGGAAAAACAAGTCTGATTCACAGAGGCCACACCTCCCAACTTACAGGACCTAAAGAATCTGCTACTGAAGGCTTGGTGCCAGATACCACAACTTACCTTCAGAGGTCTAGTGGCATCCTTGCCTAAACAGGCCAGGGCTGTTTTAGCAGCAAAAGGGGGACCTACTCAATATTAGGTAGTTGGTAAAAAAGTTATGGCTGACTGTTGTATATGAGCTGAAATGCCAGTGATGGAAATACATTTACAGGTACGTTTACCATTCTGGAATTGGCAGAATTAGTTATACCTTCAGCAACATTTTCAGTGACATACACTAAACATGTAACATGCTTTTGCGGCTGTTGTTTTGTAGGTTTCAATGAACTACCAGAGCACCGTTGACTGCTCTAGGTAGTTCATTGACGCTTCCTGTCAGTGTGTATCTGCCTGCTCATACAAGGTATGAGCAGACAGCTTACACTGACAGTCTGCAGGAGTCCTGCGTTGCACCCTGTGCTGATCGCTGGTTCAGTGCTTTACAGGCTCCCAATAAAAAATAATAAATGCACATTTTTTTACCTGAAAAAAGATGTGCATTTATTATTTTTAAACTTATCCTTTAATGGAACAGCAATTGATTGTTTTTGCCTGCTCAGAGTTTCCAAAGGTAAGTGTTTGCTTTCTTCCACCTGCTCCTAGCTAAACCTTAAAAAATATTTGACTTTTCTATGCATGCATAATCACCAAAAATATTGCGCTTGTTACCCAATTCAAACTATCCCACATGCAAAATAATAATCAGAGACTTATATCAATAATATAATACCATCAATACATGTGAAAATATGCTGATAATATCTTACTCAGCGCTTACTGAGGTATTACTGTGCTGGTTGTGCTCATTATTTTCTGGGTTAAATGTGTTTTCTACAATGTGAGTTTCACTGTTTAGTTATTGTGTCCCAGCAAAAACGGTGATGTTTGATAGGCAAGGGTTAACTCTGCTAGGCAGGTTTTCCTGGGCTTTTCTGAAGATCATCGCCCTCTGCTGGTCAAAGCGTATAAAAAGGGGAACTCTGTGTAGTTCAGGGCTGTTGCTGGTTTTACTCTTATATGGGAAGAAAAGGAGATGGCTGCAGACCTCCTCTAGAGCAATTGTGAATTGTCAGTGTGTGTGGGGCTGTGCTTGTCTGACTGGCAGCCTCTGTACTACATTGGGAGACCTGGGTATTCTCTCAGTGACTCCTTTTGGGGGCAAGGACTACACAAATGCTGGAGAAAAAATAAAAGGCCCAAATGGCACCTTTTTTTTTTAAATCTTTATTTAAGGAATGCGGTACAAATAATGCAGTTACATAACAAATTGTTCACCAACAGAAAAGAAAAGAAAAACATTTTTTTTTTTTTTTTTGGTGCCAAGCCAAGGAGACAGTAGATCATCGACGTCCGTAGTGTATACTTAATAAGACCAATATTCACAGGGCTATCAACCCTGCGTGGCAACCGGAAGTCGGACATATGCATTTTTCCCTCCCCTTATAACTCTATGTAATAAATCCAGGCCCTGTTCATCCCCCCCCCTCCCCCCCCCCAGAAAAAAAAAAAAAAAAGGGATGGGGATGCCGGGCCCGCGTCAAATGGTAGAGTGTGACATGAAAAAAAAAAAAGGAGAAAAAAAAAAAAAAGGGGGGGGTAGACCGTTTGCAAATCAAGGCGGTACTGTGCCCCTGTGGTAGGCCACTACTCGTCATCACTTGTGAGCTTGTATTTCAGAAAATGTACCCGACGTGGTACTTAGTCCATTGGATTGGGATCGCGGTGTAATGCCCTAGATTTCCCGCATTCCAAGGGTATTTTTAACATAAGGAGAAGAAAAAGAGATAGAGTTAAGGAATATAGAGAAAGGAGAGATAAAAAAAAAAAAAGGGGAAGCAGGGGGTACACAAGAGGGGAAGGGGTGGGAGGGGGACAGACTTCGTTAGGGCCCGCAGCCTCGGCCATGAGCAGACCCTCAGATGTAAGATTTGTATTCGTCAGAGTATCGGAACATATCCCAGTGTGTCCAACGTGCATTGTGTTCTTCCTCACGGTCCCCAAGGGCAGCTGTAAGTTGCTCCATCCGCTGTATGTCGCACACTCTGGTGAACCACAAAGATACCGTAGGTGGCGACTGTTGCTTCCATACACTGGGAATACAAGCCCGTGCCGCGCTCAGCAGATGCCTCAGCAAGGATTTGCTGTACCGCTTACATGACATTGGGGTTAGGTTTAAGAATATAGCTGCTGGATTATCCTGTAAGGAGATATCTGTGATTTTGTGAATAATCTGCAAGACCTGCCTCCAGAACTGTGCTAGATCTGGACACTCCCAGAAAATGTGGAGTAGTGTGCCATTGTGGGTGTTACACCTCCAACATAGGGGGCTAAGGCCTGGAAATATGGACGCCAGAACTGACGGGGTCCTATACCAACGCGTCAGAATCTTGTAGGTCATCTCCTGATATTTGCTACACAGGGATGATTTGTGCGCAAACAGGAGAATACGTTTTTTTTGATCCTCCGTGAACGTGGTATGGAGATCCCGTTCCCACTTCCTCAAGTATGGAGGGTCAGCTTGCGACACGTGAGCGAGTAAAATATTATAGGAGTAGGAAAGAGACCCCCTCATGGGCCCCTCTCCCGAGCATAAGCCCTCAAAGGGAGTCAATTGTCTGCGAAAGCAGCCGCTGTCTGGGAGTGATCGGAGGAAGTACGCAAGTTGTGTAATCTTCCATTTCCCCAAAATTGAAGTATTAAGGGCAGGATATACGCTTGCCGGGTCAACCCACCCCGAGGAGTCGAGAAAAGTAGAGGCCCTGACCAAACTCTGATCCGGTTGGAGTCTAAATGATCTGTCCGATACTCCTGGTGGGAAGTCCGGGTGCCCTATTATGGGCGTCAACGGGGATGGGGAGCTAGCCGTTCCCGCAATTCTGAAATATGTGTGGAGCGCTCTCATGGTGGGTTCCATTAAAGGGTGCGGCGAGGAGAATCTGGAAAAAGGGGACCCACTCCAGGGTAGCCCCGCCAGGGGGATCGACATAGACTCCTCCTCTAGTCGTACCCACAATTTTTGGGGCGAATGTCTGCACCAGTCCACAACTCTATTCATATGGACTGCTGTTTGATACAGGGCAGGGTCAGGGGAGCCCAACCCCCCCTCTAAGTTTCGATCTCTGTAGCAGCGAACCCTTAAGCCGCGCCGGCCCACCCTGCCAGACGTACTTTATAAAGAGCGAGCGTATCTTGCCAAAGAAGCTACGCGGGATCCCCACTGGCAATGTCTGTAAGAGGTAAAGCAAGCGCGGCATAACATTCATCTTTAAGACATTACATCTACCAAACCAGGAAACCGCCAGATTCCTCCATCTGTCTAAATCCAGAGAAATACTATGTAGCAGAGGCTGAAAGTTGAGTTGGTAGATAAGTCTCGGATCCGAGGGAATTTTGGTACCTAAATACTTGATTGCTTGGGGGGCCTTGCGAAAGGGAAAGTTGCCACTTAGGCGATTCCACTGGCTAGGAGGGAGGGAGACATTAAGTGCCTCTGATTTTTGAAGGTTGATTTTGAAGTCCGATAGATCGCCATATCGGTGAATCTCCGATAGGAGAATCGGGAGAGAGGTATGTGGATCGGAAATATAGAACAAAAGGTCGTCCGCATACGCAGCGATTTTATGGTGGTACGAGCTTGTTTCTAGCCCCTTAATGTCAGGGTTAAGCCGAATATGTTGCAATAGGGGTTCCAACGAGAGTATGAAAAGAAGCGGGGAGAGCGGACATCCCTGCCTCGTTCCATTGTGTATATTAAAGGATTTTGAGGTGACCCCATTCACCCTGACCGAAGCTGTAGGGGTAGAGTAAATCGGCGAGATCCAGGACAGAATGGGGCCCGGCATCCCAAGGCGTCTCAGAGTAGCTAGGAGAAAAGTCCAGTTCACCCTGTCGAATGCCTTTTCGGCATCCGTAGACAAAAGGATGAATGGAGTGTTTAGTTGTTTGGCTCTAGCAATAACATTTATTGTCCTGACCGTGTTGTCTCGGGCCTCCCTATTGCGTATAAAGCCCACCTGGTCCAGGGGGACTATACGCTGTAGAACTGTCCCCAGCCTTGTGGCCAAAATTTTGGTGAACAACTTCAGGTCACAATTCAATAACGAGATAGGCCTATAACTCGCACAGAGAAGTGGATCCTTCTCCGGCTTGGGGATCACGGTGATGCTAGCCTGCAAAAGATCCTGTGGCATGTGATGACCCTCCAGTATTGCATTGAAGGCGGCCACAAAGTGAGAGGCCACCTGTGCTTGAAAGGTTTTGTAATACGCAATTGTGAACCCGTCAGGGCCTGGTGCTTTTCCCTTCGGGGATCCCGCTAGGGCACCCGCAAGTTCTTCCACCGTTACGGGCTGCGAGAGACGTTCCACCTCTTCCGCATTGAGGGAAGGCAAATTAGCCGCCTCAAGGTAGGCGTCCAGCACCGCTCCCCCATCTTGAGTCCGAGCACTCAGCGGGGAAGAGTGAAGATTATACAGCGCTTCGTAAAAAGAACGAAAAGACTCCGCCATAGCCGCCGAATCATGGATTCTGTGCCCTGCGGGGGAGGACAAAGCCGATATGTAGGACAGATTACGTTGAGTTCTAATGGCATTCGCTAAAGTTCTGCTACATTTGTCCCCAAATTCGTAGAACGTTCTGCGGGTTTTCATAAGCTTAAGCTTGGATTGGAATAAGGAGTGTTCCCTTATTTGTTCCCGAATTTCAGTTACTTCAGCTTCCAGGGCTCGGTTTGGTTGTGCCTTATGACGTTTTTCGCAATCGTGCAGCTTTGAAAGCAGCTCAGACAGCACTTTCGCTCTGGCCACTTTAAGTCTGTGGCCGTGTTTAATAAGCATTCCTCTAATGTAACACTTGTGCGCCGACCATATAGAAAGGGGATTAGGGACCGAATCCTTGTTGAGATCAAAGAAAAGTTCTAGGTGGCGTAATATATCCGCCTTCACCTCAGGGTCTTGGATGAGCGAATCATTTAGTCGCCATGTAGTGGAACTATGTGTCCTATTATGTATAGCTAGATCCATAGATATCGGCGCGTGATCCGACAATGCGATGTTACCGATCTGGGCATTAGTTACCAATGGGATCGTAGCGTGAGAGACTAGAAAGAGATCAATTCTGGAATATGAACCATGCACCGCTGAGAAAAAGGAGTAGTCCTTCTCCTGCGGGTGAAGGATACGCCAAATGTCCACTAGCCGATGGAAGTGTAACAGCTCCTTAACATGAATTCGAGTTCTCTGGGACAAGGCTGAGCTCTCCGATGAGGAATCCCTCCGAGGGTCGATGGTCAAATTGAAGCCCCCCCCCACCACCAGAGTACCTTCAGCAAAGGAAGCCAGAGCGGCTAGGCAGGAATCCAGGGCTGAAAGCTGGTCCACATTTGGTAAATATAAGTTAGCCAGAGTGTACGTTTGCGAATGTAGCTTCCCCTTAATGAAAAGGTATCTACCCTCCTGATCCGTATGTATGTCTATCAGCTGCCAAGGCACAGTTTTTGCCAGGAGGATACACGTGCCCTTTGATTTTCACGTAGGGGACACACTGTGATATGCTACCGGGAAATGTTTACTGTTCAGTTTTGGAATCTTATCGGCCCGGAAGTGGGTCTCTTGTAGAAACACTACTTGGGGTCTTTGCCTCCATAGTTCTGCTAGACAGCTGGACCGTTTTTCTGGAACATTTAAGCCCCGCACGTTCCATGATACAAACTTCAGTGACATGTTAACCGCGTTAGGCCGGGCTGTCAGACCCTACCGCTATCTGAGACAGGTAATAGGATGGGGAAAGGGAAGGCGGGGAGAGGTGGGAGGTTGGAAAGATCAGGGGAGAAAGAGGACAGAAAGGGAAAAAGGGATACAGAGAGAAAAAGAGAAACGAGAAATACAGGGGAAGAGAACTAAGCTCCGTGTGGAGAACTACTGCCTGATCGGGCAGTTCGGGCCTATTGGGGGAAGAAGTAGGGCACTTCAAGAGTGGAGCTCCCGAAGCGCGATCCCCCCAACAGCCCCCCTTGTAATGCGGTCCCTTTTTGGAAGCCGCTATGCCAGGTTAAGCTTCTCAATTTAACGAGATAAACATAGCTAGTACATCAGTGCAACGAATACAAGGAGTGTTAACAAAATATAAAACAATAGTATGTCATCAAACACTAACATAATCACACCGGATGGGTCTCCAGCAGGGGAACCCTCCCTCCCCCCCCGCGACACTCCGGATCATGGGAACCGACCCCGGTTCCCCCCGACTGTCAAATGGTGCCATAGCGCCGGTATCCCACCCCCAGGCCAGTGGCCAACAGTAAACCCGGGACAACCAATGTATTAATGTGATGGTGGCAAGAGGAGATCCCCCGGAGGCCAGCCTTTGGCACAGCGCCCTGTACACTATAAATAGGGCCAATACAGTAAAAGTGGCGGGTGCACCGGCTATCCCCCCCGGGACCCCCCCCCAGCCCCTGAGCTCAACAGAATATTACCGGAGTAAAATGCAATAACCAAAAAACAAAAGAGGGAACCACCCCCCCCCATCCCAAAACCATGATCCGGAGTAAGGACAACAGGTAAGCCAGACTTGCGGCACACAAGAAGTATATGAACCCAACGCCCAGGTGTCTGACCCTCGTTCTCCTCTCACGTCCAGTCTGTGGTAGTACCCCGTGTCGGGTCCCACTTCTACCCCGGCTACCTTGCACAGGTGTGCACTAACTGATAGTCTGGTTGTTGTCCAGATGGCTCATAATCCCCGGTAGCTCAAGCCTGAGCAACGGACTCTTTAAAGTTTCCTTCCAGAACGGTTAAGGTCCCTGAACCGATGCCATCAACCAGGTGGGATACAGTTGGTTCCAGGATCAACCCGCAAGTCTATGCCACCGAGGTAGGGGGAAGCAACAGAAACAAAGTTAAGTCAAAACAGTACTTACGCTCCGGAGGAGCCCATTCAGCCCGGTGATACGCCCCACAGAGCCCATGAGGCCACGGAAACCTACGGTTCGCTGTCTTGCGGGGCCTGCGGTCTTCTGTTCCGGGGTCCCCTATTGCGTCCGGGTCTCTGAGGCCTTCCCGCCGAGGGGGCCACTGGGACGGTGCCAGTTGGAGGAGAATCCACTGACAGCCAATTGGGTAGCGACACCGAGGGCAGTTCCAGAGAGTTAAGGAAAGCCGGGACCTCCGCCGGGTGTCGTAGGGTGTAGGAGCGGCCGCCCCTCCTTGCAATAAGGTGGAAAGGGTGGCCCCACTTGTACATGATCCCGTGTTCGGTGAGCTTCTCCAAGAGTGGTTTCATACATCGTCGCATCTGAAGGGTCCTCCGGGAGACGTCGGGCAAAAGAGTGATTTGTGCTCCGTCAAAATCCAATTGACCTTTGTGCCAGGCCCGTTGTAATATGCTTTCTTTTAGGGAGTAGTTATGCAAGCAACATAAAACATCTCTGGGCCTGTCCGCAGCTGGCATTCTGGCACCCAGGGTCCTATGCACCCTGTCAATTTCAATGGGTGTTTCCAATGGGCGCTCCACGTAATTATTAAATATGGCAGTAACGGTCGCTTTGAGGTCCGCCTGGTGGGTGGCTTCCGGCAGGCCACGAATCCTAACGTTACGCCTGCGATTACGGTTCTCCAAGTCATCTACCAGGAGATGCAGCTGTGCGACTTGATCTACCACCTCCCCTCTCATGACCCGGAGGACGGTGACATCTTGGCGGAGGGTGGCGGCCTCAGCCTCAACTGAGGAGACCCGCGTGGACACATCGGAAACCTCCTGTTTGATGCAGGCAAGCTCTCCTCGAAGTGCCGCCTCCATTCTGGACGCTAACAAGTCCAGATCATCTCTAGTGGGGAGCTTTTGTAGTAATGCCCATAAGGTCTGTTCATTAAATAGAGTGGCAGAGGGGCCTCTTGGGGTTTCTGTCAGGGGAGCGGCAGCACCAGGGCCCCGTTCCACAAGCTGCTGCGAGTCTCTGGTGGAGGCCTGGTAATGGGAGGCCTGTGTGTCTCTGGACGTCCACTGCGTGAAGCCTCCCATGTCCCCTCCAGGGCTGCCCAGGGATGCTAGCGACAGTGACCGTGGGAGACATGGGGAAAGGTCACTGGCCGGGGAGAACAGGGGCATATCATTGCCTCCCTCGTACCTCTCATTGCTGGTAGGCTCCGACAGAGCGATCGCCGTCCTCGCGGCAGGCGCCGCCGCCATCTTGGACGGGTCCGGGGTTGAGGCGGCCGGCGGAATCGGCACGAGAAACCGCTCCATGCGGGCGAAACCGGAGCTCCGGGGCAAGCGAACCTCTTCCCAGGCTGCGTGCACGGAGGTGAGAAGCCCTAATGTTTGATAGTCTGTGCGGGGTAAGCCGCGGCCCGGGAGCTCAGGGATATCACGTCCTCACGCTTCCATGCCGAGACCACGCCCCCCCAAATGGCACCTTTATTATTTCATCTGGAAGGTGTTCCGCTACCTAATTATTATGCCGAGCTTATATTTATGCTGTATGTTACATGCCTGGAGTGGAGGACAGAATAAGTAGCAGGAGATGGCCAAACATAGGGGGAGTAGAGAACGCCAGTACATAATTGTTCAACTTGACTGCTCAGGCTTACAAATATAAGCTGCTGTTTTTATTATAACTAAACAATCGATAAGTCCTAGTCCAGCATTGATAAACCCAATTCCAATGACTAGTCTTAGGCCTAATGTACACGGGAAACTGAGGCAACCTCTTCTGAACAATTTTTTTGACAGCCTGAAACCGGCGTTTAAAAATGCCTGTTTAGCCGGCTTTGCATGCCGCATTTAGCGGCGTTTTGCCGTGTTCGTGTCTACAAGCGTTTATTAGAGATGACATCATAAGAGCCATTCTCTGAGACCAGCTGCGAGAGCAGCAGTTTACTTGTATCTACCTCAATTTCGGTGCTTTTACTATGGATCCCATAATGAGCATATGTGAAGAAATTAAAAAAAGCCAGATATTAAATTTCATGCAACTATGCTTGATCAAGTCGGTGGTCAAGCTCAATGGTGGGGTCATCTGGTTCAAATCTACATATTAACAACATAAAGGTCAAATTCCAATTCTACTTTGTCTAACAGCAATGCTAGAGGCGTGTTGAATTGGATCATGGGCTCATTAGGGGTATATAAATGGTCTATGAAGCATTGCAAGCAATTACATATTTTTTTTTTTTTGTGGTTTTTCATTATTTTCTATAATTTTATAAGTTTTGTAATGTAAAAAAATAGGGCACCTTTAAAAACGCTTCTAGCCAAGTTTAGACGCATTTGGCGTCTGAAATGTTGGATATTTCAGCGTCCGAACAAATTTTTTTGCCTTCAAAGAAAAGTCTCTAAACGCAACTGCCTAAAAACGACATTAAACAAACCTGTGTACATGTACATATAAGATAACATTGGATGAGATCAGGAGCGGCTGAAAAAAAGCATCCAACTGCCTCTGAACATCCGTTTACCAGCAACAGTGTACATGTGGCCTTAGAGAACATCAGACCAACACTTATATATATTTAGCACATTGTAACATAAAAAAAAAATTACAACATTTCCTTTTTCGAATCACCATGTTCCCAAAACTTTGTTAACTAAAATCTTCCATTTACAGGGTCTCTTATTACCTTGTGTTGTAACAGCTGTTATATCTTCTATACTGAAAATCCAATCACAGATCATTTGGTTGCCATCCAAGATTTTAATATGCAATTTTTATTAGCAATGGAATAAATTAAGCCGTGCTAGAAAATTAGATTGGAACAGTTTCAAGTTACTGATCAGTAAGCAGCTTGACAGTCTCTGAACATATAACGAGCAATGTTAAAAAATAGCAAATATTTATTCTAGCACCAATCTAGACTTAAAGTGAACCTGTGTTGACTTAAACTGTCATTTATGTGTGGTCATATATCTTGTAGAAATTCCCTGGAACCGTTATTTATAGGTGTTGCTATACATGGCTGACTACAGTTCAGGGGATCTAAAGTGAATACAGCACTATTTGTTCCTGAATTAACTGTTTAAAATATGGCAAGTCGTTTTTTTTTTTTTTTAACTTATGTTTTGGTGAGAAAAACAATGTCAGAGGTTTTACTAAAACTGAAGCACTCAGAATCTGGTACAGCTATGCATAGTAACCAATCAACATCTAGGTTTTATTGTCAAAGCTTAAAGTGGAGTTCCAGGCATTTCATCCAATCCCCCAGTTTTGGACAATTCATTTATTTAAAAAAAAAAGTGTCCCACAATGTCCATCCACCTTCAATCAGGGAGCCGACGGTCTTGATTTTTTTTGAAAAACTCTGCCTTTTTCCATTTCTTTTTCTTTCTTTTTTTTCATGGTGTCACATTAAGTCAGAAGGGTGGCAGGGTCACCCGGTTACATCAGCAGGTGGCCCTGCGCTTGGCTATGTAAGAGCTGTCAAAGCAAAAAGACAGTAGTCGGCGGGATGCCTCCCATGGAGGCAGAATTTTACAGGTTTTTTTTGGGACCTACGGCGCCCTGATTAAAGATGGATGGACATCACGGCACACTTTATTACTGTCATTTTAACATGGTAACAGTAAGCATAACCTATGCTGTACAAGGTTACTTTCACCTTGGTAAAAGGAGAGAAATATGGGTGGCATTAAAATGACTATTATTAAAGGATGGGATGGGCCACAGGCTACACACTGCACAGGCACCAACACAGGATTAGAACTTGTTTGCAGTGATAGACAGTGCACCTGTGTACCCAAGTGACAATCTACATCAGTTGGCAAGTGACAACCCACATTTAGTGGCAAGTGACAATCTGCTAATGGTGGCGGGTAACGTGGCAAGTGACAGTCTGCAAATGGTGGCAGGTGACGTGGCAAGTGACAATCTGAAAATGATGGCAAGTGATGTGGCAAGTGACAATCTGCAAATGGTGGCAAGTGACAATCTGCAAATGGTGGCAAGTGACGTGGCAAGTGACAATCAGCAAATGGTGGCAAGTGACATGGCAATTGACAATCTGCCAATGGTGGCAGGTGACGTGGCAATCTGCAAATGGTGGCAGGTGATGTGACAAGTGACAATCCACATCTGGTGGGAGGGCGACATGGCAAGTGACATGATGCATCTGGTGGCAGGACATGTGGCAAGTGACACATCCAGGGCTCCCACTGATTCTGCATTATGGTGAGTTGAACCACTTCATTATATATTAGAATGTACTGTAACAATAGAAACAATGCACTTTTGATCATCCTGATACCATATCAACCATGGTGCCATGATGATTGAAACGTCAACACCAACCTTTGCTCAGGAAAAATTGCTTACCACCGGTGCTCCCCCCGCCCCTGGCCTGCTGCTATGGGCTCAAGCCCCAGATCTTTTGCAGACCTAGCAATGCCCCTGGTGGCAACCCTTATCTACAGCCTCCCTAACATCTTGCCACCCTTTCCCTCCACCGACCTTATAGTAGGACCTGGGCTTAGGCAGGAGGGAGGGAAATTTGAGGGGCGCAACTGAAATCTGGGGGGGCAGCCCACCCCCAGCACCCCCCTAGATCCAGCCATGCTATGCACAGCTGCATTAAATTTTATGTGCTCCTTGTTTTAGTAAATTCCACCCTATGCAACAGTAACTGCAACAGTCATACATGTGGAAATATATCCACAATATTGTATAACCTTGCCTGTTTTTAATATTATTACAGAAATATCTGAAACCCCCTGATGAAGACTATTAATTTCCAAGGTCGAAATGCATAGGGATATTTAATGTCAAAGGTCATGTAATTTCAATTATAATCGCAATGTATTAAAAGAATATTACTTAAATGTACATGTTTTTCCGTATCCATTTTCTGCATAAATGTACACCAGAGCTCATATTTGAAATCTTTTGTACTGTAATGTCATTTGACAAGTGATCTTGATAATAAAATGAATTGATTAATTTTTATAAAAGTGATTGTCCTTTTGTTGCTGCCAAAAAACCCATGGGGAATCCATTCCTTTCTTTTTTTCGAATATATCCACAACATATCCACATTAGCATATCATAGCTATCAGTGAAGTACATACCTCTTGCTGACTTTGAAATATGTAAAGAAGGGCAGACATAAACATATTCTCTGATGTTAAATAACTCTCATTAGAAACAATAAAAGTTAAATTAAATTAAGCACACATTACTTAATTAAAAATATTATACAAAATCATTATGCTACGCAGAATCACAAACTAAGCTTTGAAACAGACCCCTCAAGAAAGAGTCCAAAAAATCATCATTGTCCTAAAATAATCCCGGTTACCATTACATCAATGTGACTGCCTCCGCCCGAACACATAGAGCCAAGGTGAGCTGAGACCGCCCCTCTGATTGAGCCCAGCTGAGTGGAGACCGCCCCTGTAATCGAACCTAGCTGAGCAGGGACCGCCCCTCTACTGAGCACAGCTGAGCGGGGACCACCCCCACCTGGGCACAGCCGAGGTGAGCCGAAACCATCCCTCTGCTCAAACCCAGCAGAATGGAGAACGTCCCCCCACCCTCTCCTTTGCACAGCCCAGTCCAGCCAAGACTGCCCCTGCCAGTCCGAAAAATCCCTGCCCAGTCCGCTCCATAAGCTGCCGGGGACTGTTTTTGTGCAGGAGATGGGAGCCAGGATTCAGGAGCAGGTGGGGGGCATTTGTTCGGTCCGGGGGGCAGCTTTCTGCCGCCCCCTGCAAAGTGTCACCCTGGGCCTGGGCCATGTCGGCCTAGGCCAAGACACAGCACTGATTACCAATTTAAGTCCAAGTGCAGTCATATTATGCCTTCATGTTCAACTGCCCTCTAAGGTATATTCATTTTCTTAGCAATCCATATTTACCCACTTCACACATTCACACAAATTTAGGCTCATAGTACACGGAACTAAGATAACATACAGATTGTGGGATACGGTTTTCCACAAAAGTAATTCACAGACAGCCCAGAGATGAATGTAATGCCTTTTGACTCTGGAGTAATGTGACACTAAAAATAAAGGGAGCAATTTATGTAACATAGAAATCAGAATACCATTATATAACATCATGTCCCCATGTTAACCTGAAATAATGGCTGAAATTTACTTTTCATCTTGTATTCAGCAAGATCTTCCCAGCTGTAGAAAGCACAGCCAGGCCCTTCATTAGAGGAAAAAAGAGCTTTGAAATTTCATGGTAAGTCTCATTTTAAGGGCGATTACTTGTAACTTCAAGTGCTATTTGCTCTACCCAAGGGGAGCATAGATTCTGTTATTTTATTCTAACAGCTCTTAATGGCTGCTGGGATCTCTTCAGGAAGATAGTAACCAATTCTTTTCAGAAAAGTTGATATGTGGCAGGTTAGTGCATGCCTTATTTTTACTATGTAAACGGCTTCTAAACTTAATAATCAGTAATCTAGTCAAAGTATATGGGAGCAGAGGAACTACTCTATCAAGTGGCCATTAGATGCCTAATCTGGCTCTAGCTCATGCTGGTTATTGGGCCCTGAGCTAACACCAGCTATAGAATCCCAGACTAAGCCCGGTTTCACATTGATGCGATTTGGCATGCAATTTGTCATGTCAAATCGCATGACAAATCGGTGGCTATTGCCGGCAATAGCACCGTCCGAATTGGTGAAATGCAGACTTTGCGGTGTCGCAACGATTCCCACAATTAGTTTCTGTACTACTTTTGATGACTTCGGGTGGGATTTCAATAGACATCTGTGCAGGAACTCGCCCCTGAAGTCGGGACTGACGTGTATGAAATTTTGCGAGTTCAGTTGAACTTGCACAATTTCAATCCCTCAGCAGTGTGAATCTGGGCTAAAGGGAACAGACCAACAGGAGCTGCATATAAATTCTACTGTAATAAACAGGTTCACCTACTAACATACAACATGGTTACCACTACAAACACACAGTAACACAGACTGAGCTATCTGGCACTGAGCATGTGAGAAAAGAAGGGAACAGATATACTTTTGTCACTAGTTGTTAAATGTATAACAACAGTCACTCTCTCTCCCTCTCTCCCCCCCTCTCCCCTCTCTCTCTCCCCTCTCTCTCTCCCCCTCCCCCCTCTCTCTCCCCTCTCTCTCTTTCACCCCCTCTCTCTCTCTCTCCCTCTCCCCCCTCTCTCTCCCCTCTCTTTCCCTCTCTCTCACCTCCTCTCTCACCCCCTCTCTCCCCCTCTCTCTCCCCCCTCTCTCCCCTCTCTCTCTCCCCTTCTCTCTCCCTATCTCCGTACAAAGCCTGGTCTGAAGTTATTTAAAGGGTGCACATTGGGTCCTGGCGCACATACAAGGGTCTGAGTCTACAACAGCACACCACACCAACAACTGTAATGAGTTGTTGGTGTGGTACCTGGTAAGGTGACAGGTTCTCCTGTGTTATGGCTCCCTCCCTAGTGGTCCATCTCTGATGGTTCCTGGGAGCAGATTAGCATTAGCGTTATGGCCTCATCAAGTGGGTCAAGTTAAGTGGGTGTGCATGAGGTCCATACTTTGTGCTCGGGAGGACCCCATTCTGTTACCGGAAGTGAGGTAGCAGAGGTATGCTGACTGGTGGAGCGGGCATAGGCTCTGTGTGTCCCTCATAATGCAACACAAGCACTTATTTAAGTGTGTATAATACGGGACTCTATCTTTCGAAGAACTGCACATAACACTGCACACAAATGACTCACCTCTGAGTTGGGCATCTGCCTTAAAGTGGATGTAAACCCCATTCACTAAATCTGACCTGGGCACATATATCTGTGATGTTTACTTCTCTCTTTCCAAAGCCCTAAGTCGTGTGTCGTTCTGTTGCTCCGGTCCTCTGTTATCAGCATGATAAGTTCTCTGAAACAGGGGATAAAAGCAGCTGGAAATTTTTGTCAGATGAGGAAACTTAGAGACAGATAAGCAGAAAGCTTGTCTATTCACAGCACAGCTCTGAAAATTTCTTGATTATTCCTCTGCCTATGTGGAGGGGGGGGGGGGGGTGTGCCTTTCCTCAAATCAGCTCTCACACAGTGTATGTCCAGACTCCACACCCACTGCTGGAACAGGAAGAATTTTTTTTAACACGATGAGCACTTTCTAAAAAATATAGAAAGCTGAAGATGGCAGATATACATGTAAAACTTATGTAGAGAGGTTTGTTTCATCTCCATGTGTCATCTGAGGCTGTTCACGCAACTGGATATAGGAGAGGGTTTACAACAACTTTAATGTTTGACTTTCACATGACCGCAGCCCTTGCCTGGTCCTGGCACTAATGAGCATGCCTTTGGCCAAAGTGTAATCCCTGTGTTATAATAACTGCCCTTCCTGCCACCTGGCATAGCCCAGAAAAACCCACAACGGGATAGATCTCCTGTGTGACCCACACTTGGCACCCAACGATTTCATGGGGAATCATGGACTAGGTGTCATCCGTCTACTGCAACACGTGCCTTACCCTTACCAGTGTATCACCTAATCACTTGACCTCTGAAATGTTTTACTCCCCTTCATGACAAGGCCATTCTTTTGCTATTCAAAAAGTAGCACTGTGCTACTTTAACTGGCAGTTGCGTGGTCACGAAACACTGTACGCAAATGCAATTTATATCATTTTTTTCACACAAATAGAGCTTTCTTTTAGTGGTATTCGATCACCACTGGGTTTTTATTTTTAGCTATATAAACAAAAAAGGACTGTAAATTTTGAAAAAAAATATTTTCTAATTTCTGTTATAAAACATATCCAATAAAATCGAATTTCTTCATAAATTTAAGCAAAAATGTAAGCCAAAATATATTCTGCTACATGTCTTTGCTAAAAAAACAGAAAATCCCAATAAGTGTTTATTAATGGGTTTGTGTGAGCTATAGTATGTTAAAAAAAAAAAATGTATTCAATTTTTTAAACATTTTTTTATTTTTTTACTTTTTATCTTACATACTTTCATCAGAGTAGTTCAGTGTCACTATAGTTACACTGTACTACCCTGGGGAGGATGATCACAGATTTTCTTTTTTGCTGTTACAGTGGTGATCACTGTAACAGCAATGTTTTGAACTGTCATGAATGGGTTACGTTCGTAACATGATTTACTATTGTGTGCTAGACATGTGCTTTCTTTTTCGTCCGAATGCATTTTCATCTGAATTTCAGGTATTTTTGTTATCATTTTAACAAACAATAACGAAAGTGCAGAATCCGAAAAACAAAAGATCCAACATAAACAAATGCTTTATTTTCGTTGCGACAACAGTTCATTATAGATAGGAGATTCGACATTACGCTGACAATAACAATCTGTGTCTATGGAACCTGTAGTTGAATGTGCCTAACCTGAACTCTATTAGTCCAAGATTATTCTATATAGAGAGAAAAGATCGCTGTTGGAATTGGGTGGGGGAAGTAAAATAAAAATAATGACGATGATGAATGTTATTATAACCAAAGAGGAGGAGCAGTAAAATAGCTAGAACTAAGTACACACATACAACTGTAATGGATGTGACTAAGGCATCACATTAAATTGTCATATAAGGTATTAGGTAGAATGCTAAAATGCCTATTTCAATATGTAATATCACTGCATAAGCGTACTAACCTTAACTCTACATCAGATAACTGCTAGCTCTCCCCCCCCCCTTTATCTTGAAGCCGAACCGCAAAGAATTATAAAAAAATAAATGTGCCACTTTTTCTGAGAAGTGAACCCAAGACAGACATGACATCAACATCCAACGTCTCGTCTCGAAGAAAGAGGAAGAAGAAGTTACCAAATTATTCAATATAGCTATGATTAATTACTAAACTTGCTAAATCAGCTAAAAGCATATATACATACATTTGTTACAGTAATACAGTAATATGTTGCAATAATATGTTTTGCGTACATCTCGCCTTGCTTGTTTTTTTCATGTCCAGCCGGGATTATATAAATGGAAAGCAAAAGGAGAAATAAAGATCAGAAAGTAATTTTCACACTGGACAAACGGTGTCAGGATGATTACTTCATAGCATGCATTCTTTATACTCAATAATTTGATCAGGGGCAGATATAAAAATAACAGACCTTGGTGTCTGATCCAAAACACAGCCAACTTACTTTCACTTACGATTGCTAGCAGGGAGAGACACACACTGAATCATTTCTGAATCATTTCAGAAGACAGTCAATCTTAGCTGGTCCGTTTGTCAGAGAACCTGAATTATTTAGCAATTAAGTATAAGCACAGCAGCAGAACAATAGTGAAGCAAGCTACAGTTCAACTTTACTTTTTCATAATAATCTGCTGCTATTGTGTTAGTGTTGTGAACCTGATAGTGATACTAGTGTTGCTAGTGTTGTTATAGCCTCGTGTTGTGGGGGGATTTATTATTATAGATTCTATATTATAGATTGAGATTCTATATAGATTCTGTATACCCTATCTTGTTACCTGTCTGATCAGTGATCACTATCACCAGTCCATTTTCTGTTTGAACTATATACATTCAACATGAATGACAACGATTCGACAAAGCAGCAAAAAACATACAAACGTCAAATCTTTGGCTTATGGCGTCTGTCAAAAATTCTAAGAAGATTCGGCGGATATAGTAAACTATACGGCCTCGTCCCGTTTAGCTGGCCAGTTGAATCTTCTTTGAACAGTCGGCAGACATCATAAGCCTTCAATGACAGATTCGACCTTAATTAATTGATTGATTTTCGGATAAATGCATTTTTTAACGAAAAACAAAATAAATAAAAATACATTTCGGGAGTAACTAAATGCATTTATTTTTCGGATGAAAGCAAAATTCAGAAACAAAATATTTCAGTGTGCACATGTCTATTGTGTGCTGTGATTGTCCCACAGATATCACATGGTAAAGGGTGCTGTGACTGACCCAGGTACCATGTGACAGCTGTGAGACAATCACAGCATCACTATAGGAATCACAATTGTTATGGATTAGATTCATTCATAACAGCTTTGTGTGTGTGTGTGTGTGTGTGTGTGTTAGTGTGTGTGTGTGTGTGTGTGTGTGTGTGGGGTGGGGGGGGGGGGCGTGAATGTATTGGGGTGTTTTTACCTTAATGCTTTGCGTGGAATAGAGTTAAAACACTGTTAACCAAACAAATAAAATTTTCACATCAGCACATCAATTAACGTAAATTTGACTGACAACACAAATGATGTGACTTTAGTCTTAGGGATATTTTGGATATTATGAACATCTTGAGGAATGTTAGGATTTTTGTTTTTGGTATCAAACACTACTGCACCAAGAACTCTAAACAAGTCAAGTACTGATGCAATACTATGGCAGTTCTGGCAATTTTGCATGGTTTTAAATTTTCATTCAATATGTGAAAATGTCATAAAAAAAAAGAACAAAATAATATTCATACCCATAATTGGCCATAGTGTATAACTGAGCATGAAAATATGGTCTACCAAATGCAAGAAAATTTAGAGATTGTTTAGGCAATCTTATGATTTCAATAAACAAGCATTTCCTGAATGAGGATAAAGTAACAAAAGTCATACTCGTATATTTAGGGCTAGTTTACACTTGCTTCAAAACATTGCTTCGAACATGCCTGTCAAAGCTCCTGTCACTAAATAAAATGGTTAGCTTACAGTTCTGTTTACACCTTGCTTTTGCTTGGTGCTTCGATAAGGCTTCGGTGGGGCTTTGGTGGAGCTTCGATGGGGCTTCGGTAAGGCTTTGTGTGGCTTCATGGGGCTTCAGTGGGGCTTCAAGTGATCTTCGCCATAAACTTCTATGGAGGCTTTGAAGATGCTTTGAAGCACCACTGAAGCTACATGGGGTATCATTTTTGAAGCGAAGCCAAAGCAAAGCAAAAGCAGGTGTAAACAGGACTGTAAGCTAACCATTTTATTTAGTGACAGGAGCTTTGACTAGTGTTCAGAGAGCTTTAACAAATCCTGTCCGAAGCCTTATTGATGCCGAAGCAAGTGTAAAGGAGCCCTTACACTTTTTTGATTTCCTTTAAAATCATTGATCAAGCATCTTCCAGATATTTGATTATGTGTCTGTATGGGTGCTCTAATAAATGCATGTTGATGCCCAATACCTCCCAGGGATCAGACGAAAATTAGAACATGTATATAAGCTTTCATTTATCACTATCATAGTGGAATCAGACCACAGTTTACATGCTCCAAGGTTCAGGGTATGTTGCTGTTATTGCTCATGTACATTGCAGACGTATATTACATTGCTTCACACCATGGGTTCACCATAGATATTAATGCATGCTATTAAGGCTGAACACCTGGCAAACGCTGCAGTAAATAAAGATTAAATACATATATGAGATGTGTAACATGTAAAGGGATCCACAAAATGATTAGACAGAGGGTAGCTTCAATTTTACAAAACAGATACACAGTAGAATTAACAATTCCAACAGGGTCAAAATGGTTTGTATAAAGTATTGAAAAATGCTAAACCCATGACAAACCAAACAAAACAGCAGTGTCTCTATGATTGAATAAGAACACTGGATGCCAGTACAACACTGTCACTAGAAGGCTCTGTAGCCACAGATATTAGAGAACAATGATTATTTAAGTAAACAATACAGTACAAAGCTACTTTCAATTACCATCTATAACAGTGTCTCTCACAGTAAAGTTCAGGATAGGTCTGGGTACACCAGCAAACAGCTGGGGGATATTTGCACTGGCACCCCAGCCAAGTAGTTGAAGCAGTCCCAGAGTTTTTATCACAAATGGGCAGATGGAGACTCAGGGTCATGCCACTTGAAACACAGTCCTCAATTACCAATACCAAGCAGCCTGAGCCTATATGAAAGACTCAGCAACTGGAGCAGTGCTCCCCATCATTACTGGGTCTTTCATATAGGCTGCTTGCTATTGGGCTCCTGCCCAGCTGCCTGCACACTTGGACTAACAGTAGAAGATGATACATCTGGCTGCAGATTGCATGCCCAGCCGCCTATGTGGTCTCTCTGAGTTCCTGAGAACTGAAAGAGGGAAAAATATAATCCCTAGGCATGCCTAGAAGTTCAGATGCCTGTGGAAACCCACTGGATTGCGAGAAAAGGCGTTAAAAGGAGTCCAAGCCTTCATCTAAGTATGGTGAGTCAAGAGGCACTCATTCATTTCTCATTCTGCTCTCTCCTCCCATCGGCATGTCCCTGGTTAGCACATGAGTACTGCGGCACAACTGATTTGCTCCTTCATCTGCTTCCCAGCCTGAGCTCCACTGTGCATGGATCTATTGCAGGGTGTTGCTGTGCAGGGAGCTATTGAATGGTATTGTTGAGCAAGGAGCTATTGAAGGGTATTGTTGAGCAGGGAGCTATTGAAGGGTATTGTTGAGCAGGGAGCTATTGCAGGGTATTGCTGTGCAGGGAGCTATTGCAGGGTATTTTTGAGCAGGGAGCTATTGCAGGGTATTGTTGAGCAGGGAGCTATTGCAGGGTATTGTTGAGCAGGGAGCTATTGCAGGGTATTGTTGAGCAGGGTACTAAGTCAAATTCAGGTACTAGCACTGCTTGCATTTAAAAACACATTTAAGGATGTATTAAAGAATACAATGCTGCATTCATTTGTGTCTTTTATATCTGCCAGGAGTTCACTTTTAGACAGCTACTATCACTCTGAATAACTGAATATCAAGATATGTCTCTCGCTGTGCATGCGGGCATGGCCATTCATTTCTCAGCAGGCATGATTCTTTATAGTAATTAATGGGGGAGATAGGAGTCAGACATGCTTTTTAGGAGAACATGGCTTTGTTGAAAAATATATACAAAATCTGGGTTTTTTCCTGAAAAACAAGTCCCTGTGAATTCGTTTCTATGAAAGCTGTAAAATAAGAAAGCGGAAAGAGTATTGTTATTTATCAGCGCTCATAAATCCATCACGACTTTGTGCTCGGAGACTAAATGGGACTGACAGTTCCTTAGTGACAAGGAAGTGTATATGACTAATAGTGTGAGAGTTGAGTTCATCCTTCAGATATGTGTTAGAGGCTTTATGAAAAATCACCCCCACAATATCTCTCCATTCAAGATAAAAAGGTAAATAAAAGTCTCCTTGTGTTGTGTCACTTTCTAAAATAGTTTTTTCTTTCTTTAATGTTGAAGATGACATTCGATTAGACCAAGGGGTGCATTAAAAAGAACAGAAGAATATGGGTTGAAGCATCACACACAATATAGATTGTACAGGCTAGGATTGGAATAACACACAAAAAAAATATGGCAGCATTAAATGGTAATTCAGTGGTTTGATTCCAGCTGGTGAGGTAGGATATCCTCACTGTGTTTGTATGTGTTTTGCCCCCACAATCCAAACATATTCTGCTTATTTTTTGGCTACAACATAATAGGTAGTTGAGCCTCGATTGTATTGCCCCCCCCCCCCCCTTAAGCTGCACAAGAAGCCAGATAGGGTTGTACATATGCCATGGCCACTAAAAATTATTCCCAAGTCACGTTTAGAGGGCAGAACCAACAAACATTGCCCATTTAAGTAAAGGGAATCATGCCGCAACTGCAAGCCATAAGTCAACCTGGTAGTATAGCCATGGCTCCTGGGAAAGAATATATTCAACCAACAGCAACCAATTAACCACTTAAAGACCGGAAGGATTTGCCTCCTAAATGACCAGGCCATTTATTGCGATACGGTACTAACAACAATGCTGTACCCAAACAAAATGTATGTCCTTTTTTTCCCACAAATAGAGCTTTCTTTTGGTGGTATTTCATCTGTGGTTTTTTGGGGGGTTTTTTGCGCTATAAACAAAAATGACCGACAATTTTGAAAAAAAAAAATATATTTTTTTACTTTTTGCTATAATAAATATCCCCAAAAAAAACACATTTATTCATATTTCTTCATCAGTTTTTCTTTTAACAGAAAGTTTTTTTTATTTTTCCATTGTGACAACACATTAAGACAGTACAAGCATAGTATTCGTTTTACAGAGGATCCAAGTACAGGTAGGCAATAACATGAACACAATATTAGATATTTAGTACACAGAAGGTGGTATACTTCTACAGCAACCCATCTCTCAGGATAGATATCAGTTGTATCCCTGATCTGTGTCTCAGTAAGGCATGTTCGTTCTCAGCATGTGGGCGTGGGAGGATCATACACGAGAGGGAACGTATAAACAGAAACATACCCATGGGGGCTAGTCTCAACCCCACAGCCAGGCGACCAGCAAGGGGAGGGGCGGGGGCAGGGAAACTCCACCTCCGGACCAGGTTGAACAGGATGCAAGACCAAATTCCATGTGGAGGGAGTCAACTGTGGACTCACTGAAAGGCAAGGGGGGATTCCCAGTGTAGATCGCCGCATAAGGCCTTTTCCCTCTGTGGAGGGTCAGCCACATGCATTGACCCAGTTCGACCAGATCCTGTCATATTTCTGTGGGCAGTTTCTGCTTTCTTATGTATAGCGGCAAAACATTATTTATCGTCTTTTGCCAGGATTCTCTAGATGGCGGGTCTTTTTGCTTCCATTTAAGGAGTATTTCTTGTCTTGCATAAAATAGAGTATAGGTTAGGCACAGTTTGACATAGCGGTCCCCCTCTATATCATCCAAGTGGCTAAGTAAGAGTGTCAAGGGGTCTAATGGTATCTGCATCCCTCATACCTCTCCCAAGGTATCCGCAACCGCACTCCAGAGCATTGTGCAGCTGCGGATATGACCAGACCATATGGAAAAAAGTTCCTAATTCTAAGTTGCATTTAGTACAGTTGGGGCTATGGCCTGGGTATATATTTGCTAATCTTTGTGGCATGTAGTAGGCCCTGTGTACAAATTTTAATTGTATAAATCTGTCCCTAGCCGCGATCATGGAGGGAATAAAGGTAGTCAGGCACTCCTCCTACTCTTCCTCTCCCAGGGAGGGAATATCCTCCTGCCATCTAAGCCAGGACCTACAATTAACATCAAGGGCTACAGTTAAGTGGAGATAAAGAGAGGAGAGAGGTTTATCTAGCCCTCCCAAGATTAAAAGACACTCGATTGGGTCTGGTTCAAGCGTGGGACGGGAGGGGGATTGGGCTCGGAGGGCGTGCTGGAGTTGCCAATATCTAAATAAGAATTTCCTTGGCAGGTTATGGGCCTGTTGCAGTTCCCTGAACGTGGCTATACCACCCTGTGGCCTTACCTGTTTTAGCGTGGTAATACCCTTTTTGGCCCAGGACGCCGGGTCTGGGACAGTGAACAGGTGGGGCAGCATGGGGTTAGCCCAAAGAGGGGTATGGGGTGAGATACACCCCTGCTTCAAGAGGGCTGCCCTGGAGGATCTCCACGCCTGGATTGTGGTTTTCTAAGGCTCCGTCACGGCAGGGTTGGCCTTTTCCCCCCTGTATGGGAGATTGGACAACGCTGCATAGGATCCTAGATGGGCAGCCTCCAGGGTAATCGCTGGGTTTTGACGGGGTTGCGAGAACCACCACCTCACCGTGACCAAGACAGCCGCCCAGTAATAAACCATGAAGTTGGGGAGTGCCAGACCACCCCTTGACAATGAGAGGTAGAGTATGGCCTTTGCTACTTGTGGGGGCCTCCCTGCCCATATAAAGGAGATCACTAAGCTCTCAAGTTTACGAAAGAAGGATCTAGGGATGGGGGTTTGGGGTCTGTCTAAAGTAGTACAAGAATTTTAGTAAGTATATCATTTTTAGTAGGTTGCCCCTACCTACCGGTGACAAGAGGAGAGCCTTCCAGGTGGAGCACTTCTGCTGGAGCTGAGTCAGTAATGGGTAAATGTTTTTAGCTAAATAGCCTGTCAGGTCATTCCCCACCCGCACCCCCAAGTAAGTAAACTCGTCCACCCACTCCAGGGGGGTGCCTGTATCCACCCGGGGGACAGACTGGCCTAAAGGGAATAGGATAGGACGGATTTATTCCAATTTATTTGGATACCCAAAAATCTATCAAACCTGTCAAACACAGCTAGGGCTGCACGCAGGGAGTCCGTGGCATCTGCCAAACATAGGAGAGAGTCATCAGCATACAGGGAGATCTTTTCTTCTACCATGCCCACCCGTATACCCCTAACCGATGTGTCCGCCCTAAGACGAATGGCAAGGGGTTCCAGAGCCAGGGCGAACAGAGCTGGGGAGAGTGGGCAGTCTCGTACTCCTCCCCAGCATTAACGCCTCCGTCAGGACCCCATTGGTTCTGATGCGGGTCCTGGGTTGAGCATAAAGCATCCTGAGCCAAGCGAGGATCCTAGGCCCGAATCCAAATCTGGACAAGACTGCCAGAGGAAGCCCCACTCGACCGAGTCGAAAGCCTTCTCGGCGTCGAGTGAGGTGACCACCCCGAGCCACCAGATGAGGCAATCGCAATGTGTGTGTGCAAGCGACGGATACGTAAATCCGTTCCCCTTTCTGGCATGAACCCCGTCTGGTCTGGATGCACCAGGGCCTAATGACTGTGTTTATTCTATTGGCTAGAACTTTGGAGAGGATTTTTGTGTCAACATGAAGGAGGGAAATGGGACGGTAGGAGGAACAGAGGTTCGGATCTTTTCCCAGCTTATGGATAACTATGACTAACGCTTTGTGCATAGAGTCTGGGAGATGTCCCTTGACCATGGCTTTGGCTAGTAGGGTCTGGAATCTTGGGGCTAGTTGTTCCGCATACATTTTATAAAATTCCACCGGGACAACATCCGGTCCTGGCGTCTTACCAGTTTGCATCAATTTAAGCGCCTTTAGGATTTCCTCGGTCGCTATGGGGGCGTCTAGTACACTAGAATAGGTGGGGGTGAGGGACGGGATGTCAATTTCCTCAAGGTATGTAGCCAGCTCCTCCGAGTTATAGTCGACTCGGGAATGATACAATTTTTGGTAGTAGGAGGCAAATTCTCGATTAATGTCCACTGGAATGGTCAAGGAGGAACCGTCGGCCACGCGGATCTGACCTATAGTCATTCTTACAGACTGTTCTCTGGAGAGCCAGGCTAAAAGGTGACCAGTTTTCTTCCCCTGTTCGAACAGTCTCTGGGTTTGGTGGAGCAGTTTCTTCTGAGATTCAGAGTCGTCCGCAGCAGAAGCACCTCTCTCAGCAGGGACTGCAGTCTGGTATAGTGTTGCGGGTCCAGTGACTGAACGTACAGCACCTCCTGTCTCTCAGCTGCAGCTTCTAATTCCGTGAGCTCTCTCCAATGCTCCCACCTAACCTCCGCTATAATGGTCTGGTACTGTCCCCTGGAGTACGCCTTGAAAGCGTCGCAGACTGAGGAGGCTGAGGCCGAGTCAGTAGTCATCCCCAATACGTTTCCAGCTTATCCCTGTACCTCGGCTCCACCCATGCATCCGAGACCCAATACCTAGATAAACGCCATGATCTATCCGAGGGGGCCAATGAAAGGTCTAGGACTATTAAAAGTGGGGCATGGTCCGACATACCTCAGGGAAGAATCGAGATGTCCCGGACTCTAGAGAGAACAGGAGCTCCCACATAGATCAGATCAATACGGGAGAACGTTCTATGGGAGGCAGAGTGGTATGTGTACGCCCGAACCTGAGAGTGCCTCCATCTCCAGACATCAGAGAGGCCATACGTTTCAGCCCATTCCGCAAGCCCCTGGCGGTTTGCACTCGTGGGAAGGAGCCTATCCAGTCCCGCGTCAGGGACTAGATTGAAGTCCCCCAGTATTAACACGTGGTCAGTAGAAAATTCCGCTATTTTCGCAGTAATTTGGTTCAGTATCTGTAGTGAGGCCGGAGGTGTAAGATATATGCTCACAATTACCCATGGCATGTTATGAATCAAAGCATGTAACACAACATATCCCCCCCCCCCCCCCCCCGGCTCCAGAGCCAGATCGAGGAGTCTAAAGGGGAGCGTCTTTAAAACCAAAACGCTTACCCCTCGTGAGAATGTAGAATGGGTTGAGAGGTAATGATAACCTACCCACAGTTTTTTGAGGCTGAAGGTCTTTTTTCCCCACTAGGTGAGTCTCCTGGAACACGCATATGTGTGGATGATAGGATTTGATGAACTGGAAAACCAGGGAGCGCTTAATAGGTGAGTTTAAGCCCCTTGTGTTCCAAGAGACAACCCTAAGAGAAGACATCAGCTGGGGTGAGATAAAATGTAGGATTATGAAGGGAGGCCCATGCTCCCCTATCTAGACATCTAGACCCGGATGAGCATTCAAAAGGCTGCAGGAAGCATGCGGCCAATTTCAGGAATACAAGCAACAATACTGTCAAATATAACCAAATCATAGAGCTTAGTAACTGAAGGTCTGCAACGGCAGCCCAGCACAACCAAACACACCCTCCCCCCACCCCGCCCATCCCCCAATCTGGCAGGAAGGCATCTCTCCCCAAAACAGAGTTGGCTTGACAGCCTAACATGAGGGCTGTGTGCAAGAGGATCTGTGCCTCCCACTTCAGACTTAACTGAAAAACACACAGTCAAACTGCAGTCCAGCAAGGATAATGTGTGTAGATCTCCCGGATCCCCGGGGGCACATGCGTAAACGTAAAAACAAAACAAAAAAAACATAAACAAAACTCTGAGGCTCAAACCCCCGTCAGGAACAAGTCCCCGATCATAAAATTCAGTATTCGACTGTGTCCGCGGGTCCTAGGACTCCCTTAAGCATAGCAGGTCCAGTACATAAATACCGGGGTGGAGGAATGTAGCTGCGGTTCGTGCATCACGTGGGGGGGTCCCCCATTGCCCGAGAAGAAAAAATAAAAGAGAGCCTTTTAAAAGTTCCTGCTGGAGGAGCTCACCTCCTCGTACTGTGCATCCCCCCATACACAGCCAGTGAGCTAGTGTAAGAAAAGCAATGCTGGGGATAGCGTCCCATTGAACCGGGAGGGGGGCACATGAACTGATCCACATAGGCTTGTCCCCAGCAGTCAACAAACTCAGGGTCAAGGATCGACAGTAACCCTCCATGACCAAAGGAGAGAAAATCAGATATCTTTGGCCCGCCCAAAACCCACTCCATCCATGAGCCCCCGGTCTTACCGCATAATGAAGGCAAGATAGTCTCGGTAAGGCTGCCACAGTACAGGGATCGCACAGTTCACAAGTCCCCAGGGCAATAGGGACGCCTCCGGTTTCAATATGGGCATGAGTTCAGTACAGGGGTGATATCCCAGCGAACACAGTCAACAGGTCAGTATGAGGGGGGTGGCAACGTACCTGATTAGGCTCAATGCGGGAGTGATTCAGCCCAGAGCACAGCTTCCCATCTGTACCCTCAATCTGGCCGGGAAGAGCATGCTATATTTCACCCCCCTCTGTCGCAACAGGCCTCGGACGTGGTCAAAGGATTTCCACTGGCATTGAGTCTCAACCGAGTAGTCCGGGAATATGAGGATCTACGCGTTCTCAAACTTGAGTTCTCCTTGCAGCTGTGCCGCCCGTAGCACCGTATCGTGGTCACGGTAATGGAGCAACTTGAAAATGAAGGTGCGCAGTGGAGATCCCTGGGGGCCCCTGGTCGACAGCATCCGATAAGCCCTTTCAATGGAGAAGTGCGCCGAGAATTTAGCCCTGGGGAGCAAGGATGGTAGGAGCTCTTCCATGAACACAACCAGGTCGGGGTCCTCTGCCCCCTCAGGGAGGCCGAGAACCCGCAGGTTGTTACGCCTGTTGCGGTTCTCAGCATCCTCGTCTCTCGTTTACAGGTGCTTAACCTTGAGTTTCAGGGCCTGAATGTCCTCATGGTGGTTCCTTTGGACGTCCTCCGTCTCGGATACCCTCTGTTCCACCTCCGATACGCGGTTTCGGAATTTGTCCATGTCCCGTCTAATAAAAGCTGTTTCGGTTTGCACATGGTCGATTTTCGTGGTTAGAGTGGCCTGGCAAGTGGTAATAGCCAGCATTAAAGCATTGAAGGCCGCTGAGCCAGCTTGTATAGCTCCCCCCGAAGGGGGATTCGTCTGTGTCTCCATGTGGTGTACCGCGTGCGTGGTAGGCCTCGGAGTGGGCGGTGACAGGGGTCATAGCAGACTTCTTCTGGCTGAATCTTCTGCCTCCGGGCATCACCCAGGTCACCCACAGACACTCCTCTGAAGGATGGCTAGGTAGGGAGTCTCTCACACCAGGATAGTGGCAGGATTAGAAGCCAGAGACGGGAGCTCGGTTAACATGCGTCTGCTCCCAGCGCCATCTTGGACACGCCCCCTTCTTCATCAGTTTAGGCTGATATATATTCTGCTACATATTTTTGGTAAAAAAATAAATAAATAAATAAAAAATTTGCAATAAGCGTATATTGATTGGTTTGCGCAAAAGTTATAGCATCTACACTTCTGACACTTGTTTTGGGTCCAGTGACATTTATACAGTGATCAGCGCTAAAAATAGCCACTGATTACTGTAAACATTTTGCTGGCAGGGAAGGGGTTAACACTAGGGGGCGATCAAAGGGTTAAGGGAGGTGTTTATAACTGTGGGGGGAGTGTAGTGACTGGAGGAGGAGACAGATCGCTGTTCCTAATCACTGGGAACAGCAGATCTGTCTCTCCTCCCCTTACAGAACGGGGATTTGTCTGCTTACATTGACAGATCCTTGTTCTGTCTCACTCAGGAGCAATTGCAGGTGGCCAACCCATGCACATTGGCTCTGGCCTCACACCGCAGGCGCACACGCTCCCTAGAGGTCTTAAAGCAGCCGACGTACAATGACGGCGGTTCACCCATTAGAGCCAATCTGCCGCAGTACAACTGCGCCGGCTGGTCTTTAAGTGGTTAAAAAACATTGCTCATTACTTTGGTTTATCGATACTCATCTGTAGGGTAGCTTAAAGAAATTATTTTAGCCACCCACTGTGGCTTTCCTAGCCTGTCCTTTATACATATGTAGCACCCTTCCAGTGTAGGATGCTAGGTAAGTATATTTTTGGTTCCTTCTCTAACCAGAGAGCAGTGAATGCTTGGTCTGGTCTATTTGGGATTGCACAGGCTGGGAGTTTGATTGTTTCCCCCTGCCTCTAGAAGAACTTTCTAGAGTTTAGGGAGGGAGAATTCAAATAACCAGTCTGAATATTGATCAGTGGCTGGGGAAGCTGATAAATAGTCTGAAGCCCTGTATAGATGGTCTTTTCCTGGCTAGGAGAGTGCCATGCCTCAGTGGGCTATTGCCCCTGAGGCAGCCTTTGGACTGGGTTGCTTTCCTGTAAAGTCTCAGTGATGGCAGTGCTGGGACCTGGAATTGATCTGGAATTGACTGCAGGACTTCACTAAAGAGATCTGGTCTAGAGGAGAACTGTCTTACTCACTGGACCTTGTCCAGATGAATCTGGAAGTTGGCAGCTGTCCTGGGGACTTCTGAGTAATGACCCTGAACTGATTCCTGGTGACTGTGTGCTTATGGGATATACAGTAAGTGCCCAAAGTAGCTTGGACGGAGGCTGCTCTAATAGAGTCTCAGATACTGGCCATTCCCGAACCTCAGCAGTGTCATGGACTGTAAGCTTAGAGAAGAGTGCCCTCCTGTACTGTGCAGTGTTTCTGAGTTTACATGGGGTACCAATAGCTGTGCAGTGGATAACCAGATGTCAAACAGACTTGCCTCATGGTCCCCAGCGGTGAGGCCTTAGATTGTCCAATATTCACTGTTGCTTAAGGAGTTTCCTCCAATTGCTAAGTGCAAATCATTTTGGAGTATCCCATGCCCTAATTCCCCTCCTGTTACCAGCAATAAATAAAAAAAGACAACTCCTAGAATGTTTATTGGAGCCGGAACTGTTGCTTAGTGGCTGTGATCTCCATACTGTTTGGAGGAGAACCAGTTAATATCAGTGGCCCCTGTGGAGGTAGCGCTACATATACATGTTTCTCTTTTTGTAATGTTTTACATGGTATATCTGTGGAATATTAGACTGTAGGTGCAGCTGTACACTATTATTACTGTTACCCTGTTACCATTGAGTTTTATTATTTATTTTTATAGCTATAATATGGTATAACAGCCATCTAAGGTATAATAATTATATTTAATACAATAGTTGTAGACAGTTATATGTAGCATTCTTCGCCTTTTTATTTAAGCAGAAAGTTTAAATCTGTAACATAACTATTTTAAGGCATTGATAACATTTGCCCTTTATTGTTCTGGCTTCTCTAAACTGATAAGAAGAGATTCTTTCAGCTGATGTGGTTTACTTTTACATGCCCATGGCTGTCAGAAAACCAGATTGGTCGCGGTCACTGTTTCCCTGCCAATTTTCTGCCCAGATCCTTCGATCTTAAGATCGAAGTTTGTGAAGCCAGTTGGTGCTGGCAGGGCATTATACCAATTGAATTTCAGCCGGAATCGGACTAAATTCAATCCGTGTATGGCAGCTGAAAGTGATTCTAAACACACTTTGTTTAATTTACTTTATTCCTTCTCTTTCTGTATATGGATGATGGCACGGTAATTATTGTAATAAAATAAAAAAACATATAAATACCTTCTTTCCTAACCACTTCAATACCAAGCACTTATACACCTTCCTGCCCAGGACAATTTTGAGCTTTAAGTGCTGTCGCATTTTGAATGACAATTGCGCGGCCATGCTACACTGTACCCAAACAGAAATGTTATAATTTTGTTCCCACAAATAGATCTTTCTTTTGGTGGTATTTGATCACCTCTACGGTTTTTATTTTTTGCTAAACAAATAAAAAAAGACAGAAAATTTAGAAAAAACAAAAAGTTTTGGTTTTGTTTCTGTTATAACATTTTGTAAATAAGTGCATTTTCTCTTTCGCTGATGGGCACTAATAAGGCGGCACTGACAGGCACTGATAAGGTGGCACCGATGAGGTGGCCCCAATGAGCGGGCACTGACGGGCACCGACAATGGGAACTGATATGCAGCACTGATGGGCACTGGTAGGCAGCACTGATGGGTGGCACTGATATGCAGCACTGATGGGCATTGATAGGTGGCACTGGTGGCCACTCATGGGTGGCACAGGTGGGCACTGGTGGGCACTAATGGGCACTGATAGGTGACACTGATGGGCACTGAAATGATGAAAAGATGGGTACTTATGGGTGGCACTGATAGGTTGTACTGCTGGGCACTGCTGGGCACTGATAGGCAGCACTGCTGGGCACTGATGGGCATTGATATGGGGCACTGATGGGCACTGATACATAGCACTGATATGAGGCACTGGTGGGCATCCTTGGTGGCACTGGCAGTGGTAGGAATCCTCAGTGGGCACCGATTGGCAGCTGCCTTGGCATTGATTGGCAGCTGCCTGGGCACAGATGTGCATTTCCCTGGGGGTCTAGGGGGGCATACCTGGTGGTCCAGTGTGGTGGCATCCCTTGTGGTCCTGGGCAGCATTATAGTGGTCCTGGGCAGCATCCGAGGCGGGGCTACAATCAGCACAGACCCCCCCCCCGTCCGGAGAGCCGCCGATTGGCTCTCTTCTACTTGCGTCTGTCAGACGCAAGTGAGGAAAAGCCGATCACCGGCTCTTCCTATTTACTATTTATTGGACACAGCTGATCACGTGGTAAAGAGTCTCTGTCAAAGACTCTTTACCTAGATCGGTGTTGCCGGGGGTCAGACTGACACCCTGCAACAATGATCGCCGCGATGCGTGCCCCTGGGGGCGCGCAAAGGCTTAATATCCTGAGAACGTCATATGATGCCCAGTCAGGTTATTGATACCACTTGCCGCCATCATTCTGCTATATGGCAGGCGGCAAGTGTTTAATCAATATAAAACTGTCACATGACCCTTCTCTTTCCCAGCCTATCTGTAGGGAAACAGTGGTAGGAGGAGCTTCTAATCTTCCGCTGCCGGTCCAAAAATACATTTGGAATACAGAGTAAAAGTAAATAATTAATATCACTAAACTGTTTTAAATTGTCATACAAATATATATTTGAAAATCTTTATTAATTTTGACAATAACGTGGTGTGGGCAGATTTCTGCCAGTCATAGGCTGTGTCACGCCCCTCCAGCCTATGTCTTAGAATAAGAGGGATGTGAAACCACCATTAATAAAGATGTAGTATGCCCCCCCCCCCCCCCCCAATGTGTTTAGCTGGTTAGTGGACATGGAGGAGGAGGGAGGGAGTGGGCTATCATTTACCATAGTGTATACTTCCACAGGTGACACATATTATCTCTATAGTCGCATGAGCTGAGATGTGATAGGGAAGAAATTCTGTGAAAATTGAGCATGTGACTAGCTGCCAACATTGCTCTGCAAAATCCCTAACTGCAGTGGGGACATGGACAGAAGAGGGAGATAGAGAACAGCAGGATCAACCAGGTTTTTGCAGAATATAGAAAATCAATCCCCACAGTGAGTATGAACAGCATGTAATACAGAATTTAATCATGGTTTTTAATGATGTGGGTTTAATGACACTTTAAAGTGGTGTTCCACCCTAATAAGAAAATAAAAAATTGGATTTTTTTTACTCACCTCTAAATGGCTGTTGCTAGGGAGTCCCTCGTAGTCTGCCTCCTTCAGTGCCTGGGCTCTTGGCGTCACTTCCCCTCGGCGCAGGAAGGGCTCAGCTCTGCCTCCTCCTTCTTGTCAATCATCTGGGACACGTGACAGGTCTCAGATGATTGCGTGGCCAATCACAGCGCCGCTCGCGCATGCGCAGTGGGTGTCCGGCTGTGAAGCCGGGCGCCCACAGTTACAATGCCGGTGCCGCCGAATGGAGGGGGAGATGAGCGGGGCTTTGATCCCCGCATGTGGAATGTTGGTACTCAATAACATTTCTTCTAAACCCCAAATGGGACTATATTATCAGGTCTGCACTGACAGTGCTACATCATTACTTAATAATGATATTCAGGCATGTACTGGCCATTGGGACTACAGGGAGTTTCCCGGTGGGCCGATGGTTCAGTGGGCCGGTCAGGTGCAGTCCTGGAGCCACTCCTCTGACAGTGAGTGATCGTGATTTCACTCCTGTTAGGAGGAGCAGCTGTCGTCACTCGCTGGAGAGAGCATTAGGCTTTCTGCTCCCTCCAGCCTGCAGAGGGAGATAGCTGGCAGATGTTCCATCCTCTCTCCCCTTATCACATGACTGGAGAGAGGTACGAGAAGCTGCCTTCAAAACTGTGAATACACGTGGGAGGGGGAGGAGAGGGAGGACATTCTGATGTAAGGGGAAGTGCAGATGGAGACACTCAAAATTAAAGTGGGCCGGCCATGATGAAGTCCAGGGCCAAATTTTTGTCCCAGTCCAGCCCTGATGATATTCATTGTTGATGTTGTCCTAGCAATTTTTTGTGTAACATAATTGAGTTCTAGCACAAATATCAAAACTACCACATAAAAAAGTTGTTTAACTTTGATGTAACCAAATTGCAGTTACAAACTCTGCTGCAGAGGTAATATCAGGTTGACTGCCAATTTACAGTATGTTTTAAATGTAACAGAAGCGTGTCAATTAGTCCTTTGATATGTGAGTTTCTAAAGCAACGTGAGCCTAATAAATGTGCCTCACACAGATAATAAAGTAGCTTCTGAAACTGCAGGTGCAAGGTCAAAAACTGCAATACAATTCAATGTCCAAATAGCAACATTCTCAAAAACAATTGAATTACTGTATGATCAACACTTGCACATATTATGTAACATACAGGATGGTGTAAAGTAGTCCATAGTATGTGATGTACAGCAGGGTGTGTAGGGTAAAGCACTCCAAAGTATGTGACTAAGGATGTTCTGTATGTATGTAGAACAAACAAACGTATGGGGGCGTATAATGCACTGCAAAATCACAGTGTATTGACGGCTGTTGATTGGCTAAAGCATGCACCTGACCTGCATGCTTTGGCCGATCACAGCGCAATGTGCTGTCAGAGCCATGATTGGCTAAAAGCAGGGGGCTTTTCGCCAATCATGGCTCCTCCACACCCCACACTATATAAGTCTGCTTACACAACAGTCGTATGGAATGTGTTAACGTGGAGAACTTGAGATAGATTAGGCAGGTTAGTTAGTGGTGTGGAGGCAGTGTAGTATATATATTATATATATATATATACAGTGCAGTCAGTGTAATATATATATATATATAGTGCAGGCAGTGTATGTATATACAGTGCCTTGCGAAAGTATTCGGCCCTCTTGAACTTTTCAACCTTTTGCCACATTTCAGGTTACAAACATAAAGATATAAAAATTTAATTTTTTGTGAAGAATCACCAACAAGTGGGACACAATTGTGAAGTGGAACGAAATCTATTGGATTTTTGAAACTTTTTTAACTAATAAAAAAATGAAAAGTGGGGCGTGCAAAATTATTCGTCCCCCTTGCGTTAATACTTTGTAGAGCCACCTTTTGCTGCGATTACAGCTGCAAGTCGCTTGGGGTATGTCTCTATCAGTTTTGCACATCGAGAGACTGAAATTCTTGCCCATTTTTCCTTGCAAAACAGCTCGAGCTCAGTGAGGTTGGATGGAGAGCGTTTGTGAACAGCAGTTTTCAGCTCTTTCCACAGATTCTCGATTGGATCCAGGTCTGGACTTTGACTTGGCCATTCTAACACCTGGATACGTTTATTTGTGAACCATTCCTTTGTAGATTTTGCTGTATGTTTGGGATCATTGTCTTGTTGGAAGATAAATCTCCATCCCAGTTTCAGGTCTTTTGCAGACTCCAACAGGTTTTCATCCAGAATGGTCCTGTATTTGGCTGCATCCATCTTCCCCTCAGTTTTAACCATCTTCCCTGTCTCTGCTGAAGAAAAGCAGGCCCAAACCATGATGCTGCCACCACCATGTTTGACAGTGGGGATGGTGTGTTGAGGGTGATGAGCTGTGTTGCTTTTACGCCAAACATATCGTTTTGCATTGTGGGCAAAAAGTTGGATTTTGGTTTTATCTGACCAGAGCACCTTCTTCCACATGTTTGGTGTGTCTCCCAGGTGGCTTGTGGCAAACTTTAGACAAGACTTTTTATGAATATCTTTGAGAAATGGCTTTCTTCTTGCCACTCTTCCATAAAGGCCAGATTTGTGCAGTGTACGACTGATTGTTGTCCTATGGACAGACTCTCCCACCTCAGCTGTAGTTCTCTGCAGTTCATCCAGAGTGATCATGGGCCTCTTGGCTGCATCTCTGATCAGTCTTCTCCTTGTCTGAGCTGAAAGTTTAGAGGGACGGCCAGGTCTTGGTAGATTTGCAGTGGTCTGATACTCCTTCCATTTCAAAATGATCGCTTGCACAGTGCTCCTTGGGATGTTTAAAGCTTGGGAAATATTTTTGTATCCAAATCCGGCTTTAAACTTCTCCACAACAGTATTACGGACCTGCCTGGTGTGTTCCTTGGTCTTCGTGATGCTCTCTGTGCTTTCAAAAGAACCCTGAGACTATCACAGAGCAGGTGCATTTATACAGACTTGATTACAGGTGGAGGATTCTATTTATCACCATCAGTCATTTAGGACAACATTGGATCATTCAGAGATCCTCGCTGAACTTCTGGAGTGAGTTTGCTGCACTGAAAGTAAAGGGGCAGAATAATTTTGCACGCACCACTTTTCAGTTTTTTATTTGCTAAAAAAGTTTCAATTATCCAATAGATTTCGTTCCACTTCACAATTGTGTCCCACTTGTTGGTGATTCTTCACAAAAAAATAAAAATTTTATATCTTTATGTTTGAAGCCTGAAATGTGGCAAAAGGTTGAAAAGTTCAAGGGGGCCGAATACTTTCGCAAGGCACTGTATATATATATATATATATATATATATATATATATATATATATATATATATATATATATATACACAGTGCAGGCAGTGTAGAATATATACTACAGTGCAGGCAGTGTAGAATATATATATATATATATATATATATATATTAATCGTTAAGACTAGTTATCGCGATTTTTTCCCCATTGACAGCGTATTTCCCGATTCTTTCTATGCAGGGAATTCTCTCTGCTCTGCTAAAGCCAACAGCCAACAGCCATGAAAAGAAAGGGGGAAAAAAACGGGCAGCCTGCCAAGAATAACAACATTCTTTAGCAGTGGATCTTAAGTATAAGTATAAACATTGTAACGATTTGTCCTTTAGATCAAAGGAATTCACATTGGGGTGTAAATGAGGGAAGTTTAATGCCTGGTACACATGATCCGGTAATCGGACAAATGATCGTCCGTTTTTTTTGCATGTTAATCTCACATCGAATCTGAGGAGTCTACTAAAGTCCCGAAAATTTTTGTACGACAGAATAAAAAATCGGAAGCGATGTCATGGTGTTGTAATGCATTTGTATTGCATTTTTGAATGACAGCTGTACTGTTTAAACGAAAATCGCACAATCTGGCATCGTACGAAAACAATTTCCATGCATGTCCGATAGAATAATATCGGATGAACTGTCCTGATTGGCTCTCAAAAGCTCTGTACTAACGATTCAATTATCGTACGATCGATTCGAAAACGGCATTTTCCGTAAGATTTTCGGATCGTGTGTACAAGGCATTACTACTTAAACTCTAGTAAATGGAAACATTTCCCCGTGGGGTTTTATTGCCAGCAAAACAAAAGGTTAAAGAAAGATGTCATATCAAAAGGGTATTTATTTAGTAAAAAGTAATGCAAAATGCAACAAGGACATTTAGTATATTAAAACATCAGCTTTCAATGACAAAGACATGTACATAATGATACAGCCAGTGAGTACATATAAAAGCGGGCATAGTGTGATATGAACAATGACACTATGCTCCCCAATCTGACGCATTTCGACCTTAGAAGTAGGGGTCTTCTTCTGGGGGAATACAAAGGGAAAAACTCTAGAAGAAAATACATTGTGACAATGAGATCATTTAAACAAAAACTACACTTTCAAAGACAATATATATTATTGAGTAGAAGACATGTTCAATAGTTAATAGTTAAACACTAAACCTTTTTCTGACAATTATTGGTTTCAAGTTAAAATATTTTTTTTGATAGAAAAAACAAACATTATATGTACATATATATATAAATATAAATATATATACATACACACACACACACACACACACACACACATAAAAATGCACTTTAATGAATTAAATTTTTTTTTTATTAATATCCATTAATAATGTCAACTGAAACATAAATGCATATGTATCAATAAATGCTGTCATAACAGCATAAAAGTAAAATATAATCGATATTGGTCCTGCGCAAATGCAATGTGTAATAATAAAAAGTGCAATGAATGAATGCATTACGCCAATCACGTGACTTCATCAGGGGATCCCCTGATGCGTAGGGAGTGGTTGTTGCAATACCGGAAGTGACGTAAGACTGGCAGAAGACCTCAGGACACTTTGTGTGCTGTTTTACTTTTTTCAAATGTGAGAGTCTTATTCGTATTTTAATAAATTAAACTGCTTGTTTTTACTAAAAATACTGCACTATTGGAGCTTTTTCTTTTCCCTTATGTAACTATATTGAGTGGCATATATTCGTGGAGACCGCTGCCTATACCATAGTACAGTTACTACAGGAATGAATGGCCCTCTGGTGGCCCAGTGTGGATGTTCATAATTTGGGAGATATTCACAGCTGAGGACCCCCTTGTGGTTAAAGAGAGAACGAAGGCTACCTATTCTATTTGATGTGCCTTTTTATCCAGAAGTTGAGGTTAGAGTTCTGGGAGCCTATATCTTTCCTTGCTATACAAATACGTTTTTAATTGCTATTCCTCTGAGTTGAATCTATCTGAATACCTCTGGTGCCGATGAATTATATTGAAAGACTTGCTATATAGACTAAATCTTAAACTCACTTTCTATATATTCATTTATTTATTCTAAGCACGTAGCACTTTTTATTATTACACATTGTATTTGCACAGGACCAATACCGATTTTATTTCCTACTGGTTGGTATTATGTGAATACTACTAGGTCCAGCTGCAGTTATTAGCACTTTAATTGCAATTTGCACGTGTACACTTTTTAGTGACACTTGTTTGGTTTAATTTAATTAATTTATTGTATTATTACTTTACTCATATTTATTTTTTGTGTATGAGGTTTTTCACTACATATAGATATATATATATAATATATTTTTTTTATTCGTAATCTTACACTTATAAGTAGTAGCGCGAAGGCTTCTTTCTCACCTATAAAAGTTAAATAGTATAAGATATAAGTATGTATATGTATGAAACCAAATCCATTGTATATGTCAGCTAAAATAAGAATATATGTATATCAGTTGGTACTATACCAACAGAGTAACCATGAAGTATACAATGTAATGAAAAAAATAAATAAATAAAATAAATATATATATATATATATATATATATATATATATATATATATATATATATATATATATACACACACACATATGAACCAATGCTGTTCAAAGCTAGATTGACTTGGAAACTCGGAGACAGTGAAATGAATGAGACGAATGTGTAAAGGTGTGTGAATGAATGAACTATGTGAGTAAACATAATAATGTGCGAGACAATGTGAATGGATGATTAGCATCCATCAAGGAGTGTGGACTCACCTTGAATGGACTGAAACTGCCGTGTGTGTGTGAAACAGGAAATAGGAAGTTACAAAAAGATCCCAGCCATGGCTAGTCCCACTTTATATCCCCAGAGGGCCCAGTGAGCTCCGCCTCCAACGCCATATGTGCATGACAAGGCACAGTATATAATACAGTGCAGTGGGCGTAGCATATATAATATAATGCAGTCGGTGTACACTATATAATACATTGCAGGCAGTGTACAGTATATAATACAATGGACAATTAAACTGGGTAGTAGGTGCAGCAGCAAACACACAAACATAGTTCAAAAAAAGTTTTTGTTTAAAAGTTTTTGAGAAAATCTCATGGAGGAAGTCCATACACCTGTGTCAGCTACTGATCCAGAGTGCAGTCCACTTTGTAGTAAACAGATATAAAGAAGAGAAAGAAGCGCAACTAAGTGGCCACAAGTCACCACAAGAGGTAGGTATAATACAGGCTCTTCATTAAGGTAATGGCTGGGGGGGGGTCTGTTCGTGTGCTCATGAGGAGCACACGGACAGACCCCCCAGCCATTACCTTAATGAAGAGCCTGTATTATACCTACCACTTGTGAGTACCCCAATATGGGAGCTATAAGAAATTTTACTTAATACTACATTTAGTGGCGCTTCTTTCTCTTCTTTTTAAAATACAGTGGAGGCGTGTACAGTATATAATACAGTGCAGGTGATGTACACAGTAGATAATACAGTGTGTACAGTATATAATACAGTGCAGGCGGTGTACACAGTAGATAATACAGTGTATACAATATATAATACAGTGCAGGAGTTGAACAGTATATTCAAAAAAGTAATACAGCACTATAAAATCAAATATGTGATTGATATCCTAAATAAATAAATATGACCATGCAAAGCAGCAATTTTCTTGTGAGACACATGCAATACAACACACAAATCGAAAATAAATTGCATTTTAAAGAATGTGATAAAAAGTCCATATATATATTATGCAAAACAAGTCCATATAGTGATGTGATATCCACAAAATCCCTTGGTATTGGAAACTTCGGCAAAAGAATAGTGCCAATAGAAAAGAAAACACCTCCACCTGAGGAATTGGCCACTTACCAGCTCCTCAGAGCTGCTATCACGGGAGGTCTCAAACACCTGTGGCTCTAAACTCAGCCGGAGCCTTTGATTATCCAAGGGGATCACGCTGACAAGCCTCCACCGCCCAATGGAGGGGTTCCATAAAATTCTTCATGTGCACCTTGGAGAGGGTGTAAACATTATCAAACTGGTTCTGGTGCTTCCCATAGCAGCTGCTATTGCTTTATTTCTTTTATGGAACCTCTCCATGATTGACTTCCACTGGGCGGTGGAGGCTTGTCAGCGCGATCCTCTTGGATGATCAAAGGCCCTGGCTGGGTTTAGAGCCAGAAGTGTTTGAGACTGCGGGGCTGCCAAAAACACAGGAGGAAGAGGAGGAGAAGGAGGATTGTGTCAGCATTGATGTAGAGCAGGGGTGTCCAAACTTTTTTCAAAGAGGGCCAGATTTGATGAACTGAACATGCTCGAGGGCCGACCATTTTGCCTGACATTCTTTGAACCATTAAAATTCGGTCTAAGTGTGTTCGGCCGAGCACTAATACACTACCCAACAAGAATTCTCATGCCTTTGTGGCTGTGTGTGGTGAAGAGATGAACTCAAGTGTATTATTTGGATACACCGTATTTTTGGGGGTATAACACGCACCTTCACTTTAAGAGGGAAGCTTCAGGAAAAAAAAAATGTAATTTTAAATAAAGAACTGAAGCAAAATAAGGGTCAGTGCCCATCTGCAGACCCACAATTGCCAGGAACGCAGCGCCCACCATTGCCAGGAACGCAGCGCCCACCATTGCCAGGAATGCAGCGCCCACCATTGCTAGAAATGCAGCGCCCACCATTGCTAGAATTGCAGTGCCCACCATTGCCAGGAATGTACCCACCATTGCCACGAATGCAGCCCCACCATTGCTAGAAATTCACTCACCATTGCCAGGAATGCAGCCCCACCATTGCTAGGAATGCAGCGCCCACCATTGCTAGGAATGCAGCGCCCACCATTGCTAGGAATGCAGTGCCCACCATTGCTAGTAATGCAGTGCCCACCATTGCTAGGAATGCAGTGCCCACCATTGCCAGGAATGTACCCACCATTGCCAGGAATGCAGCCCCACCATTGCTAGAAATTCACTCACCATTGCCAGGAATGCACCCACCACTGCTAGAAACTCACTCACCATTGCCAGGAATGCACCCACCACTGCTAGAAATTCACTCACCATTGCCAGGAATGCAGCCCCACCATTGCCAGGAATGCAGCCCCACCATTGCACGGAATGCAGCCCCACCATTGCACGGAATGCAGCCCCACCATTTCAGGGAATGCAGCCCCACCATTGCACGGAATGCAGCCCCACCATTGCCCGGAATGCAGCCCCACCATTGCCGGGAATGCAGCCCCACCATTGCCGGGAATGCAGCCCCACCATTGCCGGGAATGCACCCACTATTGCCTGGAATGCAGCCCCACCATTGCCGGGAATGCACCCCCCATTGCCAGTAATGCAGCCCCACCATTGCCGGGAATGCACCCACCATTGCCGGGAATGCAGCCCCACCATTGCCAGGAATGCACCCACTATTGCCAGGAATGCAGCCCCACCATTGCCGGGAATGCACCCACTATTGCCAGGAATGCAGCCCCACCATTGCCGGGAATGCACCCACTATTGCCGGGAATGCAGCCACCATTGCAGCCACCATTGCCAGGAATGCAGCCACCATTGCCAGGAATTCACCCCCAATTGCTAGGAATGCAGCCACCATTGCCAGGAATTCACCCACCATTGCCAGGAATGCAGCCACCATTGCCAGGAATTCACTCACCATTGCCAGGAATGCAGCCCCACAATTGCAATTGCCAGGAATGCAGCCACCATTACCATCAGTGCAGCCATGGAGGGCAGGACGAGCGCCAAAGACATCCTACAGGAGAATTTCCTGTTTACACAACGGCCCCTTTAAGAGAAAGTCCCGCCTCCTCTGATGGACAGAACAGTCGTCCAATGGCAGAGATGGGACTTCCTATTACAGCTGCCATGTACACAGGAAATTCTCAGCCTGTGTGCACGGCACTCGTCCTGCCTCCTCCCTCCAAGGCAGCTGGACTATATATCTTTTGTGACCCCGTCGCTGGGAGATCGCCGGGGGCCACAAAAGATGTATATGTTTAAATAACCAGGCGGGCCGTTCAAAACCGGACCGCGGGCCGCGATTGGCCCGCGGGCCGGACTTTGGACATGCCTGATGTAGAGGATAACATGCAGCAGTCTTCAAGGAATGGTTTATAGTTCCCAGAAACCCAAGGAATTGTACTTGGCTGGGAGGAGGTATTTCCTGACAATGTCATCCTTAGTGACACAGAGGACTCAGAATCCCATGCCTCTTGAAACATATGCTGCATGGGCTCCCTGATTCTGCAAAGCCTGCAAAAGGACCAGTGGATTTGGGTTATCAAGGAGATCATTACTGGCTGGCAAACCTTCTTGATCCACATTACAAAGGTAAAGTTGCACAGCTCATCCTGCCTTTGCGGAAGGAGCAGAAGATGAAACATCTTCAGGATGCCTTGAAGAAACCTTTGTGTAATGCCTTTCCAGACCCTGGGAGGCTACCATTTCCTGGCGCTGGACAATGAGTTTCTGATGCTTTGTTCGGTCAGAGGAAGAGCAGTGGAGAAGGTGGCCAGCTGACCGATGCCTTTAAACAATTCTTTAGTCCTTAGCGCCCAGGGTTGTTAGGTTTAAGCAACCATTGGCAGTGTCTGCATTATATGGTGCAGGAATATCTAAAGGCAAGAGCAGACTTGGAGACCTTTCCAACTGAGCATCCACTGGATTACTGGGTCTTGAAGATGGACCACTGGCCAGAACTTGCTCAATATGCAATTGAGCTACAGGCCTGTCCTGCATACAGCTTGCTTTCTGAATGGACATTCAGTGCTGCTGGAGGGTTTGTAAGGGATCAAAGCGTGCACTTGTCCACAGACTCCGTTGATAGACTGAAATTTATCAAAATTAATCAGTCCGGGATCAGCTATCAAGCCCCTAATGCTGATGTAACTGATTGAATTTGCTAGGGATCTGGGATCTCTTGAAGGCTGCCTATACTTCCTATCCTATTCCTGAATCTTAATTATGCTAGCTTTCAACAATATTTTTGGTTTAGGGCACCACCAACACACAAGGCCCAATTTTTATGCAATTGTTTGACTGGGGCATGTAATTACAATTTTTTTTACTAATTTTTAACAGCAGGGCCATTCCTGTGCCCAACAACAGTAACTGTGAGGGGTTACAGTGTTCAGGCACCACCAACACCTAAGGCTCAATTTTTCTGCAGAGTACATAGTGCAGTCCGTATAGTATATATAATACAGTTCATTACTACACTAAAAAGGGGCCCGCGGTCTCTGCCTGCAAAAGGCAGTTGCTAAGGCCTGGCTGAGCCAGTGTCAGGCCTAACCATGTGGTGTTAGCTATGCCTGGGAGCTCAAGCAAGTAGAGTGCTGGAGGAGCTGAGGAGTAATGGCCTGCAGAGAGATCTGTATATACCAGAGTGTATATAAATTGTTCCAATTCTTTGTTCTAAAAGTCATCCCAATTGATTGTTCTAAAATTCACTGGGCATCCCATACTTCCTATACCCCATCCAAGTTCAATAAAACAAAAAAAAAAACAAAGCCAATGGACTGTTCATTGCCTTGGAGTGACTGAGGACTTGAATGCCGGACTGGGTGGGGTAACATGTGGCCCACGACATTTAGCAGGCCTTAGTAGTATATATGTAGCGGGGGGTACGGCTACAAATATACTACAGTTCAGAGTATATAGTGCAGTCAGTGTAGTATGTATAATACAGTTCAGAGTATATAGTGCAGTCCGTAGAGTATATATAATACAGTCCAGAGTATATGATGCAGTCCATATTGTATATATAATACAGTTCAGAGTATATAGTGCAGTCCGTATAGTATATATAATACAGTTCAGAGTATATAGGGCAGTCTGTGTAGTATATATAAACACAGTTCAGAGTTTATAGTGCAGTTAGTGTAGTACAGTGGTGTGAAAAAGTGTTTGCCCCCTTCCTCATTTCCTGTTCCTTTGCATGTTTGTCACACTTAAGTGTTTCGGAACATCAAACCAATTTAAACAATAGTCAAGGACAACACAAGTAAACACAAAATGCAATTTGTAAATGAAGGTGTTTATTATTAAAGGTGAAAAAAAATCCAAACCATCATGGCCCTGTGTGAAAAAGTGATTGCCCCCCTTGTTAAAACATACTATAACTGTGGTTGTCCACACCTGAGTTCAATTTCTCTAGCCACACCCAGGCCTGATTATTGCCACACCTGTTCACAATCAAGGCATCACTTAAATAGGAGCTGCTTGACACAGTAAGGTCCACCAGAAGATCCTTAAAAGCTACACATCATGCCGAGACCCAAAGAAATTCAGGAACAATTGAGAAAGAAAGTAATTGAGATCTATCAGTCTGGAAAGGGTTATAAAGCCATTTCCAAAGCTTTGGGAATCCAGCGAACCACAGTGAGAGCCATTATCCACAAATGGCGAAGACATGGAACAGTGGTGAACCTTCCCAGGAGTGGCCGGCCGCCCAAAATTACCCCAAGAGCGCAGCGACGACTCATCCAAGAGGTCACAAAAGACCCCACAACAACGTCCAAGGAACTGCAGGCCTCACTTGCCTCAGTTAAGGTCAGCGTTCATGCCTCCACCATCAGGAAAAGACTGGGCAAAAATGGCCTGCATGGCAGAGTTCCAAGGAGAAAACCACTGCTGAGCAAAAAGAACATCAAAGCTCGTCTCAATTTCTCCACAACACATCTTGATGATCCCCAAGACTTTTGGGACAACATTCTGTGGACCGATGAGACAAAAGTGGAACTCTTTGGAAGGTGTGTGTCCAAGTATATCTGGCGTAGAAGGAACACTGCATTTCATAAAAAGAACATTATACCAACAGTAAAATATGGTGGTGGTAGTGTGATGGTCTGGGGCTGTTTTGCTGCTTCAGGACCTGGAAGACTTGCCGTGATAAAAGGAACTATGAATTCTGCTGTCTACCAAGAGATCCTGAAGGAGAATGTCCGACCATCTGTTCGTGTACTCAAGCTGAAACGAACTTGGGTTCTGCAGCAGGACAATGATCCTAAACACACCAGCAAGTCCACCACCGAATGGCTGAAGAAAAACAAAATGAAGACTTTGGAGTGGCCTAGCCAAAGTCCTGACCTGAATCCTATTGAGATGTTGTGGTATGACCTTAAAAAGGCCGTTCATGCTCGAAAACCCTCTAATGTAACTGAATTAGGACAATTCTGCAAAGATGAGTGGGCTAAAAGTCCTCCAGGACGCTGTAAAAGCCTCATTGCACGTTATCGCAAACGCTTGGTTGCAGTTGTTGCTGCTAAGGGTGGCCCAACCAGTTATTAGGTTTAGGGGGCAATCACTTTTTCACACAGGGCCATGATGGTTTGGATTTTTTTTCACCTTTAATAATAAACACCTTCATTTATAAATTGCATTTTGTGTTTACTTGTGTTGTCCTTGACTATTGTTTAAATTGGTTTGATGTTCCGAAACACTTAAGTGTGACAAACATGCAAAGGAACAGGAAATGAGGAAGGGGGCAAACACTTTTTCACACCACTGTATATATAATACAGTGGAGAGTATATAGTGCCATAAGTGTAGTGTGTATATATAATACCTTGCAGAGTATATAGTGCAGTCAGTGTAGTATATATAATACAGTGGAGAATATATAGTGCAGTGAGCGTAGTATACTGTATATAATACAGTGCAGGGTATATAGCGCAGTGCAGAGTATATAAAACAGTGTATTGAATTGGAAACCCTATGACAGAATTAAGAAAAAAAACTGCTTGGGGTCCCCCCAAAATCCATACCAGGCGCTTTGGGTCTGGTATTGATTTTAAGGGGAACTCCATGCCAAAATTTAAAAAAAATTGGCGTGGGGCCCCCACAATTCATACCAGACCCTTATCCGAATAAGCAGCCTGGCAGGCCAGGAAAGGGGGGAGGATGAGTAAGCGACCCCCTTTCTTGGACTATACAAGTCTGCTTGCCCTCAATATGGGGAGGGTGCTTTGGGGTGCCTCCAAAGCACCTTATCCCCATGTTGAAGGGGAAAATAGCCTCTTCCCGACAACCCTGGCCATTAGTTGTCGGGGTCTGCGGGCAGGGGGATTATCAGAATCTGGAAGCCCCCTTTAAAAAGGGGGTCCCCAGTTCCCAGCCCCCCCATGTGAATAGATATTGGGTACATTGTACCCCCTACTCATTCACCTAAAAAGTGTCAAAAAGTAAAAAGCACAACGAACAGTTTTTGACAATTCCTTTATTAAAAATGGAAAAAAAAGTGTCCCACGATGTCCATTCATCTTCAATCACCTCGCCCGATGGACCCGAAAAATAGAAAAAATTTAAAAAGCTCCACCTCGATGGGAAGTCTCCTGGCGCCTGCTGTCTCTTGGTTTTGACAGCTGTTATATAGGCAAGGGTGGGGCCACCCGGTGATTAAACCAAGTGACCCTGCCCCATTCTGACATCATGTGATGTCAGAGGGAGTGGGTTAATCTGGTTACATCAGCGGTGTCCTATATAAGAACTTTCAAAGCGAAAAAAGACAGCAGTCGCCGGGATTCTTTTTCTTTTCTTTTTTTTTTCTTATATTTTTCAGGTCCGGCGGGCGGCGTGATTAAAGATGGACACTTTTTTCTTTTTTTTAATAAAGGAATCTGTCTGTTGTGGTTTTTAATTTTTGACCCTTTTTTTGGCGAATGGGTAGGGGTACAATGTACCCGATACCCATTCCCATAGGGGAGGGAGGTGGGATTTGGGGGCCTCCTTGTTAAAGGGGGCTTCCAGATTCCAATAAGCTGCCCGCAGACTCCAACAACCAATGGCCAGGGTTGTCAGGAAGAGGCCCTTGTCCCCATTAACAGGGGGACAAGGTTCTTTAGGGAGGACCCCAAAGCACCCTCTCCATGTTGAGTCCATGTGGCCTGGTATGGTTCAGGGGGGGGGGCGCTCGCTCTTCCCCCCTATCCTGACCTCCAGGCAACATGCTCGGTCTTGTCCATGGTCTGGTATGGATTTTAAGGGGAACCCCATACCAAATTTGTTTTTAATTTTGGCATGGCATTCCCCTGAATATTCATACCAGACCAGAAGGGCCTGGCATGAACTGGGAGGGGGGACCCTACGCCGTTTTGTTCATGGATTCGATCTATATTGCTGGGAGCTGGCAAAACAATTACAGCCTGCAAGCAAGTTTAAATTAATTATTTTCCTTTAGAAATGTCATTATTGCTGCGGCACTGTTCTACACATTGCACAGATGCACCACTTTACAGGCAGACCTTTAAACTGAGCGCTTTTGATTTTTCATGTTCGTGTCCCCATAGACTATAATAGGGTTTGCATGTTCACTAGAAAATTTTGCCTGTTCGTGGTGTTCTGGTGTGAACCGAACCAGGGGGTGTTTGGCCCATCCCTATATGTGACGTACAGCAAGGTGTACAGGGTAAAGAACTCCAAAGTATGTGACATGGAGCAAGGTGCAAAGGGTAAAGCACTCCAAATTATGTGACATACAGCAAGGTGTACAGGGTAAAGCACTCCAAATTATGTGACATACAGCAAGGTATACAGGGCAAAGCACTCCAGTTTAATACACTGCATGATGTTAAAGAGTAGAGCAGTTCAGAGTATATGACATACAGGATGGCATACAAAATATGTGATGTAAAGGCAGGGCCATGGACAAAAGGGTACCACCAGCCTTCCTTTACAGGGCCCAGGCCAGCAGGGGGGGGGGCAAGCGTGCAGGGGGGCTCAGGCAGCTGAGAATTTCAGATGTGGGCAGGGATGGTAATCGGCACGGCACAAGGGGGGGTTGGGGGTTGGGGCAATTACTGAAACCATTCTCCATGTGGCTCTGTGTGCAGCAGATGAAAGCTGGCTTCTTCTCCTCTCCCTCCTGCTGGCTTTCAGCTGCTGCATTGGATCAGTTCCACTAATAGCCCCCCACCGCACTCATTACCCTCCCTGTGCCCCATATGTTTCCCCCTGCTGCCCAGACCCCACCCACCCCACCCAGTGTGGCCTTACTTCTCTCCTCCTTTGTACAATATAGGATACTTCGGGATGGAGAGTGGGGGAAAGGCCTGGTAAATATGTTACATTTACCAGCCCCTTCCTTTCCTGAATGAACACAATGAGTGATTGGTCCTATCACTCACTGTGTTCATTCATAACTGAAGCATAGTAAACTGTGTTTTTTTGGCGTGGGGGGGGGGGCTGTTAGGTTGGCTGTATGGGGGCTCATGGTTTATAATGGAGGCCCTCTGTATAGGATGGCATACAAAGTATGTGATGTACAGGACAGCATACAGTTTGTGGCGTATAGGACAGCATACAGTGTGTGACATACAGGACAGACAAAACAGAATACAGAGTGGTGCCATCGCGGCTCGGCCAATCAGACAGCTGGAGTCCACAAACCCGGAAGGAAGAACGGATGAAGATGGAAGCATCTTCCATACTGCATACTAGCATATTATTATGATATTACCTTGCAGGGTGAAACTTTTTAACTCTTCTAGTGTTTACCACGGCTTTAACAAGTACACATGAGATACCCAAGCAGTCCAATTTATGAAAAGATATAGATTAAGTCAAAGCCATCTTTTGTTGCTTAGGAATAGATTTATTTTGCTGGTTATGGATGAATAAATTAACTTACAATCATAAATGCAAACATTTTATGTTGTAACTGTTTTCAAACCGATTCCCGAGTGATGCATATAAAATAATACATTAATGTTGTTTTTCAACTTTAATGTAAAAGAAAAAAAAGGCAACATGAATCATCTTTTTAGCTGTGAAAAGTTACATATGTAAAAGAATTTCAACATTTTTAAAGAAATCATGTATCAAAATAAATAAGTGGGAGTCAACCAATTCCATACTTGGGGGTTAAAATACATAGTATATCTGGACACTAATGCATGAACTCCACTAAGTCCCAGGAAATGCATTAGTGCAGTCCCTAAACATTCTGTAGTCAGATGTCTAAATGGATGCAATTGGGTTCCCTTGAGACTTGCACAATATGTAGCCCTGGAGATACAAGCTATATATATCTTATTCTGCATGGTAACCACTCAATTGTTAGATGCTCATGAACTCCCTTCATCGACATCAACCTTTATTACCTTTTAATGTTGACAGTTCTGAACTGTTTCCTAAATAGATATTAGAGCACTTGCCAATGTTTTCTTGTTAAAAGCAGCATTAAGAGCAAACAGTCGGAAATAAATAATTTCTGAAAGCAGATTTTAACCCATAAAGTGCTTCTCAGACGGCACGTTGAAATATAATTAGTATACTTTCAGCTAGGAGCTGCCGATTTTTCAGTGTGCAACTGCAGTGTCCATGGCGATGGCAACAATTAGTTAATGCGTCGGGTCATCCGGTGAGAGTAATTACTGGTGACAGCACATCTGTGGGTATCTGAAATGTGCAGGTCAACAAGAGAAGATGCGAATGAATGGTTTTATAAGAAATGTTATGCGTTGCAGACAAGAAAGAATTCCAGAATTGTATATTGATGCTTGTTTTTCGCTGGTGTTTATTTTCTACTAATGGTTCCATTGGCATGATGACATCATCAGAAGCGTTATCTGATTTTGCTGCGGCGCTATAGTGTCATCATGCATTCATACTGAAACCTTTTTAGCCAATTTTACAGGCTTGGTTATTAACGGAACATCTAAACACAAAAACAACATATTGCAGTGTACAGACCCTTAGATGTGGTGACTACATTCATTTTCTTTTTCAGCATTTTCTTTTAACTTTTTTTACCTTGTGATCCTGCCATTAGAACACTTCCTGTCCTATGGTGACAATGTTAACGCACCATACTATATATATGGAGGAGCAGTGTTGTCACCATAGGACAAAACTTCAGACCCCCCCCCTCTCCATAACATAGAGGGGAGAGGTCTTGTAGTCTTCAGAAATAGCTAGATTGTAACTAGTAATAAGAAGTTATCAGCTGACAAGATTTCTGGAAGGCTCAACTGGTATTTTTTTTACAGTTATTGAACACATATTACAAATCGCTTTCAATAATTTATTTAATTGACCAAAAGGGCACAAATAAAATACATTTACTGTTAAAGTTTACATATCCTTTTATGGTAACTTTTAGGTATGATATAGACCTGTTTCATGCATGTCAAAAATGTGGACCATATACTAAAAGGCCAGAATTTATGGTGCACTGTTGAACTCTAATGCTCTGTACACATGGTCGGACTTTCCGACGGAAAATGTGCGATCGGATCTTGTTGTCTGAAAATCCGATCGTGTGTGGGCTCCATCTGACTTTTTCCATTGGAATTTCCGACACACAAAGTTTGAGAGCAGGATCTAAATTTTTCCGACAACAAAATCCGATCGTTTAAATTCCGATCATGTGTAGACAATTCCGACGGACAAAGTGCCACGCATGATCAGAATAAATTACAAGACTAAAGCAATTGGCTACTGCCCTCTTTATAGTTCCGTCATACGTGGTCTACGTCACCTCATTCCGGACGATCGGATTTTCTGACAACTTTGTGCAACCGTGTGTATGCAAAACAAGTTTGGGCCAGACTCAAACTTGTCATCGGAATGTCCAACCGTGTGTACAGGGCATTATGCCCTGTACACACGGTCGGACTTTGACGGAAAATGTTTGATTGGATCTTGTTGTCGGAAAATACGATCGTATGGGGGCTCCATCTGACTTTTTCCTTTGGATTGCACAAAGTTTGAGAGCAGGATCTAAAATTTTCCGACAACAAAATCCGATCGCATAAATTCCGATTGTGTGTAGACAATTCCGATGGACAAAGTGCTCAGAATAAACTAATGCCCTGTGCACGCGGTCGGAAATTCTGACCGAAAATGTCCAATCGGATTGTATTGCCAGTGTGTGTTTCATAGTTAGTTAGGTTGAATAAAGACACCAGTCCATCCAGTTCAACCTGAGTGAGTATCTACAATTGTCCCTATCCCTGTACATTGCACACTCACATCGGTCCCTACCAAGGAGCCCACAATCCAAGGTCCCCATTCATATACTAGGGCCAATTTTGGACAGAAGCCAATTAACCTACCTGCATGTCTTTGGAGCGTGGGAGGAAACCGGAGTACTTGGAGGAAACCCACGCAGGCACAGGGAGAACATGCAAACTCCAGGCAGGTAGTGTCGTGGTTGGGATTTGAACCAGCGACCCTTCTTACTGCTAGGTGAGAGTGCTAACCACTACACCACTGTGCTGCGTGGGTGGGGGGGGGGGGTGGCATTGAAGGAGCCGGCCCTGGGGCGGCAAAGGGAGTAAATCCGGGCCTGCACGCATGCTCAGATTAAATTACGAGACCAAAGCTATTGGCTACTTGCCCCTATGTAGTCCCGTCGTATGCAACGAACATCACCTCGTTCAGAACGATCACATTTTCCGACAACTTTGTCCGCCCAATTTTTATATTGTGAAAGAAAATGTTACACCAAGCAAATTGATACCCAACATGTCACGCTTCAAAATTGTGCCGACTCGTGGAATGGTGACAAATTTTACCCTTAAAAATCTCCATAGGCTAAGTTTAAAAATGTCTACAGGTTACCAGTTTTGAGTTACAGAGGATGTCTAGGGCTAGAATTATTGGTCTCGCTCTCAACACCGTTTTCATATGCGGGTGCTACTCACGTATGCATTTGCTTCTGCGTGCAAGCTCGGAATGGGGAGCTTTACATTTTTTATTCTTTCTTATTTAATTTACTTTTTATTTTGACACTGTCCTTTTTTTTAAAAAATGGGTCACTTTTATTCCTATTAAAAGAAATATAAACATCCCTTGTAATATAAAAAAAAGTATGACAGGACCTCTTAAATATGAGATCTGGGGTCAAAAAGACCTCAGATCTCATATTTAAATTAGAATGCAGTAAAAAAAAAAAAAAAACATTTGATGTCGCTTCTGCCAGTCAATGCTATGGAGCTGAGTGGGGGCCATCTTCCCCTCACTCGGTAGCCAGCCAAAACAGGAGAGAGGACATGATTGTCTCCGCGCCACTACCGGCGACTCTGGTAAGCGGAGGAGACCACCAGAGCGTAGTGGGAGGGGGACCTCTACCGCCCCCAATAAAAGTGATCTTGCGTCAAATCTGCCGCAGAGTCCACTTTTATCTGTTCTATTAAGTGTACCGCCCGCTGAAGAAGGAGATAACGGGGTTATGGCAGCTATCTGCTGCCATAACAATGGTACTCCTCTTCAAACTGCCGACGTATAATGAAAGGGGGAGGTCCATAAGGGGTTGAGAGACCGCCTTAGAGAGCATGTATACAATTAGAACAGGGTACACCAAACACAGTTTATCCAGGCATTTTCATAGAAAACAGCAGAGATCCTAGTGATCTAAAATTTGTAGGCATCGCCAAGTTACAGCCCCAATGGAGGAGATGCAATAAAGTTAGAGAAATATCCAGAATGAAAACATTCTGGTTATATGAATTAAAATCTCATGCATAACATAATGGGCATAACATAGAATGTGATGTTAATTGTTTTTGTTAGTTGTTTTTTGATACAAGTTAGGAGTATATTGTTTTTCTTCTCTTTTATGCTCCTTTTGATGTTACTTTATATCTTACTATGGGTGGGCTTTACAGGATATATAAACAGTATCTCACAAAAGTGAGTACACACCTCACATTTTTGTAAATATTTTATTATATCTTTTCATGTGATAACGCTGATGAAATTACACTTTGCTACAATGTAAATTAGTGAGTGTACAGCTTGAATAACTCAACACACAGCCATTAATGTCTAAACCGCTGGCAACAAATGTGAGTACCCCCCATGTCAAAATGTCCAAATTGGGACCAACTAGCCATTTTACCTCCCCGGTGTCATGTGACTTGTTAGTTTTACAAGATCTCAGGTGTGAATGGGGAGCAGCTGTGTTCAATTCGGTGTTATCGCTCTTACTCTCTCATAGTGGTCACTGGAAGTTCAACATGGCACCTCATGGCAAGGATCTGAAAAAATGAATTTCTGCTCTACATAAAGATGGCCTAGGCTATAAGAATATTGCCAAGACCCTGAAACTGAACAGGACAGGTTCCATCCTCAAATGGGCGCAATTGAATCTAACAGACCTCCAGGAGTCCAGAATCAACTAGCCAACAACCTAAGCAGAAACTTCCTATCCAACAACAAATGGTCCCTGAGACGTCAAGCCTTCTCCTTCATAACTCAGACCTGGGGTATGTCGGACATAGATCTAGCAGCAACACCAGCAAATGCAAAGTGCCAGGGATATCTTTCAAGAGACCCATTCCCATCAGCAGAAGGGATAGACTGCCTGCAACACCCTTGGAACTTCCGGGTGGGTTACATCTTCCCTCTAACACCTCTCATAGCAAGGTTCCGGCTCTGGTTTAAGAGGTCAACATCAACAGTGTTAGCAGTGATCCCCTTTTGGCCAAGAAGGCCATGGTTTACAACTCTTCTCCAACTGAGCATAGAGAACCCATTGTCTCTTCCGATAGCAGCAGACTTACTCCCCCAAAACCAATCTCTTCACCCAGAACCAGAGAAACTAGATTTAATGGCATGGAGGCTGAAAGGTCTAGGTTCCAAGATCAAGGTTTTTCTCAAAAAGTGGTGGAAACTCCCAGCCAGGAAGGCCACTACCAACAGTATTTACAGAAGAATTTCGGAAAATTTCATCTCGTTTGCACAACAACAATCTTGGAACACATCTTCACCAGAAGTATCACAGATCCTCAAATTCCTCCAGTCAGGTCTGGAAAAAGGCCTTGGATCAAATACCCTAAAAGTACAAGTTTCAACACTATCGGCTATGACAGGAATTAAATGAGCCCAAGACCCTCTTGTCATACAGTTCCAAAAAGCCTGTCTAAAGCTAAGACCTACCAGGAAGCCTACCTTCCCAGCATGAGACCTATCAATAGTGTTGGAAGCATTATCTCAGGCACACTTTTTTCCAATTGAACCACTTCCCTATGGGGGACTTAACGCTTATGCCGCGTACACACGATCAAACAAGCGGGTGGAAAAGTCCGGCAAACTCAAGTCCGCCGGACAATCCCCCCGTGTGTAGCCTCCGGCATACTTTTTTGACCCGAAAGTACGGCGGACTTAGAAGGCAGTGTTGCACTCCAATCTTCCCGCTGGACTCGCATTTCGGCAGACAATCCGGCCGTGTGTGCGCCAGTCCGCCGTACTTTTGAAATGAACTGACTTTTCCCGCCCGGAGAAAAGTCTGCTCATTTCGAGCGGGTCTGCAGGTAGGTGGGGCCCTCGAAGGAGACGCCGCTGGCCCCGCCACCTCGTATGGACTTAAAGGGGAACCCCAACGCCGAAAAAAATCGGCGTGGGGGTCCCCCCAAAGTCCACAACAGACCCTTGTCCGAGAACGCTACCTGGCCGGCCAGGAAAGGAGGGGCGAGCGAGCGCCCCCCCTCCTGAGCCATACCAGACCGCGTGCCCTCAACATGGGGGGTGCCTTAGGGAAGGGGGGGCCGCACGGCCCCCCCACCCCAAAGCACCTTGTCCCCATGTTGATGAGGACAAGGGCCTCTTCCCGACAACCCTGGCCGTTGGTTGTCGGGGTCTGCGGGCCGGGGGCTTATCGGAATCCGGGAGCCCCCTTTAATAATACCGGCCCGGCAGAAGAACCGAAGAGGGGGACAAGACCCCCGAAGTCGGAAGAAGAGGCCGCGGCGACAAAGAAGAATGCCAGGCTCCTCCGCTAGTAAAAGAGCTACAAGAAGATAGCGGAGGAGTCCGGCGAGAAGACCCCCGAAGATGGAAGACCCCCGGAGCTGTGCAATAAACTATTTTATCTTGTGTGTTGTGTTTTTTTTTGTACTTTATTTTACAGGTGAATGGGTAGGGGTACATTGTACCCCATACTAATTCACATAGGGTGGGGGGCCGGTATCCGGGGCCCCCTTATTAAAGGGGGCTCCCGGATTCCGATAAGCCCCCCGCCCGCAGACCCAACGGCCAGGGTTGTCGGGAAGAGGCCCTTGTCCTCATCAACATGGGGAAAAGGTGCTTTGGGGTGGGGGGGCCGCGCGGCCCCCCTTCCCTAAGGCACCCCCCATGTTGAGGGCACGCGGCCTGGTACGGCTCAGGAGGGGGGCGCTCGCTCGCCCCTCCTTTCCTGGCCGGCCGGGTAGCGTGCTCGGACAAGGGTCTGTTGTGGACTTTGGGGGGACCCCACGCCGATTTTGTTCGGCGTTGGGGTTCCCCTTTAAGTCCATACCAGGTGGCGGGGCCAGCAGCGTCTCCTTCGCGGGCCCCGCCTACCTGGAGACGCGCTCGAAATGAGCGGACTTTCCTACGCGTGTGTGGGCGAGTCCGTTTATTTCAAAAGTAGGGGGCGGATAGTACGGCGGACTTAGTACGCCATATAAGTCCGCTGAAAAAGTGCCGTGTGTGGGCAAGTAGCCCGTTCGGAAAGTCCGACGGACAGTCTGGCGGTAAGTCCGCCAGACTAAGTACGTCGGACAGATGGCTACATGTGTACGCGGCTTTAAAGTCACATTTCTCATTGCCATAACTTCAGCAAAAAGAGTACCGTAAATGCAAGCATTACTGGCAAAAGAGCCCTACTTAATCTTCTATCCAGACAGAGTCTATCCTAAGACCTTCAGACTGTTTCTTTCCAAAGCTAGCCTTCTGTTTCCACTTTAACCAAGAGCTAAGCCTTCCAGCCCTTCTTACAGATCAGGGCGGTCCGCATCCACTGGATGTAGAAGGCAACATCTGCAACTGGAAAACAGATAATCTTTTAGTTATTCTTCATGGCTTCAGGAAGGGGCAGGCGGTTTCCTCTCGGGCCATTGCCTCGTGGTTGGGGAAGGTCATCAAGAAAACCTATTTGTTGTGACAGATGCAAATACCTGAGGGCTTGAAGGCTCACTCCACCAGGACAGTGGCAACTTCATGGGCAGCTTACTGCAGGGAATCCTTGGAGACTATTTGCAGAGCTTCTACCCGGTCATATAGGAACACCTTTATGACACATTACAAAGTGGATTCCGCACAGTTGATGAATGTGGATTTTGGGAGATCAATCATTCAAGTCAATACCTCAGTTGCTTGTTAAATAAACATATTTTTGCTTATACTCAGCTAGTTTGCGAGTTATTTCCCAAAGTGTATGCTGCCATGATGCGACAGGAAAACGGAAAATTGTATACTCACCTTTCTGTAATTTTCCTTTCCCGACGCATCTTCATGGCAGCATACAGATGCCCACTCTTCTGAGGTGATAGATACAGAGAATACTGTGGTGTGCTCCTCTCTTAATCTCCCTGGCGGTATGATTATGCCAGATTTTTGTGTCTCAAAGCGGGACAATTATTTTGCATAGAAATTTGGCATTTTATATTGTAGACCTGTAATTCTTAGCAATAACAAACTTAAATCTGTCCAAACAAGAGTCTAATAGTTATCCCGGGTATGATGAAGTTTGAAACACAAAATAATAAATAATATAATAAATAAATATAAATAATTCAAAAAAAATAATAATCTAATAATAATAAAATGAATTTCCCCACAATTCACTATCGCTCAATTCTGCAAGTGTTCTAATTTACTATCACTGTTTTCTAGCTGGTCTAAAAATCACTTTTGATGTATTATATGATATCTGCCTATTTTACTATTTGCACTTATGTCTGCCATTAGATATCTGTTGAACTGTTCTGTCTGACTTCTAAGACATTTTAGTTATGTTCAAAAACTGCAACTGACTCGTGACTACTTTTTCTCAAGCATAGATGGCATGGCAAGTGTGATGGCTGACCTGTGAGTAAAAAGCTCCCTATGGGTGATGGGATTTACATAGAGTGTGGGACCAGGAGCTAGGTCTGTCTATGGTGCCTTAGTAGTCAAATGGTGTCCATGGATAGTTTTACCACCAATATGTTAACAAAAAATTGTATCATGGGTGTATGGCACTTTCTCTGCATCAATTATGTTACAAAAATATAAAATGTGTATAAACACTTTATTACATGTTTACTACAGAACATAAAACCAATTCTCAAAATATACACTTTTGCCCTGTACACACGGTCGGACATTCCGACCACAAAATCTGTTGGATTTTTTCCAACGGATTTTGGCCAAAACTTGTGTTGCATACGCACGGTCGCACAAAGTTGTCGAAAAATCTGATCGTTCTGAACGAGGTGACGTCAAACGCGTACATTGGGAATATAAACGGGGCAGTAGCCAATAGCTTTCATCTCTTAGTTTATTCTGAGCATGCGTGGCACTTTGTCCGTCGGAATTGTCTACACACAATCGGAATCTATGCGATCGGATTTTGTTGTTGGAAAATTTTAGATCCTGCTCTCAATCTCTGTGCATCGGAAAATCCAACGGAAAAAGTCAGATGGAGCCCACACACGATCGGATTTTCCGACAACATGATCCGATCGCACATTTTCCATCGGAAAATCCGACCGTGTGTACAGGGCATTAGACTGTTGGGTAACAGAACCCCATATACCGTACAACTCTCATAAGTTGAACTGTAACAGTCCTATTGGGGAAGACAGTTATGTGACCCCCAGCGGGCAACTTTCACAACAAGACTGTTGCATTTAAACTTCTTAGAATTAAATATGGTTTACACCTACAGTGTTTGTTTTGAAAATTGGTTTTATGCTCTGTAATAAAGATGCATTACACTGTTTGTATACATATTTTCATTTTTTGTATTATAATTGGTGCCTGGAAAGTCCCATATACCCATGCTACACCCATGCTTTGTTTGATAGACTATTTCCAGGATGTTAGAACCTTAGTAGTCTCCAATCATACCAGTTATCTTCTGTATGCGCCCTTGAAAATAAATTGCCCACAAGATGTGTGTAGGAAAAGGGCTCTTGGGAGAAGTAGCTTTGGGGGGGGGCATCTTTACACCTTTAGGGACATCAGCAAGAATTTTACAAACTTGATGATGATGTCACAGGGGGGCAATAAAAGGAACAACAAGGTAAAGGAATAAAAAGTAATGATGGGACTATTCTTGACAAGGGAGGGAAGTTTAGGGGAAAATTTTGGTGATACCCAAACACAACCTTTAACGCTAAAACACAAGCTTTTACAATCTAAATTCTTAAACCACTGAGGGTCACAAAGAAGAAGAAAGAGGACCATATATAGGTCATAAATCGTTAGTTTCCTGAGCCTGATTTTTTTCATTTCTTAACGTAATAAGCTCAATGGATAAAGATCATTTTGCCACCGTTGCTCATGAATACACACAAATACTCATATTTCATGAACAAACATATGTACATGTATGTGTACACAAGGTACTGTACTCTTGTCTTTATGGTTATACAGTATCCGGGCCGTGGCACAAAATACACAAAATATAACTGGATAATAATGAACATTTTTAGGTAATAACACCAAGTATAGTTCATCCAGGGAATATTCATTTCCCTTTAAGGAATTAAAAAAGATTTAATTTTTTTTCTGCGGCTGGAGAAAATTAGACCATGCTTACTTAGACTTTTTTTTTTTAATATCCATGTATGACTTTAGTTTTCTGTACTCTCTTCTGTGGGGTGACATCTGGTGTGACCTCTTATAAACTCCCAGAAAACAGTTCCTCTGGCCTAAATTAGTGTTTAAAAAACAATCTACTAAATTACTTGTGATTTAGATAACTTGTATATGTTGCGGATGCAGTTTGATTTTAATATTAATCAAATATAATGCTTTTTTAAAGGCCCCTAGGAAACAAATGTGTGCAGAGAGTACTACAAACAATATGGTTGATTTAATGTTGCCATAGCAGCCTTCACTTCAAGCTTGCCGTGTTGGTTCCTCTGTCTCGAGATATTAATTTTTTTACCCATTCCTTGACTTTCTTTCAATTTCACTTAATCAAACAACATTATGCACCATGAAACAATGCTGTACACAAAAACATCATCTTTCACAGTCAATCCTCCCTGGTATGCAGCTGGGATACAATGATTGTGTTTGGTATTCAGTAAATGCCACCATTTCCTTCAAAGGACTGGCATTTTCTAAGCATTTAGAAACTACTGCTTAGACATTTCAGTGGAATATAACGTCTGGAGGGAGAGGAGATGGCAATGTAGGGAGTAGATAATGGACTCACCCATTACTGTGAAACCTGTCTCTAGATGTAATTATACACTAGCACCAACCAGATTAGCACAGTGGTCACCAGATTCTAGTTGAAGGCCTTATGCTATATACGATGCAGACTTTTGCACAGACCACTTTATTCACTGCACTTTATCCTGACGAAGTCACTTGTGGGATAAGGTTAGCACAAACAATTTACTATTATTGATGAAGGGCCAGGGCTTTTTTTCAGGTTCCGGTGTCTTGTCGAATATTGTCCCCCGTCGGATAGTGTCCGCCCTGTGCTGCGATTGTGCAATACAGAGAACAAGGAGATGCCAAAGGTCTCCGAAGATGAACTGTGCCTGCGCACTGAGTCCAGGTTCAAGCCCCACCATCCAAGTGGACACAGAGTCAGAATAAAAATTTGTCGAGCGAAGCGAGACAAAGCCCGAAGCTTGGCGAGTAAAGCAAGCCCGCGAGGGGCCCTGTTACTAAGTGCTGTGTTTCATCATCTACCGTATGTCCACTTGCATGATGGAGCTTGAACCTGGCCTCAGGGCAGAAGGTACTATTAAGTGCGCATACGCGTTCATCTTCGGAGACTTTTGGCGTCTCCTTGTCCCCCTTACTGCGCAAGTGCTGCGCCTGTGCAGTACAGGGCAGACACTATCCGATGGGGGGACACTTCTCGGCAGAACGCCGGCACCACTGAATGTATATGCCAAGGGCTGCTGGTATATGATGGCTGCTGGGGGCTCTATTATTGCTGGAGGATCTGTTGAGGCTGGAGAAGTCTATTACTGCTGGTAAGAGGATCTATTGTTTCTGGTGGGGGGGTCAATTGTTGATGGGAGAGATCTAGTGTTGAGGGGAGGGGTGGTTATTGATGCTGGCTGCTGGAGAGTCTACTGATGCTGGATACTGGAAGATCTATTGTTGCTGGGGTGGATATATTGTTGCTGGGAGTGAGAAGTATTTTCTTTTGGAGTGATCTATTGTTGCTGGGGTGATCCATTGTTGCTGGAAGGGATCTATTGTTAATGAGAGGGATCTATTGCTGATGGAGAGATCTAGTGTTGCTTGGAAGATCTATTGTTTCTGGGGGGTGGGTCTATTGTTGCTGGTGTATCTATTGTTGCTGGGAAGGTCTATTGATGCTGGGGGATTTATAGTTGCTGTGATAGATCTCTTATTGGAGGGGAGATTTCTTTTTGCTGAAGGGGGTCTATAGTTGCTGGGAGGGATGTATTGTTGCTGGGTGGGCGGTGTCTATTATTGCTAAGGAAATCGATCGTTGCTGGGGTTGGGGTCTATTGTTGCTGACTGCAGGGAACCTATTTTGCAGATTTTTATACTGACTTAGTAAATTTCATACAAACTACTTATCATAAAAAATTATACTTTTCTGTATTCTCTAGGTAAGAGTGGAACCAAGGAATGGTGCTCGGAGGTGGGTAAGGTGTGAAGAAAAGGGGTGAATCAGAAAGGGGGAGTACCCACACCTTTTCTCCGAGAAAAAAAAGCCCTGTAAAGGGCTATGTAATATAGTGGGGGATACCAAAAGACCAAAAGACTATTTATAGTAAGGGTAGTAATTGAGAAAGTGATTGGAGATACAAAACATTGGAGATTAGAGAAGTTAGAAACGCAGTACAAGTTAGCGAAAGAAAGAAATTGCACATAATGAAGCAAGGCAGTTCGATATTATCAGTACAGAGGATAATTAAGGTGATTGCGAAGACTTCATGATTTGCACCTTAAGGCATTCTCTGCATTAAGTCCCCTTTCACACTAAGGCACTTACAGAAAAAATGTATAGCGCCTGTAAAGCGCTGCTCCTGTCTCTCCAGTGAGAAAGCATAAGTGCTTTCACACTGGAGCGGTGCACTTGCAGGACGTTAAGAAAACTCCTGCAAGCATCATCTTTGGAGCGGTAAAGGAAGGGTGTATACACCCCTCCTTCACCACTCCTGCCCATTGAAAGTGCAACAAAATTGATGGTAAATCGCCGCCGAAGCACCTCCCACCCCAGTGTGAAAGGGGCCCTTGGCAAAAATAAATTCTATGTGCATATTTCCCTCCCAGTAGTACCCCCCACCCAAATACTTACCTGAGCCTGATCTCGATTCAGCAATGGGAGTAGCGCCAATCTTATCTTTTTCGTCTCTTAACCACTTTCCACCCAAAGACGTCTTTGACTTTCAGTGGGAATATTAGAATGATGCCTGCAGGCACAGCCATCATTCAGATATCCCTGTTTGCAGCCGGCGGTTCTGTGCACCATAAGAATGATGATAGCGGCAGTTCCACCACTTGATCATTCTTACAGGCGACAGGAGGGGACTCCCCCCCCCCCGCCACCATCTAGTGCTTCTCCGGGCTCTCCCGTGCCATCTGGGACCCGGAGCAAGAATCAGCCGCCACCAGGTGACAACCATAGAGATTTCTGGTGACCAGGTGGCCTGGGCGCGACGTTATGACATCATGTCCAGGCCGCAGATGTCAACAAAGCCGCGATCGCGCCTGGTAAGCACGAGATCAGTGACTTTTTTCCTGATTTCATGCTTTCCAGCCTGGAGGAGATATGGGGGGTCTTATTGACCCTGCATCTCTTCATAAAGAGGACCTGTCACAAATGATTCTTATTACAAGGAATGTTTACATTCCTTGTAATAAAAATAAAAGTGATCAAAAAAAATAATAATTTTAAACACCCCTCTCCCTGGTAGCTCGTGCTCAGAAGCGAACGCACATGCAAATCCCACCCCCATATGTAAATGCTGTTCAAACCACACATGTGAGTTAGAGCACAAGCAACAATTCTAGCTTTAGACCTCCTCTGTAACTCGAAATATATATATAATGTAATTTTCTAGCAAAAAAATTAGGAGAGGAGTGCCAGAATAGGCCTGATAGTGGTTAATAAACTCAGCCACTGGCTCCTGCTTATGTCAATCTAATCCAGTGATGATGAAGTGTGGGGCGGGTCCAAGCTGCACTGTGTGTGTCTCGGGATCAAGCCCTCACATATTCCAAATTAGGAAGCAGCTTCCTATGGTGGGACATAGAGAAGGGTAGGAGACCAGAGTGCGGGGGACCCCAGAATAGGAGGTTTAGTGCTCCTCTGTGCAAAACTATTGGTTTCTCATTTAAAAAAAACAAAAACAAATTTAAAATCACTTTCAAAGAGAAGTATAGCTGAATCTTTTTGGCCATACTTCTCTTCTGGGTAACAGGGATGCATTTGCATGTGCTCTCCTGTGACCCAGAATCAGCTGACAGTGGGCTAACGTCTGTTGTCAGCTGACTTCATAGAGCCAGTCCAGGTTCTGGAAGGATCCCAACAATAATGTCAGGATCCACCCAGATGCTTGACCAGCAGTGACTACCACCCCTCCCCAACTTAGTGAGTGCTGGAGGCAGGGGTCAAGTCCTGGGGAAAAAAGTGTGAGAACTCCCACCCAAGATCCACTCCCCCACCAAAAAAAAAAAAATTATATGCTCATATGCATGAACACTTCAAAAGTGGTATTTTTCATCCAGTTTTCGTATTGTGTGTATAAAGCTTAACTGTTAGTACATAAAAAAAAACAATCCTCAATAAACATAAATATGGTAATTCTCTGAATAATCAGCATTCATTCAATTGTGCTTCCATCCAAATGTGAACATCATGTTCTGAACTTTATTGGGGAATTTTATTTTGTATATAGAGTGTTTATGTGGTGAGTTTACACTTTTCTTTCAATAGTTTTTATTGAATTTCAATTTTCGACAAATACATCATGTATCATCAAAATTAGACATAAAGCAAATACATAAAATAAAAGAAAATAAAAGAAAAGAAAATAGAGTCTGAGCAGGATTCATTAATCAAAGAAAAACAAATTATTCAAAGTATCTTTTACGCCTATACTTGAGACTATTGTAGGGCATGAAAGACTTGGAATGTAAAGATGTATTTCTTTTAGGTGTACAACCCCTAAGTAAAAAATATTATTAATGGTCTAGAACCAAAGTGAAAAAGCAATAAGCTACCTAAATCGTAATATGACTGTACGTGGTCTCTTGAGACCAGAAAAGAAAGGCCACAAATAGGGATGAGCTTCGTGTTCGAGTCGAACGTACGTTCGACTCGAACATTGGCTGTTCGGGCGTTCGGCGAAATCCGAACTCTTGGTCCGTTCGCGTCAAAATTCGTATGGCGCGCGCGGACCACAATGCACTGCGATGGCGCAGTGCATTGCTGGCTCATGATTGGCCAAGCATGCACTGTGACCCCGCATGCTTGGCCAATCGCAGCGCCAGCAGCGAGGAGAGCCATGATTGGCCACAGGCATCCTGCCTGTGGCCAATCATAGCTGAGGCTGTGTAGTGCACGCCCCACACTATATAAGGCCGCCTTTGAGGCGGCCTTGTGTAGTGTGTTGGCATCTGAAGCAGTGGGTGTTCTGTGTACCTTCAACACAGTTACACACCAATCGTTTTTGGCTGATTTCCTATCTTGCTCTTGTGTAGTGGTTATTGTCTGTGCCCTGACCGCAGTATACACCACTATATTCACCTCACCTATATAGCTAGTGATCTAGCTTTAATAATAGAGCTTGCAGTCAGTAGTGTTAGGAGATAGTGCGTGCTGTCTGCGTGCTCTGTACCCAGTACATACCGCTATAATCCACCTACATAGCTGTTCTCTATTTGAGCCCAATTGCCATCTGCAGGAGTTATTGGAAGTTGTGTGTGCTTCCAGCACAGCACAGTATACATCTGTATATACCCCTTTAACTCTGCTGTTTTCTGGTTATTGTCTGCGTGCCCTGACCGCAGTATACACCGTGATATTCACCTCACCTATATAGCTAGTGGTCCATCTTTAATAATAGAGCTTGCAGTCAGTAGTGTCAGGAGATAGTGCGTGCTGTCTGCGTGCTCTGTACCCAGTACATACCGCTATAATCCACCTACATAGCTGTTCTCTATTTGGGCCCAATTGTCATCTGCAGGAGTTATTGGAAGTTGTGTGTGCTTCCAGCACAGCACAGTATACATCTGTATATACCCCTTTATCTCTGCTGTTCTATAAAAAAGGCATCTGCAGGAGTTAGTGGGTGTTGTGTGCCTCCAGCACAATATAAACTACCCAACTACTGTTTTACCCAACTCCCTTCAGGCCATTACCATGTCTGGAAGGCCAGCAAGGAGAGGCAGACAGGCGCGAGCCGATAAAAGAGGGCAAGCAGGCTCTGTGTCTAGAGACAACAGTGCTGGTCGTGGACGCGGTGCATTGTCATCAGCACGTGGCCATGGGACATGCTTGTCCTTCTTTTCTGCAGCTGGACATGTTGAACCGCAACATGCCAACGACTTGGTAGAGTGGATGACAAAGCGCTCTTCATCCTCCTCATCCTCTCTCACCCAGTCTCAGGGTAGTAGCAAAGCAGCTGCCAACGCATCGTCTTCCCTCCTCTCAATGTCATCATCAGTGACTCCTTCCCTAGACCCACAACGTCCTCCTGAGGAGTCTCCTGAACTCTTGAGCACAGTGTTGGGTACATGCTCCAGGAGGATGCCCAGTGTTTGGTGGGCTCTGATGATGACACTCAGCTAGAGGAAGGCAGTAGCGTGAGCGCAGAGAGAGGGGATGCTCAAGAAGGACAGCAATCTGGCAGTCATGTTCCACAAGCTGCAGCATACTGCCAGGTTTGCTACAGCGATGAAGAGGGAGGGGATGATGAGGGCACTGACTCCACGTGGGTGCCTGGAAGGAGGGAGGAGGAGGAGGAGGAGGAGGAGGCACATGTCCAACGAGGCAGGATGCCCTCCGGGGGCCAGCTTAGGGGCAGCACACCGACTGAATCATACCGCAGAGCTCCGCCTGCGCAGAGTGCTTCCTCTGCGCGTTATTCTAAAAGTTCTTTGGTGTGGGCCTTTTTTGAGACGAGTGCATCAGATCGCACCGCTGCTATTTGCAACATATGTCTCAAGCGTATCTCACGTGGCCAAAACATCAGCCGCTTGGGCACCACATGCTTGACCAGACATATGTTGACCTGCCATGCAGCTCGTTGGCAAGCGTACCTCAAAGACCCACACCAAAGAACAAAGCGGACCTCTCCTTGCTCCTCATCAGCTGGCATCTCCAACCCCACTAGACCTATAGTCCTCTCTGAAACCTGCTCTGAGAGGAATGAAGGTGTAGAATTAGGTGTGTCACAGCCAAGTGCTTCCGGGAACTCTGCTAGTGGTACATCCACGTCCGATTATAGCAGGCAAATGTCCCTGCCCCAGCTGCTGGACCGGCGGAAGAAGTTTACTCCCAGCCATCCACATGCCCAGCGGTTGAATGCTAGCTTGGCTAAATTGCTAGCACTTCAACTGCTGCCTTTTCAGTTGGTAGACTCGGCCCCCTTCCGTGAGTTTGTACAATGTGCGGTTCCTCAGTGGCAGGTCCCCAAACGCCACTTTTTCTCACGGAAGGCGATTCCGGCTCTCTACCGGCATGTGGAAGGCAATGTCCTTGCCTCGCTGGACAGGGCGGTCAGCGGTAAGGTGCATATTACCGCTGACTCATGGTCCAGCAGGCATGGACAGGGACGTTACCTGTCTTTCACGGCCCATTGGGTCACTCTTCTGGCTGCTGGGAAGGATGCAGGACAAGGTGCAGTAGTGTTGGAGGTTGTTCCACCACCACGCCTCCAAAATGCTACTATTGGTTGTGACACACCTCTCTCCTCCACCCCCTCCTCTTCTTCTTCCTCCATGGCCTCTTCCAGTGCTCTGTCCTCAGAACCAGCGGTGCACCATAGGCGTTGCAGGGGCTACGCAAGTACGCAGGCAAAACGATGCCATGCCGTGCTTGCGCTGGTTTGTTTGGGGGACAGGAGCCACACTGGGGCGGATGTTTTGTCAGCTCTGCAGGGGCAGGCCGAGAGGTGGTTGACGCCACGCCAGCTTAAGCCAGGAATGGTGGTTTGCGACAATGGCACCAACCTCCTCTCCGCCCTCCGACAGGGACAACTGACCCATGTGCCCTGTGTAGCTCACGTCCTTAACCTGGTGGTGCAGCGGTTCTTGGGCAGGTACCCCGGCTTACATGATGTCCTGAAGCAGGCCAGAAAAGTCTGTGTGCATTTCCGCCGATCATTTAATGCCTGTGCTCGGCTGGCTGAGCTCCAAAAGGAGTTGAACCTGCCCAAGAACCGCCTTATATGTGACATGCCCACCAGATGGAACTCAACATTGGCCATGCTGCAGCGGCTGCACACGCAGCAGAGGGCCATCAATGAGTACCTGTGTGACTACGGCACCAGGACAGGGTCAGGGGAGCTTGGTTTTTTCTCACCACGCCAGTGGGGCATGATCAGGGATGCATGCACTGTCCTGTCACCGTTTGAGGAGGCCACAAGGATAGTGAGCAGTGACAGTGCATGCATCAGTGACACTGTACCTCTTGTCCACCTCTTGGAGCATACGCTGCGTGGAATAATGGACAGGGCACTTGAGGCAGAACAGAGGCAGGAAGAGGAGGACTTCCTTGCCTCTCAAGGCCCCCTTTATCCAGACAGTGTTCCTGCTGTGACACCCATCACACAGGAAGAGGGTGAGGAGGAGGAAGAGGAGGAGGAGGATGATTGTGTCAGCATGGAGGTGGAGGCTGGCACTCAGCATCAGCATCAGCAGCAGCAGTCTTATAGGGATGATTTACAGTCCCAAGAAACACGTGGACTTGTACGTGGCTGGGAGGAGGTAGCTGCGGATCATGTTGTCCTTAGTGACCCAGAGGACTCCGGACCGAATGCCTCAGCTAACCTACGCTGCATGGCCTCCCTGATCCTGCAAAGCCTGCGGAAGGATCCTCGTATTCTTCGGATCAAGGAGAGGGACCATTACTGGCTGGCCACTCTCCTTGATCCACGGTACAAGGGTAAGGTTGCCGACCTTATCTTGCCATCGCAGAGGGAGCAGAGGATGAGACATCTCCGGGAGGCCTTGCAGAAAGCTCTGTGCAACGCGTTCCCAGAGACTGGGAGGTCACAAACTCCTGGTCCTGGACAACGTGTTGCTGAGGCATCAGTCAAAAGGAGCGGTGGAGAAGGTGGCCGTCTGACTGATGCTTTCAGACAATTTTTTAGTCCGCAGCCCCAAGGTATGATTGGTTCCAGCACCCATCGCCAGCGTCTAATTTACATGGTCCAGGAATACCTAGGGGCAAGGTCAGACTTGGACACCTTTCCCACCGAAAATCCTCTGGCTTACTGGGTCTTGAGGATGGATCACTGGCCAGAGCTTGCACAGTATGCAATTGAGCTACTGGCCTGTCCTGCATCCAGCGTTCTTTCGGAACGCACCTTCAGTGCTGCTGGTGGCTTTGTTACCGATCACAAGGTGCGCCTGTCCACCGAATCAGTTGATCGACTGACCTTCATCAAGATGAATCAGTCTTGGATCACCCACAGCTACCAAGCACCTGAAGCTGATGTAACCGAATAATTTTTTTTGAAATATCACATCCCTTCAAGACTGCCTATGCTGATGCTGAGTGACTGTCCTGTTATGTTGATTGTCTATCCTCTTCCTCCTCCGCTGATATGTTGGAAGAACATTTTTGGTTCTGGGTGATGCCAGCAGCCCAATTTTTCTGCCCCTGTTTAACAGGGGCGTTTAAGTACAATTTTTGATGCAATGCTTTGCAGCAGGGCTAATTCCTGCAATAAAACTAGAGTATATGGCAGAGGTTGCAGTGTGATGGCACCAGCACCAGTGCCTAAGGCCCAATTTTTCTGCCCCTGTTTAACAGGGGCGTTTAAGTACAATTTTTGATGCAATGATTTGCAGCAGGGCTAATTCCTGCAATAAAACTAGAGTATATGGCAGAGGTTGCAGTGTGATGGCACCAGTGCCTAAGGCCCAATTTTTCTGCCCCTGTTTAACAGGGACATGTAATTACAATTCTTGATATAATATTTCACAGGAGGGCCCGTTCCTGTGCCCACCCAGAGTAACGGTGAGGACTTATAGTGTTGTGGCACCAGCACCACAACCACCAAAGGTCAATTTTTCTACCACTGTTCAACAATGGCATGTAATTACAATTCTTGATATAATCGTTCACAGCAGGGCGCTCCAGCGCCCACCAAGAGTCACTTTGAGGGCTTACAATGTTGTGGCAAAACCAACACCTTGTTCCGCCATTTCTGCAGAGCATATAGCCCCTACTTTCAAACATCCAACTTACAAACATCTCCTACTTGCAAACGCAAGAAGACAGCAGCAAGTGAGATGAAAAAAGACAAAACGACAAAGACAAAGAAAAAAGACAAAACGACAAAACAAATTATACAGGGGTGATAACCCTTCCCTGTTTTCCAAAAAGCTTAAAAATAGTTTTTTTGACTGGAGCTACACTTTAAAAATGTACCAGTTGAAAATTACAAACAGATTCAACTTACCACAACAAACCTACACAGTCCCTGTCTTGTTTGCACCGCCTGTATACTGCTGTTCTGAGTATATAGGGCCTGGGGGCCACACGCATTTCCTTTTTTTAATATGGGTACAGGGTTCCCCTTAATATGCGTACAGGACCAAAATAGGCTGGTAATGGGCAGGGAGGGCTACCCATGCCATTTTTCTGAATGATTTTCAACCATATTGCAGGAACCAGATATAACATTAAAACCGCAAGCAGTTTTAAATGGTGTTATTTCCGTTTAATGTCATCTTGTGCAGGGACTGTTCTAAACACGGGAAACACATGGCACTTCACAGGCATACTACAGACACCCCCCAGGCACCATATTTAACCTCCCTGGCGGTACGATTATTTCGGATTTTAGGTGCTAAAAGCGGTACCATTATTTTGCATGAAAATTTGGCGTTTTATATTGTAGTCCTGCAATTCTTAGGAATAACTCTCTTAAATCTGTCCAAACCAGAGTCTAGCAGACATCCCGGGTATGATAAAGTTTGAAAAATTAAATCATAAATTATAATATAATAAATAATTATAAATAATTGTACCAAATAATAATATAACAATAATAAAAATTATTCAATAATGTAATCAAATCAAAAACACTGAAATTTGCTCAGTTGCAGAATTGTCACTGTCATTACTTTTCAGTATTTGATGACGGATCTCCCCACAAATCGCTATCGCTCAATTCTGCGAGTGATTCTAATTTATTATCGCTGTTTTCTAGCTGGTCTAAAATCATTTTTGATGTACAGTGACAGTTTTGGTTGCTATGGGCAATCTCCAGTTTCCAGGCATAAAGAACAGTTTTTATTATATAAAACTGCATGCAGGACACTGGGCAGACCACTAGGGACAACGGGGATGTGAAATATTTACATACAGCAATGTAATCTGTAAGATTACATTATACTGTATGTTTACTGTTTGTTTCACTTTTTGAATTTGGCGCCGATCTCCGTGCCCGTGCGTCGCAACGCTCGCAGGGCACGGAGATCGGCGATGTAATGCATCGAGCGAGACACGGCTCGCTCGTACAGCGGGGAGACAACGCTGGATCCGAGGGAGAAGGTAAGTAAACCTCCTCCTGGATCCAGCGATGCAGTCCCGAGTCTGACTCGGGGATACCGCTCTTGGTATAAAAAATCCACCCCGAGTCAGACTCGGGAATACCGTCAGGGGGGTTAAAGGAATATTTCACTTTTTTTTTTCACTTTAATCACCATTAAAATCAGTGCTCCCGCCAAAACGGCCGTTTTTAAAACTTTTTTTTGCATTGACCCATGTCCCCTGAGGCAGGAGTCAGGTCCCCAAACCCTTTTTAGGACAATATCTTGCATATTAGCCGTTAAAATTAGCACTTTCCATTTCGACTGTTCGAGTCCCATAGACTTCAATGGGGTTCTAACGTTCGTAACGAACGTGGGGTCCGTTCGAAAGTTCTGGTGCGAACCGAACCGGGGGGTGTTCGGCTCATCCCTAGCCACAAACATTGTATAAAAAAAGAGAGGCTGAACTCTATCCAGAGCTATGATAACTTATTATGAACGAAAAGCTTTATATGGGAAAGAAATTGCCATTAAAACTTCTTTATGGCAATTGGCAAAAGGATAAGTAGAGAAGACCTCTAACAAACAGCTATAGTCAAGTCTGCTCTCCTTATTTTTGGTATCTATCACTACAAGGCATCGAAATGAGTTTACACTTTTCATTGAACAGAGTTTGGATAACACAGGGTTAAACAGAAAGGTCATAAATTAACTGCACATTATCTGGACAGAATGCTAGGGGAGATAGTGTTGTGTTCCTGCTTAGGAGATGTATGTTAGCTTGGGGGGCTGCAAACTCTGCAGGGCTCCAACACACACTCACTGCTATTCTAACCCTTCACATATTTCCACATAAACTTCCCTCCTGGCATTAAACTTTGCCAGGTATTGTGCTCAGCTTACCACCCCAAACTGATGTCAGCTAGCTGTGATTGACAGGTAGATCGAAGCGGAAGCTGTCATGGGGCCCCCTACTGGCAATGCCTGAATGGTCAGTATGGTTACTATTGCAAGCTGTGTCAGCAGTTGCTGGTGTAGCACCTGCCACACAGCTCGCATACTTCAAAGTCTTGCAGGACAAGGCTGCTAATGGGAACTGAGTCCCTGTTGTGGAAAAAGTACAGGAACTCCGTTCCCATGCGTTCCCGCAGGACTTCAGCCCTGCTGGAGGGGTAAAGCAAACAGCAGTGGCTGACAGTTGTGGCTGAAATTCTTGTCCAGACTGCACCTGTGACCAATCATATGCAACCACTGTTTAGGTATTCTGACAGCTGCAGGAGCCATTTGCTAAAATACAATAGCCGTCATTGCAGATTGGTCTATTCATGTCGTTAAGCAGAGGCGTCGTTAGGGGATGGCTATTGGGGCTACAGCCTTGAGTCTGGGGCCAATAACCCAGAGTCTCTTGTCACGGTCCAAAATGCAGGGGACAGGGGCAGACTGAGCCGAGCTAGCGCTGGCTCTGGCTCCAGCTCCGCCCCGCCTCCACCTGACTGTACTTTTGGTCACTGGTTGCTATAGTCGCCTAGCAGTGCCAAATCGCAAAAAGTGCTCTGGTCAGGAAAGGGGTAAAATCCTGTGGGGCTGAAGTGGTTAAATGTATTGCTCTAATGACAAAGGATTTTATTTTTTATTTTTAGGAAGGCAGAACCTGCTCAGTAATAAAATTCACCAGAATCTCTATAAGAAAGATCACTAAACTCTTCTAAAAGATGTATGTAGATAACATTCCACATAACTGTTATCCCTCTAGTCTGTTCTGTTAGAAGACATTTAAAGTAGATTCCACTTATGTTTGTTTTATTTTTTTTAACTAATTTCCCAGAACAGTTAAAAAAAACTCAGCCTTTGCTGCAATAGTCATGTCGTCACCAATGCTATCCCCTGTAGTCTCATAGCTCCAGGTTCTTCAGACAGGCAGGAGAAGGTTCCTTTTGTGTTTGGCACACTACTATGGTAACATCTTGGTTGACTGAGCTCGAGCGTGGCCGAGATTTGTTTTTTTTTGCCTGTTTTTCTGTAGGTTGGTGTTGGTTTGTTTCTTTTGGTAGCACTTTTAATACATTTTAGAATAATTTTCACCTGGTGGCTTCTTGAGCTAATTTGCGGCGGATATTTCAATACTTACATTTATTTTATCTTGGTCACATTGTTGGGTTTGAGTATTGTTCACTCTCATAAGGTTTACACTTTTTTGGTAGTGGCAGGGCCAGATTAAGAACATCATGGGCCTGGTGCTGAGGATTTTGGTGGGGCCTTTTATGAACAGTAAATAAATAAAAATGCAAACAATTTTTTGTTATAACAAATTAAATTAAAGAGAGAGAGGGAGGATGAGAGAGAGAGAGAGAGAGAAAAGGGATGAAAGAGGTGTGAGGGGTAAGGGAGGGAGGATGAGAGAGAAAGGGGGGGAAGAGAGAAAGAGGATGCACATGAGCATGTGTGGGAATGACATCAACGCAGCCTGGCCAAGGCAAGTGACCGAAGGCACAGAACCCAGAAGGAAGATCGGGTGAAGATGGAAGTGCCCGGGCCCCCGGCGGGTTGATCACAGCACAGCACTGGAGGGCTCAGTCTGACAGGTATGTGTACCCTAATGTGCTAATATGCTGGGCATACTTGTACATTATGGTATAACCTACCCCAGGGCCTCTAAAAAGTAGTAATGTTAGAAAAGTTTACTACCGCTTTAATATCACAGGAGCCTCTCATGGGGCCCCTACTGACCCTGTGGCCCTTGGGCAGTGACTAAGTACATAGTTATCAACATTTCAAAAATATTTTCAGGGATGCTTTTTTTTACGTTTTTTAAGTTTTAAGTGCTATATTTAGTATGTTCCTCTATACATCACAATAGTAATTACAAAATTTAATAAGTATTAATAATGGGGCAGAACAAATATGAGGACTGTGAGGTTTCCTTTAGTTGAACTGACAAAAGTGGCCATTCTAGAGCTGGTAAAATTGAGGATATTCGGTATAATTTTAAAGAACAGTTTTTGTGGGTAAGAGGCATAGGGGAGGAGTATGGATTGCATAAAAGTGGGAAGTATGTGCAGGTGAGGGAGAGGAATGTGGAGGGTCTAACAGTGGGCACTATGTACATGAGAGGAGTGCAGAGGGTATGGCAGAAGGCACTATGTACAGGAGAGGAGTGTGAAGGGTATGACAATGGGCAGTATGAACAGCAGAGGAGTGTAGAGGGTATGACATTGGGCACTATGTATAAGAGAAGAGTGTGGAGGGTATGACAGTGAGCAATATGTACAGGAGTGTGGAGTGTATGACAGTGAGCAATATATACAGGAGTGCGGAGGGTATGACAGTGGGCACTATGTACAGGAGAGAAGTGTGGAGAGTAGGACAGTAAGCAGTAATTACAGGAGAGGAGTGTGGAGGGAAGGTATGACGGTGGGCACTATGTATAGGAGAGGAGTATGGAGGGTATGACAGTGGGCACTATGTATAGGAGAGACGTGTGGAGGGTATGACAATGGGCACTATGTATAGGAGAGAAGTGTGGAGGGTATGACAGTGGGAACTATGTATAGGAGAGGAGTATGGAGGGTATGACAGTGAGTAGTATGTACAAGAGAGGAGTGTGTAGGATATGACAGCGGGCGTTATGTATAGGAGAGAAGAGTGGAGGGTATGACATTGGGCACTATGTATAGGAGTGAAGTGTGGAGAGTATGACAGTGGGCACTATGTACAGGAGAGAAGTGTGGAGAGTATGACAGTGGGCACTATGTATAGGAGAGGAGGATGAAGTAATCTGAGAAGGAAAAATTTAAATGTTTGTGGAAGGATATTTAGGGACTGCGTAGTGGTTATGTGGGCCATACATGGATTGAAATTACAGCAATTAAGCAGAGACCAGCCATAGTCGATCTATGTATGGGCTAGCTGGTTTTACACAAGTCAACCTATTAACCGACTTGAGTACAACCAGCCTGTCAGGTTTTCCCCAAAACAATCAGTGCTGCCAGCTATAGTTAGCAACACTAATCATTGTATTCACTGGCAGAACACAATAACACTGTGGGAGTGATTGCCCCATTCACAGGCCAGCAGGTGAGAGGGTGTGTAGGGGACAGGCTGGGGAGAGATACTAGTCAATCCCTGGGTAGGCACTGGTTAGTATCAGAGCCAGATACACACAGGTTACATACGCCACATTCGTTAGAGCGAGAGCAATAATTCTAGCACTAGACCTCCTCTGTAACTATAAACATGTAACCTGTAAAAAAATGTAAAGCATCGCTTAGTACACAACAAAAAATCGTCCTAACTTTAGTGTTTTTTTTATGAATGAAACAGTTTCTTTCACAAAAAAACGTTTGAAAAATTGCTGCGCAAATATCGTGTAACATAAAAAGTTGCAAAGACCACCATTTTATTCCATAGGGTGTCTGCTAAAACAATATATAATGCTTGAGGGTTCTGAGTAATTTTCTAGCATAAAAAAATGATGATTTTTACATGTAGGAGAGAAGTCTCAGAATAGGCCTGGGTGGCAAGGGGTTAATTATCATAAGTAATATACAAATAATTATTATAAGCTCTGTGAGTTCATCCTCTCAGTCTGCTGCAGAGTGTTCCAGCTTGTATTTAAACTGCCGCTCTGTATGCAGCTTCTGACAGGCTGTGCAAGGAGCCCCGTATCTCTGGAACCATAGAGGATAGCAGCCCCATATTTTAACCAGTGCTGGAGTGGGTCTTTAGCTACCTACCCCCCAAATGTCAGGTCTCTGTGACTCCTGATCACCGAGCTACAATTCTCGAAGTCGATCTTTTTTTTTTTTTTGATTTTTTTTTTTTTTTTTTTTGGGCAAATGGGCCTATCTTGAGAAAGGGGCCTGGAGCTGCAGCTCCAAAAGCCCCTATGTTAATCCGGCCCTTACTGGCCATGATTGGGCATTAAGCAATTTACAGTACTTTCCTCCAACTACTGTTTGAAGTAAAGAAAATTGCTCAATTGCTCCATCAACAGTCACACAGGAGCCTTCCCCACCGGCAGATTATAGCCACCAGTGACTGGGCAAAAAACAAAACAGGCTGGTTGTACTAAAGTCGATCAATGGATTAACTTCAGTACAACCAGCCTGCCCATACACAGATGAAAATTTTGATCTGTCTATGGCTAACAGTTGCACTCTGCAAGAGCCATGGCTGCTGTTAAAAATCATAGGGCCCCATACAACCTACATGACAGGGCCCCATACATCCTACCTGACAGGGCCCCCAGCTGAAAGTGACTGAGCCCCCACTCTCCATCCTGAAACATCTCCTTGTGTGCCTGCAGAAGCTGCCGGTGGGAGAGGAGAGAAGGGAAGCCGGGAGTGCTTTGGGAGAAAGGGGCACATGGGGTCCCAGAGAGCAGATAGAAGGGGCGCATGTGCTACAACCAATCGCCCTGCAGTGCAGCTGAAGCTGCAGGAGGAGGCCAAACAGGATTGGTGTCTGCAATAAGACAGTATAGCCAGACCTTCTGGGCCCGGCCACTACTATTCCTTTATATTGGCTTTTTAAATTTCCAGATGCAGCAATTTAGAATTTTGATGAAAGGTTTAGAACTGTAAAACACATTTTGAAAGATGAATAGTGCAGACCAAAATGAGGGACAAATGAGGAGGAAAGAGGGACAGAGCGACAGTCCCTTGAAATCAGGGACAGTTGGGAGTTATGCTTTTCATGTTGTAAGTTCTGCACAGAGGTGTCCAGGGGTTGAAATTGTGACCCTGCCCTATGCTCCAGGGGGCTCCTGCAGCCCCCCTGTACACCTGGATAGGAGGGATGGCAGCATGTAGAGCAGGGGTCTCAAACTGGTGGCCCTCCAGCTGTTGCTAAACTACAAGTCCCATGAAGCCTTGCAAGGCTGACAATTACAAGCAGGACTCCCTCAGACAAAGGCATGATGGGACTTGTAGTTCCACAGCAGCTGGAGGGCCACCAGTTTGAGACCCCTGATGTAGAGGAACTGATCCCTCAATGCAGCTGCTGAATGCCCGATTTTCCTCCTCTCCTTCCTGCAGACATTCAGAGACTATAGGAAGGAAATGGAGGGCATCAGTTTCTCTACTTGCTGTACCTGCCGCCTCCCTATCCCTGTCCCCCTGCCCCAGACCACTGTGTTCTCCCCTGGCCCCCCTCACCCTCCTGCTGCCGGGTTTCCCCCTCCCACCTCCCGCCGGCTGCCGCGGGGGATACTGTCAGAATGGAGAGCGAGGAAGGAGTCGGTAATTGTGTAATTTACCGGCGCCTTCCTTGTCTTAATGAATAGAGTCAGTGACTGGTAATGATCGGTAATTACTATGCTTCAGTTTATGAATGAACGGAAAGCTTTGTACAGAGCTATGCCTGTTCAATCATTCTGTGTTGCTGAGGCTGTCCTCAATCTCCTTTCTGTGTCTAAAAGGTGAAACATCAGAGGTCTGTTTAGACCCCTGATATTTCACCAAAGCCCCCCCCCCCCCCGACGGGGCTCCTAATTTTTTTTTCAACCGTGGGGAGACCTTAAGATGGCAGAAAAAAGGCCCACTGCAGGACTGTAATAAATGGTTGCATGATGGGAGTAAAGGGCCTCGGGATCATTCATCAGTGGGAAGGACCCTGGCAAGGAGCAAAGTGGGCCCTTAATGGTTTCTTGCGCCGGGACCCTGAAGGTTCTAGTGTTGCCTCTTTTCACAGCACAGCACATTCCCTGCATGCTTTGCAGCTTCTCCTCTGTGTTTTTAAATTTCTAAAGACTACATATCCCACGGTACATTGCTGCCCGCAAGCAGTGATTCCTGTACTGATTCCACCTCCTGAAAATCCTCCTCTCGACACCTCTGTAATTCAGAAGGCTCTGTGAAATGTGTGACACAGCAGTGCCTACTCACGGGACATAAGTAGTGAATATGTGTCACAGAATTCAGGGAAGTACATTTGTGGGGTTTTTCACAAAGAAAGATTACAAACTTCAAGATCTTTCAGATTAATAGAAGTAGGGTAGAAATAATTTAAAAGCAATGGGGGTTATTTACTAAAGGAAAATCCATTTTGCACTGCAAGTCCACTTGAAAGTACTCTTGGAAGTAAAGTCGCTGTAGATCTGAGGGGGACATGCAAGGAAAATAAAAAAACAACATTTTAGCTTGCACATGATTGGATGATAAAAATCAGCAGAGCTTCCCCTTATTTCAGATCTACCCCTTAGATTTAGAGCGACTGCACTTCCAAGTGCACTTGCAGTACAAAGTGGAGTTGCCTTTAGTAAATAACCCCCAATGTGGAAATGAATATAATGAATTCAGAGTCTAGCCATGGAAATGCATTAACTATCGTAAATGACTGTTATGTTCAGTACACAGATAGCACAACTCATTTGCGGTGGGCAGTTAGAAACCCTTATTTTGCAAATGAGAAGAAAATCTCCAAAGAAAAAGCATGTTAAACAGATAAGTGTATCAGCACAGCAGCAGTAATCTTCTTTCATCTGAAAGTAGCGCCCCAGTAAGCTCTGTGCTTTACAACGGTGTTCGCTGTATTTCCAGAAGGAGCCAAATGATTTGGCTGAGACATTACAGATAAGTATTGTCAGTACACAAAGGGCTGATTTAGCATATATCTGCTGTATCAAAACAAAGTCATTTTTGATTCGGCTCATTAAGAGATGCACATTTATTACCACATGTTCTTTCCTTTTCGCTTCCATTCGCCTGGCATTCCTCGGAGACATGTCTGCATTTTTTATTAATGGGACACTTGTAGGGTCAGCTAGTCAAATGAGGCACATGCTAACTTGATAAGATACATGTATGATCAGGGATTACTGGCAAATCTCAGTAAACAAACTAGAGGATGGTATATTTATGTTTGTTATATGGTTTTCATGTATGCAAAATGTTGTAGTTTAAAATAGTTGAATAAAAATACTAATCATCTTTTTTGGGTCATTCTGAATTCTACTCAAAGGTGAAGTTTATCTGCTACTTTTTTCCTTCTATAATAGGGTAAGAGAAAAGCAAAAATTCCTTTAACCACTTTCAGACCGGACCATTTTACTAGCTTAAGACCAGAGCATTTTTTGCGATTCGGCACTGCGTCACTTTAACTGACAATTGCGCGGTCGTGGCTCCCAAATAAAATTGATGTCCTTTTTTCCCACAAATAGAGCTTTCCTTTGGTGGTATTTGATCACCCCTGCGTTTTTATTTTTTGCGCTATAAACAAAAAAATAGCGACAATTTTTAACAAAACGCATTATTTTTTAAAAATATTGTATCCAGGAAAAGGGAAAGGGGAGAGATGGAGCAGGGGATTTTTATACGGTACAATTTATAGAAAAACAAGAATTTCTTTTAAAAGAATTCATAAATTTTTTATTAGAAATATATTAAAAATATTTTATAGAAACATTAGTAGCAAATACACTCATTGTACAAAAAATGCATAGCTATGGGGTATGGGGGATCCTGAAAGTGTTAGTTGGTGAAACTGATCGCACTTCTTCCCGACATGTTTCGCATTTGTGCTTCTTCAGGGGAGTGTGCAACTAACAATAACACAAAGAAACAAGTTTAAAAATATACATATACGATGTACATTTGTGCAGTGCAAGCAAATGCATATATAAGTGCAATACAGAAAATTTATAGTATGAAAATAGTCTCAGTGTGCTTGGTCCAAAGAGGAGCAATGCTTACCCAGGTGTGTAAATTCCAAGCACCGCAACACAGGAGCCAATAGATTGTGGAATAGATGGTAAGAATTATGGGACAGGATCAAATGGAAAACCCCCCTAGCCCAATGTAGGGCATAGATGGAGGTAAGCGAGCGCTACAAAAATCAAAAACAGAATTAAAAATAGATTTTGAAATACTAAATAGAACGTTTTATTGAAATGATGAAAAGTGTTTCATTGTAATAAAAGAGTAAGCAATATAGTTCCCTCAATTATGTGAGGGAGTTGGGGCAAGAAGGAGAGCCTCCATACCAAGACAAAAAGTACTAATTATTTAAGAAGTAAGACAGTTAATTATCGTTATAATTAGAATAGGACCTGATTAATGTATGAATTGTCAAAAGTAAGTGTTTAGAATATATAACTGATACACTATAAAATAATTAGAAAAGTAATTACAATTGATTTTACCTGCAAAAATGATAAGAGATGAAAGGATTGTTCCATATAATGATGTTGATGCAATACATATGCAACAGATCACCATGAACAAATTGCCCAATTCATTACACTGCTCTTTGTAAGCTAAAGAGTGCAGCGCTGTGCTGCCACTCTAAGCTTGCTGAACCTAGAAGCAAATAAAAGGAAGGATGAATAAATGTATAGGAATGAAAAACGGTGTTGAGACACTGTTGAGTTAAAATAAATAACTATGTTTACCAGAGCACGAAGATTCAGCGTAGCAGCGATGCCTGTGTCATACCTGCAGTGTGGATGAAATGACAGCGCTGCTTTTTAAATCCTCCATCCATCGAGCCGGCGTCTGACGTCACCGGCTCGATGCGGACAGCCAGAGGGGGAGACACTGAGCATGCGCAAAGCCCGTCGTGTCGACGTCTAAACTACAATCCCCATAATTCCTCAGTGCTGACGCAGAGGTCAGTTTAGATGGATACTGACGGAGATGGGGCTGCGTAGGCTCTCCGCCCTAAAAGGGGGCGGGAAAGAAAAGCCATCACAGAAGCAGATAGGAAGACGATCCTCAAGGCTTCTAACCCATAGGGATTACATGCTCACGTCCACCCTGAATCGGGCGCCCCTTGGGTGAATGACCCAGCAGCGCTCTTGGGTGTCCATATGCCCTCACATACTTGGTGCCGGGGGGGAAAAAACAAAAGATCCAATCCCACACCACAGAATGATAAGGCTTAGGAATGCGGTGCGAGGGAAAAGGGAAAAGGGACAGCTCCTAAATGTGGATGGGACTCATAGAGAGCAACAGAGATCCCTGAATGTGCAAGCCATGAATCCCATCATGGGACCAAGCAATATGAGACAGCAAAAGACATTATAATGCATGTGAGACAATAATTAATAAAATTAACAGTATTGTTATACAAAAATATTTTGAATATAACATGGCTTTAAATTGGAATAAATAGGAGAAAATAATAAGACATAACTAGTTAGAAAGGGATGAAGGAGAAAAGGGGAGGGAATAAAGAAGGGAAGGGTAAACAGACAGGGGAAAGATATCACTTCTCTCTCTTACAACCAGGCTTCATGGAGGCTCACAGCTGAGGCAAGAGAGTCCATAAAAAAACAAGGAAAATTAGTTATAAGAAAGATCTATAACTTATATTTTCATTGAACCCATGATATTTTGTAGCTTTCAAAGTAAAGATCCACTTGGCTTCAGTTTGTAAAAGAAGCTTGTCAACTGAACCACCTCGTGAGTTTAGAGGTATATGGGCCAGAGCTATAAATCGGATCCAATTAGGGTTAAATGCGTGATAAATGCCAATATGCCTACTTATGGCTGTGATTATTTTTTTATTGAGAATTGGTTTAATGTGATCTTTTATACGAATAGAAAATAGTCTCTTTGTCTTACCGACATAAAATCCTCCACAGCAGCATTGGGCTAGGTATACAACGCCTGGAGTGGAACATGTAATGTGGAATTTTGGAACAAACAAACTTCCATTTGGTAGTTTGATCTTTCGAGAATTGTATATATAAGGACACATGTCGCATTGACCGCATGAGTAGGTGCCTGGTTGTTTAGGTGTGATTTCCCCTATACTATCCTGGAAATGGCTTCTGACTAAACAGTCCTTAAGTGATTGAGGTCTCATATATGTAATTGATGGTGCATCATTTATATACTGGTTAACGATAGGGTCAGCTTTTAGGAGCGGCCAAAACTTCTGAATTATGGCACGAAATGAATGGTGTTGATTGGAGTATCTTGTAACAATGCGTACTTTATTATCCAAATTTTTTGGTTTGTTGGAAAAAAGAAGAGAGGTCCTATCTTTACTTTTTACTCTGTTATATGACTTCTTCAAAGATGCATGACTGTATCCACGTGCTCTAAGCCTTCTATATAAGTCATTGGCTGCAATCTTGAAGTCCAAGTCAGTACTACAGTTTCGTTTAGCTCTTAAATATTGACTGTAGGGAATGCTCTTGAGAAGAGGTTTTGGATGAAAACTTGTCGCATGCAAAACCGTGTTGCCAGCAGTGGGCTTTCTGTATAAAGCAGAATGCAAATGTCCGGTAGCGTCAATTTTAATTGTCAGGTCCAAGAATTCTATAGATTCTTGACTGTAATTTAACGTGAACTTTAAGTTAAATGAATTCACTGAAAGTAAATTAAAGAAAAACAATAGATCTGATTCTGATCCTGACCAAAAAAACAAAATGTCATCAATATACCTGTACCAGGCTATGATGTTGTCTAAAAAAGGGACAAGGTCTTCACGCGCGAAGGTATCTTTTTCCCACCTCCCCAGGTACAGGTTGGCATACGATGGGGCACATTTGGTCCCCATCGCAACCCCCTGCACCTGGAGGTAGTGGGATTGACTAAATTGAAACACATTATGCTTCAAAATGAAATCTAATAACTCCATAACAAATTCGTTATAGGCAAAAAAGTTTGAGCCTCTCTCTTTCAGATAGGAGCGTATTACTTGTAAACCTTTAATATGTGGTATGGCATTGTACAAACACTCCACGTCAATGGAGACCAGCCAAGACTGTGCCGGTAAAAAGGTACCCTCGAGTATCTTTAAGAGATCGATGGTATCCTTCACATAAGAGAAAAGGGAAGTGACATGCGGTGTGAGATGTTTATCAACAAGACTGCTCGCGTTTTCTGTTAAACTATCACAGCTGGAAATGATGGGGCGTCCTGGAGGGTCAGTTAATGATTTATGCACCTTGGGAAGGGCATAGAAAGTAGCAATTTTTCGATCTTTTATATTTAGAAAGTCCCATGTGCCTTTATCTATGGTACCAAATTTATATGCATTAAAAATGATCGAACGATATTGTGTGTCAAAATGAGAAATTAAAGAAACGGATATTGGCCGATACCAATCGGAATTGTGAAGAATCTTTTTACACATAGTGAGATATTGTGAAGTATTCATAATTACAATATTTCCGCCTTTATCCGCAGGTTTGATAACTATATTTGGATTCGTTTTGAGTTGTTTTAATGCCGTCAACTGATCCTGCGTTAAATTATGTTTGTTGGTAGATGAAAGATGAGTCTGTTCGATTGCCTGACATACTTGTTGTGTAAAAGCCCAAATATTAGGATTTGTATTAAGAAGTGGAAAGTTCTTGGACTTAGGTTTGAACGTTTCTAAAGGGGGGAAAGAGACTGACTGCACCGACAACCCAATGGGGGAAACAATCATCTCTTCGTCAGGGGGTCCTTGACCCTCTTCCCATAGATCCATCAAATTAGAAAGGGCTTGTTGGTCAGCAGTATTTGCTTCTGTGGTAAGTTTTGATACATTTGTTTGTACAATAGGTTGATTGGGCTTATGAAAGATGGTTCTAAATATCAATTTTCGTGCGAATAAATGTATATCCTTTATTAGGGAAAATTTATCCGAGCTTGAATCAGGACAGAAAGTCAGTCCTAGTTTCAGAACATCAAGTTCATGATTGGTAAGGGCATAAGAAGATAAATTGACGATAGATAGTTCGGTCCCTGAACTAGATTCTAAATTACTAGAAGGAGAATGAGTTAAATCTTGGGTAGTTGGGGGGATTCTTTCCCTAAAAAAATAGGAGCAATTCGGAGGTCCGCCGGTAGGGGAGCACCACTGGGTGAAATGATAATGTCATTAGTGTTAATGGTGGGTAAAGATAATGTGAGAGGAGCTAGATTGGTGGAAGAAGACGTGAGAGTAGTTGACATGGAGGTGTTGCTGGAAGTGGAAGTGGACAAGGATGTATTGATAGAAGTGGGGGTAATGTGGGGTGGGGGTGGTGGTGGATGGTGGAACATAGTTAAAGGACGAACAGGAACTTGTTTAGAAATAGGGTGTGTACAAGATGGTAAAGGAGTGCTGAGATGTTGGTTGGGTGCTGCCATAGCGGCGCCCTCCGAATCGCTTTTTCTCCTTTTTGGGAGTCTATCTCCAGATAGGTCCCGATAAATAGTAGAATGATTAGAAGGAAAGGAAGTTGACGAAGCATTAGATCTAGTTTCGTCGTCATTATAGTCCCTCCTATTGGAAGAACGTGATGCTCTGAAAAACCTATTTTTGTTCTTGCCATCTGCTGGCCATTTGTATGCCAAACCATTCGAGTAGGAATTGCTATCACGTGTGAATTTATTTTGTTTTGAACGGATTATCTCAAGAGTATAGTTCTCGATGTGTTTAGATAGTTCAGATTCCTTACGTTTAAATTTAGGAGTAGTAATTACTTTGGCATATTCCTCGTACCATTTTTTAATTGAATTATCTACCAAATCAATGTCATGCGAGTATTGAATGGCTAATAAAGACATCATTGCTATTGAACATGTTTGCAAGTTTTCTTCCCATTTTTGTTTGATGAGGTTATCAACTTTATTTAAATTGGGAAATGTTTGTATTCTAAGTCCAAAAGGGACAATTTGTTGGTCTATGTATTTGTGAAAAAACTTTCTGTGCCAAAAAATTCTAACCTTACGTTCCAAAAGACGTTGCAAATATTGCAAAGCTAGGTCAAGATCTTTATCCGATGGTTCACTATTCTTTTGGAGATCTAAGGCCTTGTTCATTAGGCCCTCCCAGGCCTCACCGCTGAAAGCCGCCATGGACCCGGGGAAAAGAGAGAAGGACAAAGGGAGAGAGAGAAAAAAGAAAGGGAAAAAAAAGGGGAAAGAAGAAAAACAATTTAATAAATTAGTTAATATAAATACAAAATATCATTACATAAAGTTGCCGTGTCACAGGGAAGTGGGCCTATGGACAAAAAAGCGTATTAAAACGCATAAATACAGTAGAAATAAGTTGGTCCACACTATCCCAGAGACACATTCATGTTATAGGTACCTCATCCCCTAATAATTCTGCAAATATTGTATCCAGGAAAAGGGAAAGGGGAGAGATGGAGCAGGGGATTTTTATACGGTACAATTTATAGAAAAACAAGAATTTCTTTTAAAAGAATTCATAAATTTTTATTAGAAATATATTAAAAATATTTTATAGAAACATTAGTAGCAAATACACTCATTGTACAAAAATTGCATAGCTATGGGGTATGGGGGATCCTGAAAGTGTTAGTTGGTGAAACTGATCGCACTTCTTCCCGACATGTTTCGCATTTGTGCTTCTTCAGGGGAGTGTGCAACTAACAATAACACAAAGAAACAAGTTTAAAAATATACATATACGATGTACATTTGTGCAGTGCAAGCAAATGCATATATAAGTGCAATACAGAAAATTTATAGTATGAAAATAGTCTCAGTGTGCTTGGTCCAAAGAGGAGCAATGCTTACCCAGGTGTGTAAATTCCAAGCACCGCAACACAGGAGCCAATAGATTGTGGAATAGATGGTAAGAATTATGGGACAGGATCAAATGGAAAACCCCCCTAGCCCAATGTAGGGCATAGATGGAGGTAAGCGAGCGCTACAAAAATCAAAAACAGAATTAAAAATAGATTTTGAAATACTAAATAGAAAGTTTTATTGAAATGATGAAAAGTGTTTCATTGTAATAAAAGAGTAAGCACCATGAACAAATTGCCCAATTCATTACACTGCTCTTTGTAAGCTAAAGAGTGCAGCGCTGTGCTGCCACTCTAAGCTTGCTGAACCTAGAAGCAAATAAAAGGAAGGATGAATAAATGTATAGGAATGAAAAACGGTGTTGAGACACTGTTGAGTTAAAATAAATAACTATGTTTACCAGAGCACGAAGATTCAGCGTAGCAGCGATGCCTGTGTCATACCTGCAGTGTGGATGAAATGACAGCGCTGCTTTTTAAATCCTCCATCCATCGAGCCGGCGTCTGACGTCACCAGCTCGATGCGGGCAGCCAGAGGGGGAGACACTGAGCATGCGCAAAGCCCGTCGTGTCGACGTCTAAACTACAATCCCCATAATTCCTCAGTGCTGACGCAGAGGTCAGTTTAGATGGATACTGACGGAGATGGGGCTGCGTAGGCTCTCCGCCCTAAAAGGGGGCGGGAAAGAAAAGCCATCACAGAAGCAGATAGGAAGACGATCCTCAAGGCTTCTAACCCATAGGGATTGCATGCTCACGTCCACCCTGAATCGGGCGCCCCTTGGGTGAATGACCCAGCGGCGCCCTTGGGTGTCCATATGCCCTCACATACTTGGTGCCGGGGGGGAAAAAACAAAAGATCCAATCCCACACCACAGAATGATAAGGCTTAGGAATGCGGTGCGAGGGAAAAGGGAAAAGGGAAAGCTCCTAAATGTGGATGGGACTCATAGAGAGCAACAGAGATCCCTGAATGTGCAAGCCATGAATCCCATCATGGGACCAAGCAATATGAGACAGCAAAAGACATTATAATGCATGTGAGACAATAATTAATAAAATTAACAGTATTGTTATACAAAAATATTTTGAATATAACATGGCTTTAAATTGGAATAAATAGGAGAAAATAATAAGACATAACTAGTTAGAAAGGGATGAAGGAGAAAAGGGGAGGGAATAAAGAAGGGAAGGGTAAACAGACAGGGGAAAGATTATTTTTTACTTTTTGCTATAATAAATATCCCCCAAAAATATATAAAAAACTTTTTTTTCCTCAGTTTAGGCCGATACATATTCTTCTACATACTTTTGGATAAAAAAATCGCAATAAGGGATTATTGATTGGTTGGCGCAAAAGTTATAGCGTTTACAAAATAGGGGATAGTTTTATAGCATTTTTATTAATATTTTTTTTTTTTTACTAGTAATGGCGGCGATCAGCGATTTATATTGTGACTCCAACATTACGGCGGACACATCGGACATTTTGGACACATTTTTGGGACCATTGTCATTTATACAGCAATCAGTGCTATACAAATGCATGGATTCCTGTGTAAATGACAATGGCAGTGAAGGGGTTAACCAGGAAGTGGCAGTGTAGGGGTTAAGTGTGTCCTAGGGGAGTGTTTCTAACTGTGAGGGGTGTGGCTGTGTTTTACAGATCACTGATCCCTGCTCCAATCACAGGGAGCAGAGATCAGTGTCACTTGTTGCTAGGCAGAATGGGGAGATGCTGTTTACATCGGCATCTCCCCATAACTTCCTCCCCATGAGACGATCGTGGGTATGCCCATGGCGATCGAGTCCATGGGACGCGCGGTCGGACTCACGAGGGTCCCAACCGGCACACGCGATAGCACTGCGGAAAATTCAAAGGGACATACTTGTACACCCATTTGCCTGTCCGTGCCATTCTGCTGACGTACATCGTCGTGCGCCGGTCGGGAAGCGGTTAACTACACGCTTGTTCCAGATCACTAAAACAGTGTTAAAGCCAGGCAAATAGCATTTGCAGAAGGAGACTTCATTAGTAACACAAGAGGAATGTGCTAGGTTATGTCATTCTTCAACTGACAACGTACAAGCCAAAAACAGCAGCACAGTAATCAGTGCACTTTTGAAGATCCCCTGTGTTCTGGAAATGTTATCGATAGGCAATGCCTATCCTCATATTGATTAGTGTTCCCAAATTAATAACAACTACTGCAGCAGGTAACAGACACAAAACGATGCACTCAGCATCTTCCAAAATAGCTGTTCTGTTTTATTTGACGCAATTAAAGGTTTTTATACATGATTACATAGGTATCAGATTGATATTACAATTGTACTTGTATGGTAACAAGGGACGTAACATAGGCAGGCAAGCAGGCTTCTAATCAGGACTCGAAAGAATGCAAACATATAATGAAAACATTTTTTGTGCCATGTGCACAATGAGTGCAGTGTGCAGTACATAGGGAAAGGATACAAAATAGGATACAATGTTATATAGAATTTACAATTTTCTTAACACCCTGCCACCAGCTTACAAAATAATAGTAGCTAAAAGCACAGAGAACTCAATCATTTTAAACACTTACTTGCAGCATTTTACTTTCCATAAATATGTTTTTGTTCAATTTCAATGTGCTTCTGAACCTGGTAGCAAATTTGACTACTTCATTAAGTCAATTCCCTAGCACAACCCACTCCTTCCTTGTACATCAGATCTCTCTACCTCTCTGGGAGGGTCTAGTTACATGTGCTGGCTCAGCTCCTCTGCCCCTCCCCTCACATCCCTGCAAGATATTTTATGTAGCTGCCAGGGGAAGAGTGAAGAGAAATACCATCACTTATGTAGCACTATCCCTGTAGGGGCTGCAAGTGACAGAGTTCCCACTGCTGTACAGCCAGTCATATAACATCTTAGTCCTTGAGCTTTGTTTTTGTTGTTTTATTGAGGGGATAATAACTTGAATGGGAATAGGAATTATGGGATGCCCAAACCTGACAGTAACACAAAAACCCAGGGACAACTTACTCCCTATATACAGCCCCTGTTTAATCACATATGGCAACCCAACACATTTGGCTACCCGCTGGACAGCGCATGCGCGACGCTGCCATATGCATTCCACCCCTGAATCCAGGTTCAAGCCTCACATCCAAGTGGACATAGAGTTATATTACAATAATGCCAAGTGAAGCGAAGCCGTGCCCGAAGCGCGGTGAGTGAAGCAAGCCCGTGAGGGGCCCTGTGTTGGAACGCATATGGCAGCGAACACCCATGCGCACTCCAGCGGGTAGCAAAATGTGATGGGTAGCCGAATGTGACCTGACACCCCACTTGATCCTCCTGCACAATTTGATTTGATCCTCTGTATAGCTTTGTTTGATTTGCTTCTTTTACAAACCAACAGTCTGTTAGATTAGCAACAGCCCCTTACAGGCTAGGAATTCTCAGTCCTTTTAGAAAAGTAGCACAATGTGTTCTGAACTGCATCCTGGAGTACCTCCAACTCCCTTGTAGACACTGGCCCCAGCTCCAACTCAGCAGGAAATGCTAGCCCACCTGGCTGCATCTTCACCAGTCTACTCAACTGAGGTTTGATGAAGACTTAAGCACACCGCTGTCTTCAAGAGAGCCCTGTTACATCTGACAGTCTCTCCCCTTGCCAGTCCCTCCACCATGCTGTTGTACTCATTCAGTTCTTTCCTTGCTTGTTCTTTCCTTGCTCCCGCTGCCTCTCAGGAAAGCTTCCTTCCAACTTCTCCTGTGAAAGCACATTTCTAGGCCAGCACCTGAGCCCAGCCTGAGACAGAGCATCCCCCCCAAACTAGGGAGTTCATCTCAAGGGCCTCGTCAGCACTACATCTACATCTTCCACCTTACTCCCTGCCCAGCATGACTCATGTCTATTTAAGAGCTGACTTAGTTCCCAGCCAGGCCCACCTCCTGGTGAATGGCTAAGGGCCCCTAAATATTCAGAACAGCCTCTCCTAGCCTCCACCCTCTAGTTTCCAGAATATTCTCCAACATTCCAGAACTGGGGGGAGGCACAAGAGAGCTGTCTGTATGAGTCATTCTGCCCTAAAATCTACTAACCCTGACCCAATTACAGACTCACAGGGTTAATCATGAGTCAGGATAAAGTTTGCCTACTCTCACACCAGTAGCACACACTATAGGGTGCTACACTTACATGAGAGCTCTGAATCTGCTGGGCCTGCTGACATCACATTCAAGTTGGTGGCTCCCAGCAGTAGTCTCTGGGTTTTTGGATGTCTACACAAGGGAGGTTTTTACAGGTAAATAACATGTCTAAAATATGAAAATTAATGTTAAATGCACATATAATCTTATATTAATATTTGTGTTGTTGTGAAGTCACCACGCATGTGTGCAAGCTGAATAGCATTATAGCTATTGTAGTTTCAGATTGATGTTTAATGATATTTCACTATATAAGCACAGTATTATCTATTTATGTATAATAAGGGACATGACACTTGGGGCAGCAGGATACATCTGGGCTCATAACATTTTTTGATATAGAGGAACCCTTGAAATAACTTTCCGGTGTCAGGGAACACGTGCTAAATATTACCATATCTATAGCTAAGTGTACATAACTGTGATGTTCACTGGGAAATGCTTCTTACACTTGTCAGTGGAAAGAATCCATGCTTAAGGTTAGCTAAAAAGATCATTGGTATCAATGGGCAGAAATTGCTCAAGGTACCCCCAGCAATCTTTGAAGGAACCCTGGTTAAAGCGGAACTCCACTCTCTCTACTAACATTAGCATTAGTAAATAGATAGGGAAGTACTGTATATCATGTTTACTTGTTTTAAACTTGTTTTGTTAAATTTCTTCAGTTACTTCCTGATTTCCATGCCTAAGAAAATTATAAGGGGTGTTTTTCAAAGCAAATTCTCAGCATAATAAAGCTCAGAGAGATGGATGAGTGAGTTTGCTTTGAATAGTAAAAATTCATTAGATAGCATTTTTGGTTTGTGGTACTCAGATCCTATGTAGTTCTTCTTTTAAGAAAGGCTGATTTAGCAACACAGCATATGTGGCAGATTGATAACTCAAACAAGATGGCACTCATGGAAGCATATGTCTTCAACTGTCATAAATATTCATAGAGCTGATTGCTGATTTGGTCTGCTACGGAGTACCAGAGTGACCATGTTCTGAAAAACCTTGAAAAGTAAAAGCTTACCTGTCTCTTCTGTCATTTACCATGCCTATTACTGATGACATGAAGTTACAGTATATGAAAAGAATTGATTATTTTTCCTATAAGTTATGCTCAGCACCAACGCAGATTGGATTGTGCTATGTTTTATGAATGTAAAGGATGAACATGAATGTAATCAATATCTTGAGCTGCATAACAGACTAGAGTTATAGTACAAGTTTTTCCATACTAGGACTAATTGTCATTATTTAGCATGTCATTCAACGCTTCCAGGAACTGCATAGAGTATTCTAAGTAAGGTCTATGTGTATTAATATGTAACTCTAGGCACAGATGAAAATCATTATATGGGACTAATGCCAGGATACTCTCTTTTTATTGACAAGTAATTCTATACCGGTGAATTACCTACCATATTGAGAATGTTCCTTGGATCTACTTAGACTGTATTCTTTATCTGTCTGTATTTATTATCAAAAGGACAAAAGTATCATTCTTTAAAACCTCTCTCTCAACCTGCAGGATTCTGGCATCAGGTAAAAGTGGGCAACAAACTGGAACTTCAGCTGGCAGCCAGCCCGCAGCTATGGATTACAAAACAAGTACCGTTATCCTATGCATCCCGAGCATAGCCCTCAGGAGTTATTTGCATGACAACCCTGCCATACCTGATTTAGATTAAGTAACCGTGAAGGGGGAGTTTGGTATCCTGGATACTTGCCCTTTTATTATTAACTTATAAGCAATTGAAGATGTGGAGTCTTGTATGTAGTAGCATCTATAACGCATACCTGGGCAATACAGAATGAAGAAAGATTCTCCTACCACTCACTGACCAAAAAGGTGGCACCATTTTGGCACCATTTTTTTTTTTTGCAAACCATTTGTGATAATGGTATGCTAAGGAAGAAGCAGAGGGGTTTTACTTATGGCTGAAGTTCAAGTTTAGTACACACATCTTGAGATACTGTAAAACAATATTCTTCACTGTTACATACAGTATAACTTAGTATTAGTATAGAGAACAATGCAGCTAAAATATGAATGCATTTTTCCAATGTACAATGTGACATAGGCATATACAACCTGTTGCACACATTGTTTACTTATTAGGTTACAGTAAAAGTTTGCTATATCTATTAAATGGTAATGTTACTCTTCCTTACTTTAAATGCTTTCCAACCTTTGCTGTTTTCAAATAAGATGATTATTAAAGTGTCACTGTAGGCATTTTAATTGTGGATAGAGTAAGGGAGGGTATAACCCCTGTCAGGCTTTATTTTTTTTTCCATCTGTGGTTATTTGCTGAGATTTCCCTTCACTTCCGGACCCATAGCCAAAACAGGTTGTGAGAGAAAATCCCTCCAAAGTGAAGGAATCCCAGCTTGTCACCAGGGCCACCAGAACTAGTGACCCCATTTCAAGTTTTTCCCTCTATTCTTATTCTGATGTCAACCCAAATTTTGGGATTTTCTTTTAATTTAACTTTCTACGATAACAATAAGCAAGACAAATGTCTCCCTAAAGAGGGCACAGACAGCAATACACACTGACAGGTGTTCTAATCCCTCTCCACTTTATCCAAGACAGAGAAAAAATACCTTTTTGACACCTTCATTCATGTTGAAGACTATCATGTACCTGGTTAGAGGCTGAAGTAATGAGAAGGCTTCCCTTACAGCTCTGGTCCAAACACCTCTAGAAATGGTAACGTGGAATGACAGGGCACAGGTGCTTAGAGTCCAGTCCACAGATGACCACTTGTCATCTTGTGGGTATCTTGGCAGAGAAGTACTGTTGTAGACTGCTGAGTAGCCCAGTGGAGAACCGGGTGTAGAAGCCACAGGGGCTCCAACAGCTTCCTCTTTCATTGATATTCTTTAAATAGGTCATCTGGGGCTTTGTCTTAAATCAGATGTGCATACCTGTTCACCTGCACGTGCAGACGCTCATACACCACATCCACACACCTTGTTTTGTATATTGGCACATGTCTACATCTGAAGCCATCCTGACAAAGACATGCCATACTTGTACCCTTCCACTTGTCAATGAAGTACAATGAATCCAGGCACTGAATGCGCTTTAATTTGTCCTTTATTACATAAATATGCCACTTTTTTGCTTAATACTAATGTTCAGGCATACAGCTAAATGCATTAAAATATCTGTCAGACAGTACAGCCAGGTCCTGGACGTCCCTGAAGCCTACACTGCAGTTGATCAATAAAACTTTGTCCATGATCCTAGGCCAGCCTGGCCAGTAAAGGGGCAGAGGAACGCTGATGAGGTCACCCAACCCCATTGCCCTCACCTCTTGCCCTCACCACTGATCTATGAAAAAAAAAAAAATTAGTGCTTTTCTTATAAACAATCTGTATTCAATGTTTATTTGAATGAACATTAGCATTTACAGTGACCTATATGGACACCATCTAGAGCTAAAATTTTTAAACATATTGCATGTCCTTGCCACACAAAGCGTGTCAACAACACATTTTCAAACATATAACAACACAAATACTACTATTCTTCTAAAGACAATTGTACATGGAAAACAAACATTTTAAGTTAGTGACATCCTTGCTTTACCTTCTAACTTATTCAATCTACTTCAGTTTTTTAAATATGCTTTTTAAGGTTATTTTCAGTGTTTTTTTACGTGTTGCATTACATTTATATGGTTTCATATTGTTAAAAATGTGATTTACATAAGATAGGACCAGTTGTTGAGAGGAGGTGGATGAGGTGTTCTGGTCTAGTAGAGAAACTGCTTTTACAAACCCAGTCATTTAGGGGCTATGCAAAACTGCTGTGCGATTTTAGAAAACCATCTCCTATGTGTATGGGGTCCTCATGATTTCAAATGAAGAGATTTGTGTTGGCAGTAGGGATGAGCCCGATGTTTGCCCATTCGGCGAATACTGAACATTATGGGGTGTTCGCGGCAAAATTGAGCACCACACAATGCCCCATAATGCACTGCGAGGCAGTGCATTAATGTCTGATAATTGGTCAAAGCATGCACCTGACCTAGAGGCAGGTTATTTAGTGACGTGCAGGCAGCTTAGTGTGTATATATATATATACTGTATATATATATATATATATATATATATATATATATATATATATACAGTGCAGTCAGTGTAGAATGTATATACAGCGCAAGCTGTGTAATTATATATATATATATATATATATATATATATATATATATATATATACAGTGCAGGCAGTGTACAGTATATAAAACAGTGTATTGAAGTGGTTAAGGGGAACCCTATGACTGAATTAAGAAAAAAAAACTGCATGGGTCCCATCTCCCCCCAGTCCATACCAGGCCTTTTGGGTCTGGCATAGATTTTAAGGGGAACTCCATGTCCACATTTTTTAAAAAATTGGCGCAGGGTCCCTCCCAAAATCCATACCAGACCCTTATCCAAGCAAGCAGACTGGCAGGCCAGGATAGAGGGACGATGAGCAAGTGCCCCCCCTCCTGAATCATACCAGACCGCTTGAAAACAGAATGGTGTTGCGCTCCACACAAAATTAATTAAGTCTAATAACAATAAATAAATAATCGCATACAAAATCTAAAAGACGCACCTATGCGATTAAAATTAATTTAAATTATATCTATGACCTATGTGCATAAAATCATTCAAAGTGATTAGTGGGGTATTCAGAGTATACACATATTCCTAGTGTTATTCCTACTACAATCAAATAAATATAAATAGTCTATGCAATCGTAATAAAGTGCAAGTGAAGTAATAAGAGCAAAAACGCAGATCCTAATAGTATCAATCCAGAAAGTTGTGAAATCAAAAAAATGTGTCTCAATCCATAAAAGTGCATCCAAGTGCCATTGTGTATATAAAAAGTTGTGTAGGGGTAAGTAAATGAAGAAGTGTGTGTAAAAATATATCAAAAATTATATAAATAAACCTAAATAAAAAAACACACAACAGTCCAAGGAGTTTCTTGAAGTGTCTCTAATTGACGTAAAAAACTAGCAATCCATATCAGTTCATGCAAAATAAAGTGAATCCACACTGTGCTGTGTAAAGAGTTAATTCTGTGGATGAACACGAGGTAGTTCCACCGGTGATCTTACAGTTCCTCAAAGTGGGTGCTCACACACTGAGTGCAGTGGGTACCTTACCTCACTGCTGTCAGTTAGACAGCAATATGCTCCAATATTTAAGGTGTATATCCTCAATTGGGGTGTATATCCTCAGTTGGTATAGGTACAACAGTATACTCCAATGGTTAACGGTGTATATCCTCAGTTTGTACAGGCACCCCAGATAATTCCCTCCAGGTACTCCGCAATGGATCACAGATCTCATGTCTTCAGATTAAGATTAAGATTTAATCTGAAGACATGAGATCTGTGATCCATTGCGGAGTACCTGGAGGGAATTATCTGGGGTGCCTGTACAAACTGAGGATATACACCGTTAACCATTGGAGTATACTGTTGTACCTATACCAACTGAGGATATACACCTTAAATATTGGAGCATATTGCTGTCTAACTGACAGCAGTGAGGTAAGGTACCCACTGCACTCAGTGTGTGAGCACCCACTTTGAGGAACTGTAAGATCACCGGTGGAACTACCTCGTGTTCATCCACAGAATTAACTCTTTACACAGCACAGTGTGGATTCACTTTATTTTGCATGAACTGATATGGATTGCTAGTTTTTTACGTCAATTAGAGACACTTCAAGAAACTCCTTGGACTGTTGTGTGTTTTTTTATTTAGGTTTATTTATATAATTTTTGATATATTTTTACACACACTTCTTCGTTTACTTATTTGCTGGATCTTACCCCTACACAACTTTTTATATACACAATGGCACTTGGATACACTTTTATGGATTGAGACACATTTTTTTGATTTCACAACTTTCTGGATTGATACTATTAGGATCTGCGTTTTTGCTCTTATTACTTCACTTGCACTTTATTACGATTGCATAGACTATTTATATTTATTTGATTGTAGTAGGAATAACACTAGGAATATGTGTATACTCTGAATACCCCACTAATCACTTTGAATGATTTTATGCACATAGGTCATAGATATCATTTAAATTAATTTTAATCGCATAGGTGCGTCTTTTAGATTTTGTATGCGATTATTTATTTATTGTTATTAGACTTAATTAATTTCGTGTGGAGCGCAACACCATTCTGTTTTCACTAATTATCACCTGAGGGGAGGGTCTGCACCTCTGTCGGTGGTTTGCTGCAACCATACCAGCTCTCTTTGCTTTACCATTGTAGCGCGAGGATAACCAACTATTACCATACCAGACCGCTTGCCCTCAACATGTGGAGGGTGCTTTGGGGTCCCCCCCAAAGCACCTTGTCCCCATTTGGTTGGGGACAAGGACCGCATCCCCACAACCCTTGCCTGGTGGTTGTGGGGGTCTGCGGGTGTATGGCTTATAAGAATCTGTAAGACCCTTTTAACAAGGAGGCCCCCAGATCCCGGCCCATCCTATGTGAATGGGTATGGGGTACATTGTAATCCTACCCATTCACTAAAAAAGTGTCAAAAAGCAAAAACCACAAAAGACAGTTTTTTACAATTCCTTTATTAAAAAGATAGAAAAAAGTGTCCCACGATGTCCATCCTTCTTCAATAACGGTGCAGATGGACCCTAAAAATAGAAGAAAAAAAGCTCCGTCTAGATGGGAGGCATCATGCTGACTGCTGTCTTTTTGCAGTGACAGCTGTTATGTAAGCAAGGGCGGGGCCTCAACATGGTGACATACCTGGGACACCGGTTGTGGAGATGAGGGACTTGTTCCCATCATCATTTGGACAATGTTGAGGGCATGTGGCCTGGTATGGTTCAGGAGGCCCTCTTGCCCCCCATCCTGTGCCCTAGGCTAAATACTCGGATAAGGGTCTGGTATTGATTTTGGGGGGACCCCATGCCAATTTTTTTTTCATTTTAGCGTGTAGTTCCCCTTAAAACCCATACCAGAACCGAAGGACTTGGTATGGATTTTGGGGGGGAACCCCACGCTGTTTCTTTTTTTTTTTTTTTTTCGTGCAGAGTTCCCCTTTATACCCATACCAAACCAAAATGGCCTGGTATGGACGGGGGGGGGGGGGATGGGGGTAAGGGGGGGGGGTCAGGAGCCGGCAATACATTACAGCCACAAGCAAGTTTAAATTAATTTTAGCATTTTAATTTTGCTGCAGGACTGTAAAACACATCATCCAGATGTGCTACTTAATAGACAGACTAAGGGGACCCCAGGCAAGATATTTAAAGGAATATTACATTTTTATTGTTTCACTTTAAGCATTATTAAAATCATTTCTCCTGAAAAAACAGTAGTTTTTGCAAAAATGTTTGCATTGATACAAGTCCCCTGGTCCACATACACTTTTTATGGCAATAACTTGCATATAAGTCTTTAACCACATGCCGACCAGCGCACAACGATATACATCGGCCCAATGGCATGGCTGGGCGAATGGGCATACAGATACATGCCCTTTAAATCACGGCGTTGTGGGCTTGCAGGCGAACACGGTGTACTCCATGACTATGACTGAAGACGTGTCACAGAGAGTAAACAAGGCATTTCCCTGTTCTGCCTAGCAACATGACAGAGATCGACTGCTCCCTTTCATCAGGAGCAGTAATCTCTGTCATGTTCTAGTGAGGCAACCCCCCCCCCCCCCCCCACAGTTAGAATCACTCCCTAGGACACACTTAACCCCTTGATCACCCCCTAGTGTTTAACCCCTTCCCTGCCAGTGTCATTTACACAGTACTCAGTGCATTTTTATAGCACTGATCGCTGTATAAATGACAATGGTCCCAAAATAGTGTCAAAAGTGTCTGATGTGTCCGCCATAATGTCGCAGTCATGATAAAAATCGCAGATCGCCAACATTACTAATAAAAAAAATGAATAATAAAAATCCCATAAATCTTTTCCCTATTTTGTAGACGCTATAACTTTTGCGCAAACAAATCAATATATGCTTATTGCGATTTTTTTAACAAAAATATGTAGAAGAATACATATCGGCCTAAACTAAGTAAGATATTTATAATAGCAAAAAGTAAAAAATATTGCTTTTTTTAAAAATTGTCGCTCTTTTTTTGTTTATAGCGCAAAAAATAAAAACCACAGAGGTGATCAAACACCAAAAGAAAGCCCTATTTGGGGGGAAAAATACGTCAATTTTGTTTGGGTGCAACATCGCACGTCCACGCAATTGTCAGTTAAAGTGATGCAGTGCCGTATCTCAAAAAGTGCTCTGGTCAGGAAGGGGGTAAATCCTTCCGGGGCTGAAGGGGTTAAAATGAGCTCTGTTGATTTTTCATGTTTGTGTCTCATAGACGCACAAATTTTTGCCTGTTCGCATGTTCTGGTGCAAACCGAACCGGGGGGTGTTCTGGTCATCCCTAGTTGGCAGTTACACTCAACATTTATATTAAAATAGAAAAAAAAAACGTAACTCCTATGGTGCCATCAGAACAGCCCATTATCTTCTGAGCAGCGCAGTCAATTTGCATGATGTAGCACACGGAGAAAGCTCAGACTTAAAATCTTTCAGAGTGTCAGGCACCTACTCACACATTACGAAGAACATAGGTAAAATGCAGCTACTCATAATGAGATGCATTTAGGGATTTCAACAACTTCTTACTTTTATAAGAACATTTCAACATTCACCTACAGAAGTGTTCCTCTTTAATTATCTAAACTCAAAACCAAAAACTTTGTGAATTCTTAACATTATGTCACAGTATAGGGAAGAAACTGGGAAGAAAGAGCCTTGGGCCAATTATAGTAACCATAGGAAGTAAATATGGGAGTCCCCATACATAACATGTCCAAAGATGTATACACACTATTATGATGAAGACATACTTTCTTGTTTGAAGAATTCAGCTTGGATCTAAATAATTCTGATGCTAGATAACTCAATGGAGTCACCTTATTATTCTAAAGCAGTGTTTCTCAACCTTTTTTCAGTCATGTCACCCTTTAAAATTATAAACAATCTTGAGGCACCCTCCAAAATGATGGACAGTCTTGGGACACCCCTATTCTAAAATGTAAAAACTATTCTGATAGTTTTACATAATGCAGCAACATCGATACACATAGGACACCCAACGTTAAAGGTTATTCTTCCAAAGCAAATACACTTTTGTAAATGGGTACTGACTAGTATTCCAATGTTTCTCCTCTCCCTCAGTTTTTCTCCCTCACAAAGCTGATGGAGAGAGGCAAGGGAGGGCCAAACAAGGATGATATGCAGGCAACTGGACAGAGGGGTGGCGGTGGACGTGGTATACTTGGATTTTGCAAAAGCCTTTGACACAGTTCCCCACACACGGCTCATGTGTAAGGTAAAGTCTACAGGCTTGGAAAGATCAACTTGTAAATAGATAGAAAACTGGCTAAAAGACAGGATTCAGAGAGTAGTGGTTAATGACTCTTACGCTGACTGGTCTAAGGTAATCAATGGTGTACCCCAATGTTCAGTTTTGGGACCCTTACTTTTTAATATCTTTTATAAATGATTAAAAGTAGGGATTAAAAGTACCATTTCTGTCTTTTCAGATGACACTAAGCTATGCAGTGGAATAATGTCCTCACAGGATGTCTCCAATTTACAAGCCAACCTCAATGCTCTGTCTAATTGAGCAACGAAGTGGCAAATGAGGTTTAATGTTGATAAATGTAAAGTTATGCACTTGAGGGCTAAGAATATGCACGCATCATATATACTAGGGGGAAATACAATTGGAGGAATCAATGGTGGAAAAGGATCTGGGGGTTTTAGTAGATCATAAGCTCAATAATATCATGCAATGCCAAGCTGCGGTTTCCAAAGCCAGCAAAGTCCTTTCTTGCATTAAGAGAGGTATGTACTCCAGAGAGAGAGATATTATTTTGCCCCTGTATAAATCATTAGTAAGACCTTATCTGGAATATGCAGTTCAGTTTTGGGCACCAGTTCTCAAAAACAATATCGGGGAACTTGAGAAGGTGCAGAGAAGGGCAACCAAACTGATAAGAGGCATGGAGGAACTCAGCTATGAGGAAAGATTAAAGGAACTGAATTTATTCTCTCTTGAGAAGAGGAGATTAAGGGGGATATGATCAACATGTGCAAATACATAATTGGTCCATATAGTGAACTTGGTGTTGCATTATTCACTTTAAGGTCATCACAGAGGACAAGGGGGCACTTTTTACGTCTAGAGGTTTCTTCACAGTAAGAGCTGTGGAAATGTGGAATAGACTCCCTCCAGAGGTGGTTCTGGCCAGCTCAGTAGATTGTTTTAAAAAAGGCCTGGATTCTTTCCTAACTGTACATAATATAACTGGGTACTGACATTTATAGGTAAAGTTGATCCAGGGAAAATCTGATTGTCTCTAGGGGGATCAGGCAGGAATTTTTCCCCTTGTCATAGCAAATTAGATCATGCTTTGCTGGGGTTTTTCCGCTTTCCTCTGGATCAACTGTGGGTATTTGATTGTATTTTTTTTTTGGTTGAACTGGATGGACTTGTGCCCTTTTTCAACCTGACTAACTATGTAACTATGTAACTGATATCCTCCTTATCAACTGATGATGTCATTGGTCGTTAGGAGGTTGGTATCTAGAAGGTTGTAATGGTGTACAACAGGGATGCCCAACCTTTTGAAGAGCAAGGGCCACTTAAGCGACTTGGCATCTGGTTGCAGGCCACAATGAGCGGAGCGGGTGGATGACAGGTCCGTGTCCACTCTGCATATGCAGAACAGACACAAACACAACCCATTCTACTCTATGGGCCCTCCGATCTGATCCGCCCAGACAGAAGAGGATATACCCCCTTCTGTTTTTGTTTTTTTAGCAGATCGGATTGGAGGTAGGTGGGTGTAAATGGACAAGTCTGTTTACATCTTTCGCTCCATAGAGGTGAATGGAGGGTCTGATTGAGTCGGACCGATCGTGTGAATGGGGCCCTTAGGTTGTTTTCACACTGATGCACTGCGGTTTACCCACACTGAGGGTGCAGCACAGTGAATCTGTGGCTTTCCTGCTGGTTAGCTGCACTTTGCCATAGACTTCCATTATATCCTGCAGGTGTGGCACACTTTCTGAAAATGCACCAAACCCGCAGGTAATAACAGAAGTGTATGGCACAGTGCAGCTAATCCTGCGGATCAGTTTGAAAGCAGCCCAGTAACAACTGCCCATATACAGTATACACTGTGATTTAAGTAATAAACTTACCTTTAATAACAGTCTTCCATTCAGGTATCACCGACTGTTGCTGTCCCAGGCAGAGTGCATTTGGTATCACTCTACCTATGACAGGAGTCGGTGCTATACAGGAACCAACAGCTTATGTGGCTCTGCTCTGCAGCCGCTTTCTTCCTCTACTGCCGGCTCTATTCACAACACTGATGTTCTGGGATGGTGGGTTGGCAACTCACAATCAGAGCTTGCCAACCTGTCATCCTATAGCAGGAGGTCATGGGTCACACATCAGAGGGCTCTGTGGACCACATGTGGTGTACAATAAAAAAACCTGTGGCTCTGTGTAACTAAAAGGCAGGTATCATCCACCCACCAGCTTAGATACTTTTTTGACCAATTTTTAGGCATTTTGCAAGGCACCTCTGAAGAAACCTCAAGGCACCCTGGTTGAAAAGGGCTATTTTAAAACCATTCCCTTCAGGGCTTACAGGAGATCTCATGTCTGGGCTGGTCTCTAGTCTAAGAGACTTGTTTCTAGTGGGAATAGCAAGATAAGTGGCTGGTAATACAATGTGGAGGCAATCTATCTTTAGGTGGGTGACTTTATCTGCTCTATAATAGCATCAGAGTTGACCTCCACCTAAAACATGAAAAAAGACAATACATCACTAAGGGGGCTCTTAGAGGATCATACTTTGTTCATTGTTAGCTAATTCTTTTAAAAGGCTCTTATGAATCAAAACACCTGTATAATTTAAGCACTAATTAAAAGCATCCCACATCAACTAATATGCCACATACAAGTTTGGGTCAGTGAAGCTGTTAACAGATCCACTGCCCTTGAACAAGTATGAAGCAGCTGCATAGCGATAACACCCTGGTTTGTATAGAACACTGCTTAGTCCACCAAAAACAGGAAAATCTATTTTTGGGTTAAGTTTTCCTTTTTGTATTCATTTCAGAAGTATAATTACTATATTTGTTGGGGCAGTCACAAATTAAAAAAAAAACATTATCAGCGCTGAAATTAGATAATAATCCACAACCTCAAACTGATTGAAGTTTTTTCAAAATATGTCCTGTCAAAGTCAATGAACATTTGTATAAAACCCAACCAGGTATGATGAACAAGCATTCCTTTTAGCACCATCTGCATTGGCTAATAGAGTATTCAGAACAACACTGATTGATCCTATTGGCTTGCATATATTCAGGATTCTTTTTCATCAAACAAGTTCAATTCTTAAAAGAGAAGCTCAATCAAACTGCATTATTCAGAGCACAATTCCCCAGCAACTCTTGATACACTCTGTGATGTTGTCAGATAGGAAACATGGCAAAACATACAGATGAGTCAAGTCTGGTTGAGTAACATGTTTCAGCAATTTATAATTTTCCATCTTTAATTAAACAACATAATCAAGGCTTCCCTTTTGTGTGAAATTAAAGTGCCCACCCTTCAAACCCCTATATATGCACCAACGTAAAACACATTACATTAATTTTCAGCATAAGGAGCTCACTGCTGGTACATTTTGGCTCAGAGCTTTCATCACGGAAAGCTATGTCCTAACTTACAATACCCTAACACTAAGCCCCTTCTGTAGGGATGAGCCGAACACCCCCCGGTTCGGTTCGCACCAGAACTTTCGAACGGACCCTAAATTCGACCGAACTTTAGAACCCCATTGAAGTCTATGGGACTCGAACGTTCGAAATTAAAAGTGCTAATTTTAACGGCTAATATGCAAGATACTGTCCTAAAAAGGTTTTGGGGACCTGGCTCCTGCCCCAGGGGACATGGGTCAATGCCTAAAATGTTTTTAAAAATGGCCGTTTTGGCGGGAGCACTGATTTTAACCACTTCCCACCCGGCCAATGCACATATACGGCCGGGTGGGAGCCGTCTACTCCTGATAGGACGTTCAGGAACGTCCATCAGGAGGAGCGGGATCACGCGCGTGCGTGCCCGCGCAGCGGCGCGATCCCGATGCGCCCGTGTCACCGGGACACGGCGCATCTCAGATCGGCAGGAGGGCTCTGTGATTGGCCCTCCTGATCACATGACGGCCGTGTCCAATCACGGCCGTCATGTGATGTAAACAAACAGCCGGTTGCTAGGCAATCGGCTCCTCCTCTCCTCACACAGAAGTCATCGCTGAGGAGAGGAGAGCAGATTGCTGCAGCCGGCTGATGATCAGTGAGTATGAGCTGTTTTTTACAGCTTTTTACTCACTGATCTTCAGTCTAGTGTAAACACACAACACACCACACAGTGTAAACACAGTCCCCACATATGTCCCCATAACACACATGTCCCCAAAACATACATGTCCCCAAAAAATAAAAACACATGTCCCTAATAATAAAAACATGTCCCCCACATATGTCCCACTAAAATCACTTGTCCCAATGATTATGTGCACACATATGTACGTGATCACCTGCACACATATGTACATGATCATTTGCGTACATATGTCCGTGATCACACAAACCAATTATACACTTAACGGAATTTTTTTTACCAAAAACATGTAGCAGAATACATTTTGGCTTAAATTTATGACAAAATTTGATTTTATTGGATTTCTTTTAAAATAGAAAAAAAAATATTGTTTTTTTTCCAAATTTCCGCATTTTTGCGCTTATATCGCAAAAAATAAAAAACGGAGTCGTGAATAAATACCACCAAAATAAATCTCTATTTGTGCGAACAAAATGATAAAAATTTCATTTGGGTACAGTGTAGCATGACCGCGCAATTGTCACTGAAAGCGCTAGAGCGATGAAAGCTGAAAATTGGGCTGGGAAGGAAGGGGGCGAAAGTGCCCTGTATTGTAGTGGTTAATGATGATTAAAGTGAAAAAAAAAAGTGAAATATTCCTTTAAATATGGTGCCTGGGGGGTGTCTGTAGTATGCCTGTGAAGTGCCACGTGTTTCCCGTGTTTAGAACAGTCCCTGCACAAAATGACATTAAACAGAAATAACACCATTTAAAACTGCTTGCGGTTTTAATGTTATATCTGGTTCCTGCAATATGGTTGAAAATCATTGAGAAAAATGGCATGGGTAGCCCTCCCTGCCAATTACCAGCCTATTTGGGTCTTGTACGCATATTAAGGGGAACCCTGTACCCATATTAAAAAAAGGAAATGTGTGTGGCCCCCAGGCCCTATATACTCAGAACAGCAGTATACAGGCGGTGCAAACAAGACAGGGACTGTGTAGGTTTGTTGTGTTAAGTTGAATCTGTTTGTAATTTTCAACTGGTACATTTTTAAAGTGTAGCTCCAGTCAAAAAAACTATTTTTAAGCTTTTTGGAAAACATAGGGAAGGGTTATCACCCCTGTATAATTTGTTTTGTCGTCCATCTTTTTTCATCTCACTTGCTGTTCTCTCCTTCTGTTTGCAAGTAGGAGATGTTTGTAAATTGGATGTTTGAAAGTAGGGGCCTGCCCTATATGCTCTGCAGAAATGGCGGAACAAGGTGTTGGTCTTGCCACAACATTGTAAGCCCTCAAAGTGACTCTTGGTGGGCGCTGGAGCGCCCTGCTGTGAACGATTATATCAAGAATTGTAATTACATGCCATTGTTGAACAGTGGTAGAAAAATTGACCTTTGGTGGTTGTGGTGCTGGTGCCACAACACTATAAGTCCTCCCCGTTACTCTGGGTGGGCACAGGAGGGGGCCCTCCTGTGAAATATTATATCAAGAATTGTAATTACATGTCCCTGTTAAACAGGGGCAGAAAAATTTGGCCTTAGGCACTGCTGTTGGTGCCACCACACTGCAACCTCTCCCATATACTCTAGTTTTATTGCAGGAATTAGCCCTGCTGCAAAGCATTACATCAAAAATTGTACTTAAACGCCCCTGTTAAACAGGGGCAGAAAAATTGGGCCTTAGGCACTGGTGCTGGTGCCACCACACTGCAACCTCTGCCATATACTCTAGTTTTATTGCAGGAATTAGCCCTGCTGCAAAGCATTGCATCAAAAATTGTAATTAAAAGCCCCTGTTAAACAGGGGCAGAAAAATTGGGCCTTAGGCACTGGTGCTGGTGCCACCACACTGCAACCTCTCCCATATACTCTACTTTTATTGCAGGAATTAGCCCTGCTGTAAAGCATTGCATCAAAAATTGTACTTAAACGCCCCTGTTAAACAGGGGCATAAAAATTGGGCCTTAGGCACTGGTGCTGGTGCCACCACACTGCAACCTCTTCCATATACTCTAGTTTTATTGCAGGAATTAGCCCTGCTGCAAAGCATTGCATCAAAAATTGTAATTAAATGCCCCTGTTAAACAGGGGCAGAAAAATTGGGCCTTAGGCACTGGTGCTGGTGCCACCACACTGCAACCTCTCCCATATATTCTTGTTTGATTGCATGAATTAGCCCTGCTGCAAAGCATTACATCAAAAATTGTACTTAAACGCCCCTGTTAAACAGGGGCAGAAAAATTGGGCTGATGGCAGCAACCAGAACCAGAAATGTTCTTCCAACATATCAGTGGAGGAGGAAGAGGATAGACAATCAACATAACAGGACAGTCACTCAGCATCAGCATAGGCAGCCTTGAAGGGATGTGATATTTAAAAAAAAAATTATTCTGTTACATCAGCTTCAGGTGCTTGGTAGCTGTGGGTGATCCAAGACTGATTCATCTTGATGAAGGTCAGTCGATCAACTGATTCGGTGGACAGGCGCACCCTGTGATCGGTAACAAAGCCACCAGCAGCACTGAAGGTGCGTTCCGAAAGAACGCTGGATGCAGGACAGGCCAGTAGCTCAATTGCATACTGTGCAAGCTCTGGCCAGTGACCCATCCTCAAGACCCAGTAAGCCAGAGGATTTTCGGTGGGAAAGGTGTCCAAGTCTGACCTTGCCCCTAGGTATTCCTGCACCATGTAAATCAGACGCTGGTGTTGGGTGCTGGAACCGATCATACCTTGGGGCTGCGGACTAAAAAATTGTCTGAAAGCATCAGTCAGACGGCCACCTTCTCCACCGCTCCTTCTGACCGATGCCTCAGCAACACGTTGTCCAGGACCAGGAGTTTGTAACCTCCCAGTCTCTGGGAACGCGTTGCACAGACCTTTCTGCAAGGCCTCCCGGAGATGTCTCATCCTCTGCTCCCTCTGCGATGGCAAGACAAGGAGAGTGGCCAGCCAGTAATGGTCCCTCTCCTTGATCCAAAGAATACGAGGATCCTTCCGCAGGCTTTGCAGGATCAGGGAGGCCATGCAGCGTAGGTTAGCTGAGGCATTCGGTCCGGAGTCCTCTGGGTCACTAAGGACAACATGATCCGCAGCTACCTCCTCCCAGCCTTGTACAAGTCCACGTGTTTCTTGGGACTGTAAATCATCCCTACAAGACTGCTGCTGCTGCTGCTGATGCTGAGTGCCAGCCTCCACATCCATGCTGACACAATCATCCTCCTCCTCCTCTTCCTCCTCCTCATCCTCTTCCTGTGTGATGGGTGGCACAGCAGGAACACTGTCTGGATAAAGGGTGCCTTGAGAGGCAAGGAAGTCCTCCTCTTCCTGCCTCTGTTCTGCCTCAAGTGCCCTGTCCATTATTCCACGCAGCGTATGCTCCAAGAGGTGGACAAGAGGTACAGTGTCCCTGATGCATGCACTGTCACTGCTCACCATCCTTGTGGCCTCCTCAAACGGTGACAGGACAGTGCATGCATCCCTGATCATGCCCCACTGGCGTGGTGAGAAAAAACCGAGCTCCCCTGACCCTGTCCTGGTGCCGTAGTCGCACAGGTACTCATTGATGGCCCTCTGCTGCGTGTGCAGCCGCTGCAGCATGGCCAACGTTGAGTTCCATCTGGTGGACATGTCACATATAAGGCGGTTCTTGGGCAGGTTCAACTCCTTTTGGAGCTCAGCCAGCCGAGCACAGGCATTAAATGATCGGCGGAAATGCACACAGACTTTCCTGGCCTGCTTCAGGACATCCTGTAAGCCGGGGTACCTGCCCAAGAACCGCTGCACCACCAGGTTAAGGACGTGAGCTACACAGGGCACATGGGTCAGTTGTCCCTGTCGGAGGGCGGAGAGGAGGTTGGTGCCATTGTCACAAATCACCATTCCTGGCTTAAGCTGGCATGGCGTCAACCACCTCTCGGCCTGCCCCTGCAGAGCTGACAAAACATCCGCCCCAGTGTGGCTCCTGTCCCCCAAACAAACCAGCGCAAGCACGGCATGGCATCGTTTTACCTGCGTACTTGCGTAGCCCCTGGAACGCCTACGAAGCACCGCTGGTTCTGAGGACAGAGCACTGGAAGAGGCCATGGAGGAAGAAGAAGAGGAGGGGGTGGAGGAGAGAGGTGTGTCACAACCAATAGTAGCATTTTGGAGGCGTGGTGGCGGAACAACCTCCAACACTACTGCACCTTGTCCTGCATCCTTCCCAGCTGCCAGAAGAGTGACCCAATGGACCGTGAAAGACAGGTAACGTCCCTGTCCATGCCTGCTGGACCATGAGTCAGCGGTAATATGCACCTTACCGCTGACCGCCCTGTCCAGCGAGGCAAGGACATTGCCTTCCACATGCCGGTAGAGAGCCGGAATCGCCTTCCGTGAAAAAAAGTGGCGTTTGGGGACCTGCAACTGAGGAACCGCACATTGTACAAGCTCACGGAAGGGGGCCGAGTCTACCAACTGAAAAGGCAGCAGTTGAAGTGCTAGCAATTTAGCCAAGCTAGCATTCAACCGCTGGGCATGTGGATGGCTGGGAGTGAACTTCTTTTGCCGGTCCAGCAGCTGGGGCAGGGACATTTGCCTGCTATAATCGGACGTGGGTGTACCGCTAGCAGAGTTCCCGGAAGCACTTGGCTGTGACACACCTAATTCTACACCTTCATTCCTCTCAGAGCAGGTTTCAGAGAGGACTGAAGGTCTAGTGGGGTTGGAGATGCCAGCTGATGAGGAGCAAGGAGAGGTCTGCTTTGTTCTTTGGTGTGGGTCTTTGAGGTACGCTTGCCAATGAGCTGCATGGCAGGTCAACATATGTCTGGTCAAGCATGTGGTGCCCAAGCGGCTGATGTTTTGGCCACGCGAGATACGCTTGAGACATATGTTGCAAATAGCAGCGGTGCGATCTGATGCACTCGTCTCAAAAAAGGCCCACACCAAAGAACTTTTAGAATAACGCGCAGAGGCAGCGCCCTGCACAGGCGGAGCTCTGCGGTGTGATTCAGTTGGTGTGCTGCCCCTAAGCTGGCCCCCGGAGGGCATCCTGCCTCGTTGGACATGTGCCTCCTCCTGCTCCTCCTCTCTCCTTCCAGGCACCCACGTGGAGTCAGTGCTCTCATCATCCCCTCCCTCTTCATCGCTGTAGCAAACCTGGCAGTATGCTGCAGCTTGTGGAACATGACTGCCAGATTGCTGTCCTTCTTGAGCATCCCCTCTCTCTGCGCTCACGCTACTGCCTTCCATGAGTGTCGTCATCAGAGCCCACAAAACACTGGGCATCCTCCTGGAGCATGTACCCAACACTGTGCTCAAAGAGTTCAGGAGACTCCTCAGGAGGACGTGGTGGGTCTAGGGAAGGAGTCACTGATGATGACATTGAGAGGAGGGAAGACGATGTGTTGGCAGCTGCTTTGCTAGTACCCTGAGACTGGGTGAGAGAGGATGAGGAGGATGAAGAGGGCTTGGTCATCCACTCTACCAAGTCGTTGGCATGTTGCGGCTCAACATGTCCAGCTGCCGAAAAGAAGGACAAGCGTGTCCCATGGCCACATTCTGATGACAATGCACCGCGTCCACGACCAGCACTGTTGTCTCTAGACACAGAGCCTGCTTGCCCTCTTTTATCAGCTCGCGCCTGTCTGCCTCTCCTTGCTGGCCTTCCAGACATGGTAATGGCCTGAAGGGAGTTGGGTAAAAAAGCAGTTGGGTAGTGTATATTGTGCTAGAGGCACACAACACTAACTCCTGCAGATGCCTTTATTATAGAACACCAGAGATAAAGGGGTATATACAGATGTATACTGTGCTGTGCTGGAGGCACACACAACTTCCAATAACTCCTGCAGATGGCAAGTGGGCTCAAATAGAGAACAGCTATGTAGGTGGATATAGCGGTATGTACTGGGTACAGAGCACGCAGACAGCACGCACTAGCTCCTAACACTACTGACTGCAAGCTCTATTATAAAAGATAGATCACTAGCTATATAGGTGAGGTGAATATAGCGGTGTATACTGCGGTCAGGGCACGCAGACAACAACCACTACACAACAGCAAGATCGAAAATCGTCCGAAAATGATCGGTGTGTACTGTGTTGAAGGTACACAGAACACCCACTGCTTCAGACGCCAACACACTACACAAGGCCGCCGCGCTGGCGGCCTTATATAGTGTGGGGCGTGCACTACACAGCCTGAGCTATGATTGGCCACAGGCATCCTGCCTGTGGCCAATCATGGCTCTCCTCGCGCTGCGATTGGCCAAGCATGCGGGGTCACAGTGCATGCTTGGCCAATCATGAGCCAGCAATGCACTGTGCCATCGCAGTGCATTGTGCGCCGTGAGCGCCACACGAATTTGGCGCGAACGGACCAAAATGTTCGGACTTCGCCGAACGGATGAACAGCCGATGTTCGAGTCGAACGTATGTTCGACTCGAACACGAAGCTCATCCCTACCCTTCTGTAACCAGACACTAATAAATGAGGAATACTCGTAATGGTCAGGGGTGGGACGTGGGGTGGGACGTGGGACCAATCCTATTTAATTTATTCATAAATGACCTGGAGGATGGGGCAAACAGTTCAATCTCTGTATTTGCAGATGATACTAAGCTAAACAGGGCAATAACTTCCATGCAGGATGTGGAAACCTTGCAAGAATATTTGAACAAATTAATGGGGTGGGCAACTGCATGGCAAATTAGGTTTAATGTAGAAAAATGTAAAATAATGCATTTGGGTGAAAAAAATATTAATTCAATCTATACACTAGGGGGAGAACCTCTAGGGGAATATAGGATGGAAAAGGTCATGGGGGTCCTAGTAGATGATAGGCTCAGCAATGGCATGCAATGCCAAGCTGCTGCTAACAAAGCAAACAGAATATTGGCATGCATTAAAAAAGGGATTAACTCCAGGGATAACGTGATAATTCTCCTACTCTGCAACACTCTGGTCCGGCGGCACCTAGAGTATGCTGTCCAGTTCTGGCCAACAGTCCTCAGGAAGGATGTACTGGAAATGAAGCGAGTTCAATGAAGAAAAACATAGCTAATAAATGGTCTGGAGGATATTAGTTATGAAGAAAGGTTGCGAGCACTGAACTTATTCTCTCTGGAGAAGAGACGCTTGAGAGGGGATATGATTTTAATTTACAAATACCGTACTGGTGACCCCACAATAGGGATAAAACTTTTTCACAGAAGGGAGTTTAACAGAACACGTGGTCACTCATTAAAATTAAGAAAAGAGGTTTATCCATAAACTACGTAGAGGGTTCTTTACTGCAAGAGTGGCCAGGATGTGGAATTCCCTTCCACATGTGGTGGTCTCAGCTGGGTGCATACAGGGATATACAATGTAATACTGACTTATAATCACACACATAGGTTGGACTTGATGGACTTGTGTCTATTTTCAACCTCAACTACTATGTAACTAACCTTTCCTTATGTAAGGCTGTTTAAATACCCACCTATCCTAAGCTAAAGTCATCTGTGCTGAAGACTAATCCCTCTGCCAAATGATACCTATGTATGAAATGGGGCACAAGCTGCTTTATGGTGAATAAAGCAAAGGATTATTGCAGGGCAAGCAAAATGCAAGACACAGAATAATAAGCAAGGCAATAAATACATTTGGTTAACTGAGGCTAAAGGCTAAACCCCATTAAACTGGTATACATATCATTGACAAGAACACCACAAACCATGAAAACATGAATGGCATGGCACAGAGAAAAAGTCTTACTGTACACATAGAAAAAGTCTTGGCAATGACTATTCAAAAAGTGTCCCCTGGTGCACTCTGTGCATAGGTAGGTGTACATGTTCCTGAGAGGGGTATCCCTTGGGACCCCTTGTACAATGGTGCACGTGTTACTGTCTTTTTATAGGAGTGCAATGAATGGCTGATGTGATGATAAGTAAGTCTCAGTCTCTAGTGGCATTGACCATGGTCAGTAATCAGATAAGCACAGATGGTTCCACTCACCACTCCTGGTACCGAATGGATCTAGTCCCATATGTTTGGTGGTCAGTTGTCCCAGAAGGTTCACCCCTCACAATCAAGGCTATCACAAGGCACAGTCCCAGCGTTAGGCTCTCTCTGGATGAGTCCTTATGAAGGTGGGCATAGACAGGTCAGAGCAGCAGGTCTCTGCCCCACAGTCCACAGCACAAGAGGCTCTCAGTGACTCCATCCTCAGCCTCTTTCCCACACACACACGCACAGCAGCATGTCTGCACCCTCTGGTTTTGAATATATAGAGCAAGCACACCACATAGTCAAACTGCTTTAACAATAAGTTTGTATTAGGCATGGTAGATAACCAAGTATGTCGTCTTACATCAAGCATAATACAACAAAGATATTCACTCAAAGCATGCATGCATATGCAATGAACTACACCTAAAATGTATACGAGCTGATGTTCAGAAATACATACAGGAATTCAGTACCCTTGATAGAGTAATGAAAAGGAAAGCTGAGCCAGACCCTAGTAAAAAGAGCAAGGAGGAGGAAAACCAATGCTTTGTGGATGTAAAAACCACCTTTCTCAAGAAACTCCTTCCTAATTATATTAGCTTCTTCTGGTTTCTTTGCCTGCTCTGATCTCCCCAGAAGTGCCTGGGAAAATGTTGTCTTATTCTCCACTTGTTTGTCTGGAACCTTGGGTCTTGAAATCCAAGCCCCCATCCGTGTGTATTGAAAAGGACAACTACCCTTGAGGACTACACGTCCCATGATCCATTGTGGCGTCATAGCAAGTCCGGTCCCATGTTGCTAATTGTTTGGTCACCGCTGCCAGGAGAGAGAGGCGGCTGCGTGAATGAGTGGAGGATTTCACATTCACTCAGCTGCACACGAGGGGGGCTCACACACAGAAGCAGTTCAGCTCACTGTGCGGACAGCAGCCAGACTGGGGTTGAAAGAGGAATGACAGGCATAGAAGCACAAGTCTGGCCCTGTCACAGCCAGCAGTGGGGGAGAGTGGAGCAGGGCCATCTTTAATATTGATTGGACCCTGGGAAAACATTTTCTTGCCACCCCCCATGCAATTTTGCTCTTGACCCCAACATCTAGAAAAACTAACAAAAACACACATAGACTTATCTAAAGAAAACTTTTAAAAGGAAAACATTAAGAACTGGTCCACACTCATTGATTAGTCCAGGAACACTGATTGATTGCCATCAGTTACTGCACATCCTTACCGCTCACTAATTGGTTGCTAGAGGTTACTGAACATTATTAACGCTCACTGACTGGTTCCTAGAAGTTACTGCACATCATTACCACTCACTCAATGGTGACTAGAGGTTACCGTACATCATTATTGCTCACTGATTGGTTGCTAGAGATCACAGCTGATCACTACTGTTCACTGATTGGTTGCTAGAGGTTACTGCACATCATTATTGCTCATTGATTGTTTGCTAGAGGTTACTGCACGTCTTTACTGTTCATTGATTGGTTGCTTTAGGTTACTGTATATCAATACTGCTTACTTATTGGTTGCTAGGGGTTACAGCACATCATTATGGCTCACTGATTGGTTGCTAAAGGTTATAGCACATCATCTCCTCACGGCCTGCACACCATGTATTGGAGAGGTGAGGTGACCCACCAATAGACAGAAAACTCCCAGAACTTGTAATTAGCAGTGAGCAGAGCAGAGCATACACAGCTATGAAGGGTAACTGAGTGCAGGTATTAACAGAGCCCAATGCAAGCAGCATTTCCAAGGATGGGCTGCTGGGAACAAATGATTAGTTATGCAGTAGAATGAGCAGCTGGGAATAGAGATGTCATACAGGACAAGTGAGACTTACACAAAGATTGTCCTCCCGCTGCAGCTCGTCGGGTGTCCAGAGGAAGCCAGCACCTCTCTCCTCCACCGTTACTTTCCTTCCCCACCACCAGCTCAACCCAAACAAGTCAGTGCAGCCATGACCAGGTACAGCAGCACTCAGACGCCCCTCCCTCTGCTGCGCCACCACTGGCTGTGGCCACCCTTCTGTCTGAGCTAGGCCACCGCTCTCTTTGGCACTTTGCTATCCATCTATCATCAGACTACTGCTGATTAGGTAGGACACTGAAGACTCCTAGGGTGGAAGCTGCATGTGTTGTATGTCCATACATTGCAGAGTGTGTGCACTGGAAAGAAAAAACCCTGGAAGACTATATGCAGGCAGTGTTTCATTCAAAAAAATCCCCCATTCTTTTCCATCTTTCCCCATGTATAAATTACTTTATAAATTATCTCTGGTATAAACCTTGGTTGCTCTCTAACAAGCAGGTTGTTTGCATTCTTAAACCGATTTTCTTGATATTTCCAAAATAAATTTAATTCCCCTAGGAAGGCTATGAAAAGGGGGGAACCTACAAATTTCCCCGAGAGATTTAGTTTTTGTTAGCATATAATAGGAAGATATATATATATATATATATATATATATATATATATATATATATATATATATATATATATATATATATATATATATATATATTGTGGCAGCACGCAGGTAAAGTCACCTGGTTGTATCCAGGATGGGAAATATGTGTGCCCTAGATTCAGGCTTTATGCAGACTTGTACAACTAGAGGGGAAGAGTTAATGAGCCCAGCTGAAGTAAGTGGGCTCATTAAGACCTCTACAAAAAACCCCAGCATGATTAGGGAGATGCTCCATCCTGGAACCAGTTTTGTGTTGTAGAGACTGGGGAGTGTGATATCTGTACTGTGCGGTGAGTTAACGCCTGTGTGGCAAACCTTTACAACAGAGGCAGGGACTGGGGCAGCACAAGGCTGCACCCAGTTGTTAGACAGGGAAATCTAAGTGTGTAGTTAGAGGTCAAGCTGACCAGGATTTATTTTCTTGTTTTATTTTTGTTTGGCTGTTATATGTTTCACTGCATGTAGCATGAATAAACCGCATCTTTTGTTTTTTTGCACCTACAACGCTGTCTGCTGTGCCTGATTTTGTGTTGTGAACCCATCCAGGGGGTCACACACACCCGCTGCCGAGCAAACCCCTCACAATATATATATATATATATATATATATATATATATATATATATATAGATAGATAGATAGATAGATAGATAGATAGTGAAAACACGCCTACATCCACTACATATAAATATTTCCAATATTTCCAAAAAGATAGCAGCCGCTTAAATTCGTTAACTGTATAAATAAAAAATAGTAAATGTCCACAGGCACCTCAATAGGTACCTATATATATCATAGCAGCGCTACTGTCATTAATTGTTATGACCAGCTTTCATACAGTATTCACATATGAGAAAAGATGCATAACAGGGGATTATAGCCAGTCCAAAAGACACAGGTGGTGGTATAAATAATAATAATAATAATAAAATATAAATGTGGAATTTGTTGAAGTGCACCTCTCACCAGAGATCTTCAAACCGTGCGTCACACTCCCTCTAGGGGTTCACACTCACCAGGGAGTAACATCCTGCACTCTCAAGCCTCTGATCAGGCCCAATTCATGCAACTCCACACCTCAGCCCAGCCCCAATTCCTGCCCCTTCACACTTCAGATCACTGTCTCCCCTGCAAATCTGTTCCAGCACTGTACCCCCTGCTCATCTGCTTCACCACTGTAACATCCTGCACATCTGCCCCACCACTGTACTACCCTGCACATCTGCCCCACCACTGTACTCCCCTGCCCATCTGCCCCACCACTGTAACCCCCTGCACATCTACAACACCACTGTAACCCCCTGCACATCTGCCCCAACACTGTACATCTGCCCCACCACTGTACTATCCTGCACATCTGCCCCACCACTGTACCCCCTGCTCATCTGCCCCACCACTGTACCCCCTGCTCACCTGTCCAACCACCTGCTCACCTGCCCCACCACTGTAACCCCCCTGCTCATCTGCCCCACCACTGTAACCCCCTGTATATCTGCTCCACCACTGTACCACCCTGCTCATCTGCCTCACCAATGTACCCCCTTTCTTGCCTGCCCCACCAATGTACCCCCTTTCTCATCTGCTACACAACTGTAACCCCCTGCACATCTGCCCCACCACTGTACCACCCTGCTCATCTGCCCCACCACTGTAACCCCCTGTATATCTGCCCCACCACTGTACTACCCTGCTCATCTTCCCCACCATTGTAACCCTCCTGCTCATCTGCCCCACCACTGTACTACCCTGCTCATCTTCCCCACCATTGTAACCCTCCTGCTCATCTGCCCCACCACTGTAAACCCCTGTACATCTGCCCCACCACTGAATCCCCCTGCTCATCTGCTCCACCAATGTACCCCCTTTCTCATCTGCCAGACCAAAATATCCCCTTTCTCATTTGCCCCACCACTGTAACCCTCTGCACATCTGCCCCACCACTATACCACCCTGCTCTTCTGTCACACCACTGTTCCCCCTTTCTCATTTGCCCCACCACTGTACCTCCATGCACATCTACTCCATCACTGAACCATCTTCTCATCTATTCTAACACTAAACTTATCTGCTCATCTGCCACACCACTGAAACCCCCTTTCTCATCTGCCCCATGACTGTACCTCCTGCACATCTGTCCCACCTCTGTTCCCCCTGCTGTTCTGCCCCACCACTGTAACCCCCTGCTCATGTGTTCCACCGATGTACCTCCTTTCTCCTCTGCACATCTGCCCCACCTCCGTACCCCCTGCTCCTCTGCCCCACCGCTGTCAACCCCTGTACATCTGCCCCACCACTGTACTACCCTGCTCATCTTCCCCACCATTGTAACCCTCCTGCTCATGTGCCCCACCACTGTAACCCCCTGTACATCTGCCCCACCACTGAATCACCCTGCTCATCTGCTCCACCAATGTACCCCCTTTCTCATCTGCTAGACCAATATATCCCCTTTCTCATTTGCCCCACCACTGTAACCCTCTCCACATATGCCCCACCACTGTAACCCTCTGCACATCTGCCCCACCACTATACCACCCTGCTCTTCTGTCCCACCACTGTTCCCCCTCTATTCTAACACTGAACTTATCTGCTCATCTGCCACACCACTGATACCCCCTTTCTCATCTGCCCCACGACTGTACCTCCTGCACATCTGTCCCACCTCTGTTTCCCCTGCTGTTCTGCCCCACCACTGTAACCCCCTGCTCATGTGTTCCACCGATGTACTTCCTTTCTCCTCTGCACATCTGCCCCACCTCAGTACCCCCTGCTCCTCTGCCCCACCGCTGTAAACCCCTGTACATCTGTCCCACCACTGTACCATCCTGCTCTTCTGTCCCATCTCTGTTGCCCCTGCTCTTCTGCCCCAGTAACCCCCTGCTTATGTGTTCCACAATGTACCTCCCTTTTCCTCTGCACCCCCCTGCTCCTCAGCCCCAACACTGAACCCCCCCTGCTCATCTTTTCCACCTCTGTTGCCTCTGCTCTTCTGCCCCACCACTGAAACCCCCTGCTTATGTGTTCCGCAATGTAGCTCCTTTTTCCTCTGCATCCCCCTTATCCTCTGCCCCACCGCTGTAACCTCCTGTTCACCTGTCCCACCAATGTACCTCCTTTCTCCTCTGCCCCCACAGTGAACCCCCCGCTCATCTGCAAATTCCACATTTATACCACCACCTGTGTCTTTTGGACTGGCTATAACCCTCTGTTATACACCTTTTCTCATATGTGAAGACCGTATGAAAGTTGGTCATAACAATTAATGACAGTAGCGCTGCTATGGTATATATAGGTGCCTATTGAGATACCTGTTGACATTTACTAATTGTTATTTATATAATAAGAAGAGTAGTGGAACCCTCTCTGAAACTTGGGATTCTAAATCCAGATTACCCTGTTATGATTTAAAGCCAGGCTAATGCAATTTTTACTAATGTGGACATATTGTTGTGCCCTCTATTTGGAAGTCCCACTCCAATCCACTTCACATTTAATATTACATTTTTATTTTCTGTTTCTTTTCCCCCTCCAGAGAAAATTTTGAATCCCTCTACTCAATCTCTGTAATTCTTTCATATGAATCAGTAATGGTGGAGACTGCATCAAGTCAGCTTTTGAAGACATGCAATGTAATTCTCTATTCCTCTAAGCATTGCATCTATCACCAATGAATAGATGAGCATTTATATAGTTTCCAAATTATTGGTGAAGTATAACACATATTACTGAAACCTGCGGGTACAATCCCTATCCGGCAGAATATTCATACTTTTGTTATTCAATCATTAAAGCGGGAGTCCACCGGGACTCCGCGTTTTTTTTTTTTTTTTTAAAAGCCAGCAGCTACAAATACTGCAGCTGCTGACTTTTAAATAGTGACACTTACCTGTCCATCGCGCCCGCGATGTCGGCACCCGAAGCCGATCGCTCGCTTGGCTGCCGGGTCCCGCCGCCATCTTGGGTATGGGAATCAGGAAATGGAGCCTTTCGGCTTCATTTCCCGGTTCCCTACTGCGCATGCGCGAGCCGCGCGGCGCAATCCGGACGGTCCCCGCTGCCTCTGGGAGCTGTGTGTTTCCCAGCAGGCAGCGGGGCACTTGCTGAAGGGGGCGGGCGCTTGCGGAACGGGGGCGTAACGTACGCCCCGTTCCGCAGAGAGCTAGCCCGGAAGTGGGTGCAGTTACCTGGATTATCCAGGTAACTGCACCCCCCTCCCCCCTGAAAGGTGCCGATTGTGGCGCCGGAGGGGGGGGGGATTCCGATGAGCGGAGGTCCATTTTAGGGTGGACCTCCGCTTTAATATCTTGATCTTATGTTTCTTATGCAAAGAACCCAAATCTTTTTATCAATACCATCATTTTTGGTAGATATATACTAGACGTTTGGACATATATACCAAGTTATCTGCATAAAATAAGACAGTAACTCTTGGAAATAGTTTTCTATGTTTGACTGCTAAAGGTTCTACAGCAAGAATAAAAATTAAAGGTGAAGGTGGGCATCCTTCTACAAATCTGAACCTTATAAGATATACTGTATGACCATTTTAATTTCAACGTGGCATTGGAAGTCTAATATATCCCCCCCAGACATTGTAGATAATTTCCTTTAAACCTTTTGGTGCCAGAGCCGTTTTTGCATTTTTTGCATACTTTAAAATTCACATTTTAGGACTGAAAATTAGTATAACCACTCCCAAACATTATATATTTTCAGAAAACAGAGACTCCAAATAATAAAATGATGGTTGTTTAAACTTTTTTCATACAAAATTAGGTCAACAGCTTATCAAATGCAGATTTTCATTAAAAACTTTACTTTAGTGCACACAACTGCAAGATATTACCCAATTTTTTAGTAGAGTATAAAATATGAAGTTGCACCAAGCAAATTGATACGAAAAATGTTGAGGCTTCAAATGATGTGCGCCCATGAATCAGAGACGAACTTCAGTAAAATTTCATAATGTCCTAGGGGCAGAGGGTGGGGGGGGGTTAATAAAATAAAAATTGCTATAATTTTTTTTTTTTCACATTTACTTTCATTTTTTTAAACTTTTTTACTATCACATAGGGGACTGATTTCCCCTATGCGATAGTATACAACATGCAATATTTTACTGTCACAGTTCCTCTTTAGACCCCAATGTCTCCCTTCTCAACTGCAGTCAATAGAGCAAAGCTTTACAGCCACCCAAACCGCTTCCACGAGAAAAGTGACAGTCAGCTTGTACAGTACACACACATTCCTGTGCCACTGACATAATACTGTTGTTGGTGGCAGAAAAATAGTTAAAACGAAATCTCTGCAAGGTTTCACGAATATATTCCCACCGATTATTATGAAACAACCTTCTTGGCATCTGCCTAGAATACTAAAGCATCTATACCACTCTTCCAGAAATGTTCTCTCTAGAGTAATAATCAATTACCACTTATCCCTTGTACACACGGTCGGCGATTCCGACTACCAAATCCGTCGGAGTAATTCCGATGGATTAATTCCGGAAGAGGTTCGGAAGTGATGTTGCATACACACGGTCGGACTAAGTTGTCGGAAAATCCGATTGTACATAACGTGATGACGTTATTTCGTTAGACGGGACTACGTTCAGGCTAGTAGCCAATAGCTTTGGTCTAGGAATTTGATCTGAACATGCGTGGCACTTTGTCCGTCGGAGTAGGCTACACATGATCGGAGTATGTCCGATAGGAGCATTTTGTCTGAAAATTTTACCGGAAAGTTGGAAAAGTTGGTCCGCCGGATATTCCGACGGAAACAGTCCGATGCAGACCACACACAGTCGGAATATCCGACAAAACGGTCCGATAGGACACATTCCGTCTGAATCTCCGACCATGTGTACAAGGGCTAAGAGTTGTCTTATATTCCTTAATAATGAGTGGCCAGCTTAAATCCAGTCTTGTTTTCATGAATCAGACCTGCAATTACATTCTTTGGATGCTTTGCCATCATGGACATTATAATTTTAAATTCAACATTTACCAGGCCCATACCTGGTTTAAAAATAAGCACCAAATTGGCCATAATGAACTCTTTTGATATTGGTGTATCACCCCAAAAAAAAAGGAATGATAAATTTCCATTAAAATGTGAGTTATCTTTCTATCAAATATTTTATAAAATTTGGAGCTATATCCATGTCGAAAATGTTTAATTGTCACGGCAACTTCCTGTTGAGTAATATTACCATTTTAATTTGTCCAGCTGGGTATCATTAGTTGTTGTAATGTGAATCTGGCCAAAAATTGTTTATTACAATCATTAGGGGGACTATCTTTATAAAGATTTAAATAAAATTCCAGAAATATTTTTCGCAATGTCATTGCAAGTCTCTGTTTTTTTTTTTTAATCTAGCAATTTTATTTTTTGGTCGTTCCCTATTGAGAGCAGAGCTTTCCTGTTTTATTTTAATATCTAGCCCACCTTTCCAAGTTCTTAGTAATCCTTTTCATAACCTATATTAACAAGTATTCCTTTAACTTTCTTCTTGATTCCAGATATTGTTAATAACCCCTTTTTCAATGAGCCATGGGAAATCCATCATAGGTTCCCATAACTGTCTTATGTAGTTCTCCCAAACTTACTGATTTCATCATATTATAGTGAGCAACAAAATTAATAATCTGTCCATGAAGTACTACCTTTAAAGCGGAAGGAACCTATACAACCAATGTGACACTGCGCTGTCCCAAATTAGCAGCTAACACACTAAAACGTGGATATTTTTAGCACAAATATGGTAAATGCAATATATAAAGTGCAGCGCTAAATCATACTATATAAATCTGTGACACAAAACAGAAAAGAGAGAAAAAAGGAAAAAAATATATAGGTTCTCTCCTATACCATCATATGCAACTGAACAGGTGCACACAATTTACATAATACATGTCGAATAAATGAGTTTAGGTGAAAATCAATATAAAGAGTCCATTATATGTGAAGTGAAGTCCCAAATATAAAAAAGAAAAAAAAATTATATATAAAGAACCATCCAAAAGTGCTTCTTCAAGAGGCTTCACCCGAGTGTTGATACCCCCACCTTAAAAGATGTAGGCTTACCGAATGAAGTTGACCCAATTGAACGTATATTCAAGGGGTCCCAAATGCTTATCGCTCCAATCTGGGGCACAAAACTTTTAAATCGCTAAGCAATAGGTCACACCTATTTAAAGCGGAAGTACACTACATCTGAGCACCACAAACCAAAAACGCTCTTTAATTCACTTGTAATATTCAAAGCAAACTCCGCCTTTCCACTTATGTCTCCATGCTTTTTTTGCTGAAAAATCAATTTGAAAAACACCCCTTGGCATTTTTTGGTCCTGGCCATCGTGAGTAAGGGCAGATGATTCATGTATCATTTACTTCCTGTACTCCATCTACCCATAGCTCAGACATGCAGGCAAGAGGGTGTGTTCAGCTGAGAGAACCCTTCCTGCCCTCCTAAAGACTCCTGGGATGTATGAAATCATTTGCCTAGGCCCGGAAACCAGGAAGAAGTGAAAGAAATTAAAAGAAAGTTTAAAACTAGTAAATATGATATAGTTTCCAATATGTTTACTAATGCTATCAGCATAAGGAAATAAAAATAGTCAATGTTGCTTAAGAGAGTGAAATTCCACTGTAAGGTGTACCAAAATAATGAAGGATTATCTAAATGTATTTCATTATTTTGAATTAGTTTCTGTATTTTACTGATCATTATCTGTTTAAACTGTTCATTTCCTTTAAAAAAAAAAAAAAAAAAAAAGTAGGAAACCTCCATCTTCTCCACTTCCTAAAATCAGATAACAAAGCTATTAGGGAGTGATCAGAATAAATAATATTGTGTATTTTAGTAATACCTCAATTAGTCAAAAACTAGAAACCCAAAAAATAATCAATTTGTGAAAAGTTTTTCTTTTGGATTTACTTATAAACAGAAGAGTCTATTCAAGAGCTAGAGAACTTTACTGTTGGTAATGAAGAAATACACTGTACATTCTCAAGGGCCATGAGTAGATGACACAATATTGCATTTATATGAAGCTACATGTCTATAATCAATATCTACTAGACAAAAAATAAGACCTAACCTGATAATAAGACATACCTAGATTTTTGGGAAGGGCTGCAATATAAGCCCTACCCCGAAAATAAACCCTAGTTTAAAGTGGTTGGAAGAAGGTAGGATCCACTGTCCTATAGTAGTACACAATTCAAAAGGTGTGTGCCTCTGCAATACAATCATATCACACACCCTCGGTACAGTGGCGCTCAGGTGATCTCTTCTCCTCTTCTCCTGGTTATCAGTGGAGGATCTCAGCACCCCTCCCTCTGCAGGCGCTCAGCTCCGCTGCTCTCCTCGGTAACACGTACTTTCACTTTAGGAGGGAAGTTTCAGGAAAAAAATAAAATTTTAAATAAAGAACTGTGAAGCAAAATAAGGGTCAGTGCCCATGAATGCAGCCTCACCATTGCCCATCTGCAGCCTCATATGTGCCATGAATGCATACTCACCATTGCCATGATCGAAACCTCCCCATTGCCATGAATGCAGCTGCCCTATTGCCATAAATATAGCTTCACAAGTGCCATGAATGCAGTCTCACAAGTGCCATGAATGCAGCATCCCCATTGCCATGAATGCAGCCTCTCCATTGCCAGGAATGCAGCCTCCCCATTGCCATGAATGCAGCCTCACAAGTGCCATGAATGCAGTCTCACCATTGCCATCAGTGCAGCCTGATCCATGCCCATCTGCAGCCTTGGAGGGGACAGGGAGGGGGCGGGACGAGCGCCGATAGATTACATACAGGAGAATCTCCTGTTTACTCAGCAGCCTCTTTAATACAAAGTCCCGCTTCCTATGATAGACAGATCTGTCGTCCAATGCCACTCGCCCCCCCCCCCCCCCGCCGCCCCCCCCATCCCCTCTGAGGCAGCCAAAACAGAATGATTGGCGTATAAAATACAAACACGATTTTCACCTGATTTTCAGGGTGAATACAGTATTTAAGATCATCCATCCTAGTGAACAGCTTACTAGGGCTTTTGCAAAGGCAGAAGTTGCCAAGGTGCAAGCTACCTTTGAATAAGGCAGAGATGGATTTAGAAGCTGCCCACATGAGAGCAGAAATGAAAGCCTTGCAAAGAAAATGTGTCCAAGCTACAGCAGAAGTGACATTAAAACTGGCATGGGACTGATCAAAATTTGACTGGTTCAGCAGGGAATGGCTGAATTTCGTTCAGTGTGTGGCCACCGCAGTTCAATAGAAGTTGATCATTTGATCAACTTCTGTCAAAGGGACATGCTGGAAAACGTTTCTGGATGCTATGGCTGATAAGTTCATTCTGACAGCAGCGAGATCGGTTGGCGAGGATACTTCCATCCACTTAATTTGTGTGGATGGAGGAATCAGGTTTTTTTTCATTCAGCATTTCTGGATGAAAAAAATAATACCTGGATAGGGCCAGCTTAAGAGATTTAGCACCAGCTGCAACAGTCAGTCAAGCAAATACAGAAGGCCCAATAGAGCACGCTAAGGCTAGCCATATATGGTCGAATTTTGAAAGAATTGTCTTTTGAAAATCAGAGACCATTCCATCTCCTGTTGCTACACAAAATAATTTTCATGGCTGGGAATCTTCTTTTCTTTCTGGGAATTTTCTTTTCTTACACATGTGCATTTCTTTTTTTTTTCGATTACATTTCTCACACGATTCTCCCATCATTGATTAGAAAATTGTTTGTTTTTAACAATATTTACAACATACCCTATTACTCCAATTCTATGGCAGCACAAAAATTGGTGGTTGCTGCAGACCACTAGTGTGAAATTCAAACTAAAATTCTTAGATAAGATTTTTGAAAGAAAATTATTTTGAAATTCGACCCATATATGGCCTGCCTTAGGTTCAGTTCACAGTGTTGCAACCTGAAAGTTGCACGACTTACAGTGTGACTTTGCCAGATGACTTCCTAGCATTTTTCTGGAGACTTGAGTACAATTTTATGAGACTTTATGTGACTTAAAAGCGAATTGGAAGCAACTTTGAAGCAAATTTCAGGGAATGCCTGGGTAATCTTCCTGTAATATCGGATCCAAATCACATCAATATAGATGAGGATCCGGGTTGGATGCGACTTCCATTAAAGTATATGGACACAAGTCTACTTGAAGTAGTACAGGGACCTTTTCTAAAGCTTAAGCACTTCATTAGTGCTAATTAATATAGCTCTCGTTGACTAACATGGGGTTTGACATGTCACATGACTTGGGGTCTCACAAGTCGGATCCCAAGTCACAGCAGTGTGAACCGAGCCTTCAAAGCAAGTGTTAGAATCAGGTGTCAGCACTCATAATCAAATTACTATCACCTGAGCAGAATAGTGATCTACCTCCTGAAAGTTTTCAGTCTCATCCTGCCATAGTAATGAACGACAAACCTGCTCCTGGTTTAAATGCCTTTATTACTCTATACATCCATAAGCTACCCTACTCAAACACATTAGACTTTGTCAGAGATATGGTACACCATGAACTTTAAAGTACTGGGCTCACAAGGTTAGACCTCCTTAGAATAATTCAACATAAACTGGCTAGGCCCACAAATCCTCTGCTCCCCCCCCCCCCTTGTTTTGTGCTAATTATTACAGACTTCATCTAGACCCTTCCTTTTCATCTATATTCCTTTAAATAGTTTCAGTTTATGTTAGAGTTATGCTTAGATAGTCATTGTCTTCCTGCACGCAAAGGAATGGAAAAATATCCTCTATACTTATATCTAACTCTGTGAAGTAAAACTGTATTGAATTCAACTTCTGTTTCTTTTTCTTGAGTTAAGCTTTCTGTGGTCGCTACTGGCAGGTCGGGATCGGTATGTCAGTGCAAAGAAACACAGTTGAGACATAATAACTAGACCACAGAAGCAGAGTGGTAACAGCCGCTGCTGTGTCTCCAGTGTGAAAGCCTGAGGGCTTTCACACTACAGCAATGCGCTCGCAGGACGTTAAGGTCCCTTTCACACTGGTGCGGGAGCAGCATCAGCGGCATCGTCGTTTTAGCGGCGCTATTCGGTCAATAGCAGGGCAGTTTTAACCCCAGCTAGCGGCCGAAAAAGGGTTAAAACCACCTGCAAAGCGCCGCTGCAGCGGCGCTTTGCCGGCGGTATAGCTGTGCTGGCCCATTGATTTCAATGCGCACCGCTCCAAAGAGGCTGCTTGCAAGAGTTTTTTTAATGTCCTGCAAGTGCACTGCTCCTGTGTGAAAGCCCTCGGCGGCTGTTTCAGGACGCTTTGCAGGCGCTATTTTTAGCGCTGTAGCGCCTGCAAAGCACCCCAGTGTGAAATGGGCCTACAAAAACTCCTACAAGCAGCATCTTTGGAGCGGTGAAGGAGCGGCGTATACACCGCTCCTGCCCATTGCGTCGCTTTGAGGGCGGTTTTAACCCTTTTTTGGCTGCTAGCAGGGCGAATAGCACCGCTAAAACGGTGCTAAAAATAGCGCAGTTTTACCACTGACGCTGCTCCCTATTGTGAAAGGGGCCTTAAAGCCAATCCACTTGTACAGATGTTGCTGAATTGGGGCACCATGAAGGAAAACAAGAAGATGCATGTGATGTGATGTGATATAAATGAAGACACCAAAGTAAGGATGGAACAGGATAAAAATCCCTGGCACATGCATTAAGAACCTAAAATACATAGTGAATGCACCATGAAGTCACCTTCTTACGTGATCTGGCTGTAATGCATTTTATTTCAAAAGTTGCAGCTTAACAAAGGAATCACTGCAGAGGCTCATGTTGGTAACATGGTATGTAATCACATGACATGAGGAAGAAATCTGCTCTGTGAAACACACAGTTGGCATGACATGCGGATGTATTATGTTGTCAACCAGCCTGTATAGGAGAAGGAAGGGTTCTAAGCCATTGTCACTGGAGGTTTTTCATCCCCTACATATTTTGAGCCATCATGGCACAATAAATGGCATGATCACTGTAATTTTTTGTTGTTCCACCACAGACTATACTGTTCACCCCAGATTGGAATCAAGATTTAAAGCTTGACATATTAAAATAATTGGACTGCAGAGCAAGCATAATGTAAAAATTCAGCATTAGATGTGAAGATTTAATACGGCTGGAAAAAGTCATGGTTTGCTCTTTAAAGAAATAATTCCAGCAAACACCCTTTTTATTATTTTTACAAAGTGTTTAACCACTTGCTTACTGGGCACTTAAACCCCCCTCAGTCCCAGACCAATTTTCAGCTTTCAGCGCTGATGCACTTTGAATGACAATTGCGCGGGCATACAACACTGTACCCAAATGAAATTTTTATCATTTTTTTCCCACAAATAGAGCTTTCTTTTGGTGGTATTTAGTTACAGCTCGGAGTTTTATTTTTTGCTAAACAAACAAAAAAAGATGCAAAAAAAAAAAAAAAAAAAATCATGTTTTAATAGTTTGTTATAAAATTTTGCAAACGGGTCATTTTTCTCCTTCATTGAAGTGCGCTGATTAGGCGGCACTGATAGGCTGCATTGGTGGGCACTGATGGGCTGCATTGGTGGGCACTGATGGGCTGCACCGGTGGGCACTGATGGGCTGCGCCGGTGGGCACTGATAGGCATAGTTAAGGCGGCACTAATAGGCACAGATAAGGCGGCACCGATGGGCACAGATAAGGCGGCACTGATGGGCAAAGATGGGCACAGATAAGATGGCACGGATGGGTGGCACAGATAAGTGGCACGGATGGGTGGCACGGATGGGCACTGATAGGTACCACAGATAGATGGGACTGATGGGCACTGATAGGTGGCACTGATAGGTGGCTCTGATAGGTGGCACTGCTGGGCACTGATGGGCGGCACTGCTGGGCACAGATGGGCGGCACTGCTGGGCACTGATGGGCGGCACTGGGGTGCAGCACCTTTGAGGCAGATTGGGTGGCACTGTGGGTGGCACTGTGGGGTGGCACTGTGGGTGGCACTGTGGGTGGCACTGTGGGTGGCACTGTGGGTGGCACTGTGGGCGGCACTTACTTTTGCTTTTATTTTATTTCAGGATGGCACTGCGGGAGGCAGGTGGGCACAGGCAGGTGGCAGGTGGTCCCTTTTTTCATGGCCGTGATCGGGACCGATGTCCCGATCACGGCCGCCGGCGATCGGCTTTTTTTTTCTCTCCTCGCGCTGTCAGCGCGAGGAGGAATAATAGCCGATTACCGGCTCCGTTCTATCACATGATCAGCTGTCATTGGCTGACAGCTGATCACGTGATAAGGGGTCGGGATCGACCCCTTACACGGATCGGTGATCAGGCGAGTCTCACGGACTCGCCGATCACAGAGCGCGCCGCGCGCGCCCCTCAGGGGGCGCGCAGGCCGCTCGTAACCAGGACTACGTCAATAGACGTAGTCCCGGAAATGTAGGTCCGCGCTAATGCCGTCATTTGGCAATAGCGCGGATCTGTAGTGGTTAAAGAGAGGCCACGGAGCAGCAGCCAAAGGCTGTAAGCGCAGGGACGGCATGACAGTTGTTTGTATGCACTGTCGCCGTTTTTAGGGACAATATAGGTGGGCCGCTTTAAGAAGCCGGGTAGGCGGAGCTAAGGGGGCGGAGCTAGCACGTTCGGCCGGGAAGCCGAGCAGAAGCTTGGTCACTTGGAGAGCGGAGGAGGAAGAGATTCCCACCCACCCTCCCCTGTGGTTGGTAGGATTTTGTTTTGAGGGGGTGTTGGCAGGGTGTGCAGGTTGTTTGGGGGGTCAGTTTAGAAGGGTAAGTGGTGCAGGTGGTAATTAGGTTGTACCCACCCATGGGGATGGGGATGGTTGGTGATGTACTTCCTGGTTACAAGGGGGTAACCGGAGGAGAAAAGGGGTAGGTCACTGTATTAGTTTGGGTTTAGCCTCCGAGACAGGGGATGCCGTCTGGAGGTCAAGAGGTCAAATATATGGTGCAGTGACCAGTAGGGTCTTGGATATGCTAATGACCCATGTTCCAGTGTTAAAGGAAAAGTTTACAAGTTATTATTATTAAAAGTTATTTATTGAAAGTTTATATTTTATATTTTACATATTTTGGTTAATAAATCAAGGCCTTTGGCCCTTTACTCCAAACGCAGTCTGGTCTGGGGAGTTGGGGGGTATGTGGCAAAAGGTGGGGGGGGGAAGTGTCAGACAATACAAATGCCAAGAGTGTGGAAGGGCTATAACTTTTGTCAGGTTCATATGTTGGTGTTCCTGAGATCTCTTCAGAATTTCCTTTACTTCTGTTCCTGTGATGGAAACTGAAGAAAAAATTGCATTGACTTCCATTTAAAGAGTAATTCTAGCCAAAAACGTGTATTTGTCTATCCATTTTTTTGTGGAATGGTTAGAACCCCACTTGATTACCTCAATTATCTCTTTTGCCGCGTACACACGATCGGAATTTTGGTCGGAAAAAGCTCTGATGGTTTTCCTGACAGAAATCCAATGGGATTTCGCTCAAGCTGTCTTGCATACACACGGTCACACCATATTCCGACCGTCAAGAAAGCGGTGACGTACAACACGTATGACGGCACTAGAAAAAGCAAGTTCAGTACCCAGTAGCCAATAGCTTCCATCTCGTAGTTGAATCTGAGCATGCGTGAGTTTTTGCGTGTCAGAATTGCATAAACACGATCGGAATTTCCGTTAGAAAGTTTTTCCTTTGGGAAAATTTAGAACATGCTCTGAAATTTTTGCTGGCGGGAATTCGGCCAGCTAAATTCCGATTCAAATGAAAAGCTCTCATCGGTCTTTTGCTGGTCGAAATTCCGATTGTGTGTACGCGGCATTAGATTATACAGGTGGTTTAGTTCCAATCAGTGGCTGGGTTTCAGTGGTTTTAAAAAATATTGAAAATTTGAGGTGAAATAAATAAAAATATTTTGTAATTAAAGTATATTTATTTCTTATTTTGTTTTAGTTTTTTTATGTATATTATTGCAGCCCAATAAGCTTTCCTATTCATTTTTCATTATTTAACCCCTTCCCGCCGAGCGTACGCAGATCTGCGTACTCGGCTTCCGGGGGGTATACCGGGATGATGCCCGCACCTGCAGGCATCATCCCGGTACCGTTTTTTACAGCGGGCGATTGGCTTTCCAGCCATAACAACCGATGCGGCTAAAAGCCGCTCGGCTGTTATGCCGGAGGAGCGGGAGGGGACGTCCCCCCCTCCCGCCGCCTCTCGCCGCTGTTACCGGTGTTCCCGCTCGATCGGGAGCACCGATTCCCTGTCCGACGCCTCCGGCTGCTGCAGAGGAACTGGAACGAAGCCGTAATCGGCTTCGTTCCAGTCTCCTCATCGTAAACACGGAAGCGACGTCATGACGTCACTTCCCGTTTACTCGGCTGCCAATGGCGCCGGTTTTAAAAAAATATCCGGTATTCAGAATCGCCGTTTTCGGCGATCTGAATACATTGAAGTGTAAAGGAGGGGTGGGGGGTCTTTTAGACCCCCGATCCCTCCATAAAGAGTACCTGTCACCACCTATTACTGTCACAAGGGATGTTTACATTCCTTGTGACAGCAATAAAAGTGATCAAATTTTTTTTTTTTTTTTTTAAAACAATTTAGTCGTTTTAAAATAAATAAAATAAATAAAAAAATAAAAAAAAATTTTTCAAAGCACCCGCCGTCCCCGCGAGCTCGCGAAGCAAAGAAAACGCATACGGAAGTCGCGCCCGCGTATGTAAACGGTGTTCAAATCACACATGTGAGGTATCGCCGCGATCGTCAGAGCGAGAGCAATAATTCTAGCAGTAGACCTCCTCTGTAACGCTAACCTGGTAACCGTAAAAAATTTTTAAAGCGTCGCCTATTGAGATTTTTAGGTACCGTACTTTGTCGTCAATCTACAAGTGCGCGCAATTATAAAGTGTGACATGTTTGGTATCTATTTACTCGGCGTAACATTATCTTTCACATTACGCAAAAAAATTGGGCTAATTTTACTGTTTTGTTTTTTTTTTATTCATGAAAGTGTCCCTTTTCCCAAAAAGTTGCGTTTAAAACACCACTGCGCAAATACCGTGTGACATAAAATATTGCAACAATCGCCGTTTTATTCTCTAGAGCCTCTGCTAAAAAAATATATATAATGTTTGGGGGTTCCAAGTAATTTTCTAGCAAAAAATATGGATTTTAACTTGTAAACACCAAATTCCAAAAATAGGCTTAGTCATGAAAGGGTTAATATAGGTTATCGTTATATTCTCCTCCAAATTTAGCTATCTCTGGGATGCAAACAATAATACAAATCTGACAGAGGTTCTAACCCTTACCTACTGTTTTACTTCTCTCTGCATCCATATTTGGGAGATCTGCCATAACTTCCTGTCATGATGACCACCTTCACTAGGGCAGGGAGAGAGGGACAAATATTGATAATCCCAATCATTCCTATGCTATTTAAAATTTTAATAAAATGTTTGACTAGAATTGCACTTTAAAGCATTGTCCATTCAGGGCAAAGAAGAAATTGTACTTTAAAGCCCCCCTCTCCCCCATTCCTACTCATCCCTAGCAACATATAGGCACATATAGTTGAATAAAATATCTAATACTTATAAAGTACCTGGTCCTGAAGCTGAAATGCTAAGAAGGGTCTCCTTGTGGCTAAGTGCTCGATGTCCCTAATGATGGTAACAGGGATCACTAAGCCCAAAGAAGCAGGGATTGCCGGCTGTGCCACTGGTTGTCAGATGCTGATGTGGCGACGCCTCACTGTGGGTGGACTCCAGGTAAGAGGAGCAGCTGGTCCTAGGAAGGATGCAGGTTGTGCAGGCAGCATACAGCAGGAACATAGCAGCAGGCTGGTCACAGCAGATAAATACAGCAGGCTGGACACAGCAGGTAAGTGCAGCAGACTGGTTACAACTGGTTGCCACCTTGGGTCGATCACAGCAGACAGGCCAAGACAGGAGGCATAGTAAGGAGTTGTAGCTAAGGTCAGAAAAGTGGTGGCCAGCAGACAGAGGATCAGAGACGTGGTCAGGCAAGCCAAGGTCATACACAGGAGTAGATCCATGGACAAGCCAAGCTCAGAGCCAGTAGAGAGACAAGAAGAATCCAAAAACAAGCTCACAGGGTTGCAGGAATCAGGAAGTGGAAGACCAGTCAGTGGTGTCTGTGTGCATTCCTTTAAAGGCCAGAAGGTGCCCATTCTCTTCCATTGCGTGTGCATGCAATTCCACGCAAACGGTTGTGACCATGTTGGATATTGGCCATTATACCAGGTCTCTGGGCAAATCTCCTCTGGCTTGTCCCCTGACAATACTGGGTATGAAGAAGCATGTGACTTACCTACCAATTTGACAGTGCTGGGTCAATCAGTGATGTCACACAAGGATTCCAAAGTTCTGTTACAACTCCAGCAGCTTGTAGCTTATGTAGTGTAGTCCCCAAAGGATCCAATGATATATTTGTGTCCTCTGTTCTTTATTTGGCCCTAAATGGAGCCCCACTCCTACTGATACCATCAAATTAACTTGGCCAGGGAGTCTCCCAGCAGCCACACAAGAAAAATACACATGTACTGTAATGAAATAAAGGACCAGGTTGTATTAATGGCAATAAAAAGAATGGCAAGCGATTCAACAGTTTAGAAAGGGTAAACAGTAGGCTGAATGAATCAACACAAGTGCAATACAATAAGCAAAAAAAAAAATACCCTTTCAACTGTAGCCACCTGAACTGCAGGACTGAGGATATAAACAATAGATCTCTGACTGGGAAACTACTAACTAACCAAGTGAGAAGTGTATGATTATTGATTAACAAGAAATTAGTGTCTAGCTCACATGTAGCCCCTCAGCTAGGAAAGTCTAAGTTTGAGCCCTAGAAAATCTGTCAAATCTTCTGCTCACCAGTACTTGTACTGCCTTGTACACACGGTCGGAAATTCAGACGGAAAAGGTCCGATCGGATTATATTGTTGGAAAATCCGATCGTGTGTGGGCTCTATTGGACTTTTTCCATCAGAAATTCCAACAGAAAAAATTTGAGAGCAGGATCTCAAATTTTCAGATAAAAAAATCCGATCTGACTTTTTTCAATCATTTGTAGAGAATTCCGATCGGACAAAGTGCCACGCATGAGCAGATCAAATTACGAGACCACTGCTATTGGCTACTAGCCTCAACATAGTCCCGTCGTAACGAACGAACGTCATCACATTCCGAACAATCAGATTTTCCAACAGCTTTGTCCAACCGTGTGTATGCAACACCAGTTTAGGACAAAATCATTCTGAAAAAATCCAATGGATTTTGTTGTCGGAATGTCCGACTGTGTGTACAAGGCATAAGAAAGATATTCTCCTGAGCACATTTAATCTGGAAGGTTGATTCTTCTGCCGGCTTAGTTGGGGCCCTTATGTTGCCATGCAGTGAAGAGTGCAGCCCCTTTTTGGCATGAAGAATAGGATGATTCCCTTTAAGAGGCAAATTGGTTGGCACAGTTCTCCTTAAAGCGGAGCTCCACCCGAATTCCTACTCCTATGCCTATGTGATGATCTGGTTCCCTAATCGCTGGATATCCCCCTTACCTTGCTGCTGTCTTGTTCTCTTTTTTTCTTATTTTAAATCTCCTTCTCTTGGAGATTCCGGAAAGGGGCGGTGCTGCTGCAGATATGGGCGGAGCTTCAGCGGCAGGTCAGCTCTTCCTGTCGGCCGCACAGGCTCCTGGGATCGTTTTTTCAATTTCCCAGGAGTCTGTGCGGCGCCTAGGAGATCCGAGATTATACGGGCAGTGCATGCTGGGACATTAGCAGCACAGTGTCCCAGAAGACAATGCCTGTGGGCTTCACATGCCCTCAGGCAAGATGAAAAACGTCAGGAGACGTTTTTATAAATGCTTTCTAAGACAGAAAAACGGCAGCAAGACACTTTTGGAAAAAATAAAAGTAAGTGGCATAATTAGAAAACATAATTATTGCAATTAGGACGAAAAAAAAAAAAAGGCGGTGGAACCCCACTTTAATTACGTGAATTTAAGATATCGAATTGTAGGCATGAGTCACTTTAGTGGTTGAATTGTTAGTAATGGTCACTTTAAGGGGGGGGGGGGATTGGTAGGCATGTTTCCCCATCAAGGATGCAGTTGAACTTCAGCAGCAAAATTAGATGGCTTGTTGCTTTTTCCTGCATGTGTAAAGTACAGGTTACCTTTACGACAAACCTTTATGTGCAAACTAAATATTACACAAACCACTGTTAAAACTGCATACATTTTATTTACAAAAATATGATTGAAAACAATAATACATTAGTACAACCATATATTGGTATTTAACAGGCAAGGAGAGTCTTCCATCACGTTTGCAGTTCTACAGGTTACCTTTAAAACCACAATAAGAATTTTAGGATATAGGATCGGGTTTTGTTAATTGTAATTGTGTACCCTAATACAATAAGCACCAAACCACAAGGGTATTTTGCTAAATGTAGGCCTTTGCTGCTTCTCAGAGAAGACTCCTGTGGCCACCGGTGTAACAAGGAAAACAAATATTCCCTTTCATCCTAAAACCATTGGCCCCTACTTCTCCGTGTGCCCAAGGCCACTACATTCAGGATACTCAGTTGTGGAGACCGCAAGGGCAGTGTATGTGCTCTGTATGGAAAAAAAAAAACTTATATTTTTTCCCATCCTCACATAAAATAGGTCTCACCTTCACTTCTACATATTACTGCAATTGGTGAGTCTGACCCTTCTGGACATGTAGAGCAGGTGTGAAATTAACTGGTGCTGACATAAGCCCTGAAATGACTTGACATATGTCTGGCCGGCCCCTCATCTAAAATAGATTCTCCATTAGGCAAGATGACACTGGTGAGTTTACAGCGTTTAGAGATACTGAACATAATTATAAGAAATATCATATACGTTTTAAGGGAAGACACTAAGAAGATGAATTGCTGCTCTCAGTCGGAGACATCACACAGTGTTCTTTATTCAGTGATAGTCTATTGATATAGACAGGCAAAATGCCAGAGGAATCATGTGCTGTGAACATGCAGGTTTATCAGATGTGAGGACTTCATTTTCCTGGAGCAAATAACATTTCTCTTCTTAGGTGTCTGCTCCTGGCTACTGCCGCCAAAGAAATACATAAATATAATGGCAAGGTAAAATTTCATCCCCAATTACGCTCCGCTAATAGGGCAGGATGAGGTGGCTGAAAGAATTATTTCTCCCTGCAGTTCAGCACTAGCTAAACAGACCTTGTATCTTTCCAGATTTATGTCACCATGCAGTTTGATTGTATAACTTGGCTCAAGCTCACTTTACTACGCTGATGTTTTCTTTGACCTTTATTTGAGCTTAGGATTCAGTTATTTCAATTTTTTTTTTGTTTCTGTAATATCTGTGTTATGTGTGGATGGAAAGCACCGCATGCATACTTCCCAGCTGTCTTGGTTCTCCAGAAACAGCCCCAGAGCATTCTAAAGTTTTGACCATGGCCAATTTTTGTCCTTGGGAATGTCATCGGCTTTCAATATGGACAAACCTGATTTTATTTCTGTCACTTAATTTTTTGGAGGGAATGAATACAGTAACAGCCATGACCTTATGATCTTCAAAAAATAACAAAGTGTAACAGCGAATCTCCAATAGTGTGATGACACTTCAGTGCAACAGAACCACTAAAAATGGAACCTCGCCAAATAATAAGACCCTTGAACATCAATGGGTTATATTAAAGTGGAACTTTAGGGATAAAATAAAAAAAGGTGCGAACAGTCAGGAATTTTAATGCAGAAGAGACATACTTTGTCTCTTCTGCATTAAAGTTACCTACCTGCCTGTCCACCCTTGAACAGTGAGCCCTGAATGTGCAGCCCCACTGTGCCCACCCTGAATGCGCAGCCTACAAATTCGGCAAATGTGAATCTAACTGAACTCCTGCGCATGTGCAGGAGTGACGTCATCCCCGATAACGATGTTAGTGGCCGGGCAGGTAGTTCCGAGATGCCGCATCCCATGAGCTGAGGTGAGTATAGGTCCGCTTTAAGCCTGCTGTAATTCCAAATCTGGCCACTGAAGGTCTCGCTACCTTCTCCACATTCTGGATCTATTGCATTTAAGTCTCAGCGGATTCGCTGGCTTACCCATTCACTTCATGGGGTATTTTGACAATAGCACTAAGCGATTTATGTAAGCACAATTCTATTATAGTCTTTTGGTTATAAATAAGTACTACACTATGGATGCAGTCTTCTTGATTTTTTCATGATATCTTTCGGAGAAAATCAGAGATAGAGAAAAAACTGAAGATTGGAGTGGAGGAAAGAAGGAGACATCTGGTGGCTAATATCAGGCATGAAATGTTATATGGGTCTCATGATCCGATGAGAGTCCATTTAATTGGGTTTAATTGGGTTTGACTGTGTGAAGGTGGATGGATTGATTGGAAGACACATTTACATCAAACTAAGAATATTGAAGTTTAATAGTTTGAAAAGTCACTATAGTATGAACATTAAGACTATCAAACAATTGTAGGAAGGTTATTTGTTATTTTAGTGCCGCTACGTATATTTGATTTATGTACCATCCATCCATGGACTTATGAGTCAGGGAGCCCGTCAATTTCTTTACTCATGTGTGTCTTTATCGCATTTTTTACACTTGGATTTTATGTTGGGATTTATGTTGACTCTGCATACAAGGATGTGTTTGGTTAGTGGCCAGTTCACCTACCAGCATGCTTTGGAACTGCAAAAAAAACTTTTAGAAATTGTATGCTGATAGCAGCTTGCTACAGTGCTAACTGATTGGCCACCATGCCAAAAATGTCTGTTACATTTAATTATTATTATCTGTAGGAAGCACAGTGGCTAAGTGGTTTACGCTTCTACCTAGCAGCACTAGGGTCATTGGTTTGAATCCCACTCATGTCACTACCTGCTTGGAGTTTGCATGTTCTTCTTTTGACTTCTTCCACAATGCAGCACTTAATGCCTGACCTGACAAATAAACTGTCACATGTAATCAGGGGAGAGTGGTTTGCCCTGTATAAGCGCCTATTCATACCAGTCCTGGAACTTTCACATGATGTGTGTGATGGTGCTGGACCGACAGAAGTGAAAGATGGTCCAAAGGATTTTGGATCAGATCTGCTTCTTTTCCTTCAAAGAAGTATGTCTGTGGTTGAAATAAAATATAGGTGGACCCTGTTCTGGTCCTAGGATGCTAGCTTTCCGATAGCAACAACAGAAGCATTTGCCAAATGTTAAATTCTTGGATGTACAGTGGGAGGATGAGTGCTTGATGCAAAAGTTCATCTCACTTGAAGGACTCTTTGGACATTTAATAATTAAAAGCAGCAAATACTGCCAACATGTATTAGGGAAAAAAAAGCTTCCACCTTCTTCAGGGCTTAAGCAGTTGATGTTAATAAAATCACAACGGAATGCAGTAGCGGACCTGTGTTAAGGCTTGGTGAAACCTGAAAAAAACAACGTCTTTCCTGAATATTTGTTGACTGTATTTGATGCTTTTATCCATTAAAAATTCCAAAAAAATAATTTAAGTGAGATAAAATGAACTAATACTTGCTGCATTCAGGAAAAGTTTACAAAGATAATGTGAATCAAACTAAAAAAACTTGTTATGGTTTGTGTATATATTTTAGCACAAAACAAAATTATATATGTATCCCATGTTTACCACAGCTAGCTGCTCTTCCTAAGTAGATAATACAGTGCCTTGAAAAATTATTCATATCCATTGAAATTTTCCACATTTTGTCATGTTACAACCAAAAACGTAAATGTATTTTATTGGGATTTTATGTGATAGACCAACACAAAGTGGCACATAATTCTGAAGTGGAAAGAAAATGATAAATGGTTTTACATTTTTTTTTTACAAATAAATATGTGAAAAGTGTGGCGTGCATTTGTATTCAGACCCCTTTACTCTGATACCCCTATTTAAAATCTTGTGGAACCAATTTCTTCAAAATTCACATAATTAGTAAATAGAGTCCACCTGTGTGTAATTTAATCGCAGTATAAATACAGCTGTTCTGTGAAGCCCTCAGAAAACCTTAGTGAATTAACAGCATCATGAAGGCCAAGGAAAAAAACAGACAGGTCAGGGATAAAGTTGTGGAGAAGTTTAAAGCAGGGTTAGGTTATAAAAAAATCCCAAGATATTAACATCTCATGGAGCACTTTTCAATCCATCATCCGAAAATGGAAAGAGTATGGTACAACTGCAATCCTACCAAGACACGGCCGTCTACCTAAACTGACAGGCCGGGCAAGAAGAGCATTCACCGGAGAAGCAGCCAAGAGTCCCATGGCAACTCTGGAGGAGCTGCACAGATCCACAGCTCGGGTGGGAGAATCTGTCCACAGAATAACTATTAGTCGTGCACTCTACATATCTGGCCTTTAATGAAGAGTGGCATGAAGAAAGACATTGTTGAAAGAAAGTCATAAGAAATCCCTTTTGCAGTTTGTGAGAAGCCATGTAGGGGACACAGTAAACATGTGGAAGAAGGTGCTCTGGTCAGATGAGACCAAAATTTTACTTTTTGGCCTAAAATGAAAACGCTATGAGTGTCAGAAAACTAAAACGGCACATCACCCTGAACACACCATCCCCACCGTGAAACATGGTGGTGGCAGCATCATGTTGTTGGGATGCTTTTCTTCAGCAGGGACAGGGAAGCTGGTCAGAGTTGATGGGAAGTTAGAGTCTGTTATAGTCTGCAAAAGACTTGAGACTGGGGTGAAGGTTCACCTTTCAGCAGTACAACAACCCTAAACATACAGCAAGAGTTACAATGGAATAGTTTAGATCAAAGCATATTCATGAGTTAGAATCGCCCAGCCAAAGTCCAGACCTAAATACAATTGAGAATCTGTGGCAAGACTTGAAAATTGCTGTTCACAGGCGCTCTCCATCCAATCTGACAGAGTTTGAGCTATTTTGCAAAGAAGAGTGTGCAAAAATGTCACTCTCTAGATGTGCAAAGCTGGTAGAGACATTGCAGCTGTAATTGCAGTGAAAGGTATTGACTCAGGGGGGCTAAATACAAATGCATGCAAAGTATTTACTTTGTAAACTACAAAGTATTGACTCAGGGGGGCTAAATACAAATGCATGCAACCCTTTTCACATATTTATTTGTAAAAAAAAAAATGAAAACCATTTATCATTTTCCTTCCACTTTACATTTATGTGCCACTTTGTGTTGGTCTATCACAAAGAATCCCAATAAAATACATTTAAATTTTTGGTTGTAACATGACAAAATGTGGAAAATTTTCAAGGTGTATAAATACTTTTTTGAGGCACTGTACATGACCACCTAGTGTATAGACAATGAAAAAATTTAATTGGCAGCACTATGGTACAAGAAACATACACAAATAAACAAAGGTGCACTATGAGCATTTTACAGGGAAACAAGTTAAAAGTGCAATAGTGCCAACTTATATGCAATTCATGTGCTATAAAAAATTATATAAAAATAAGCATATTATATAATCCAAAAGCAAAAAAAACAAACAAAAAAGGCAAATAAATAAATGTGCTCTTTATATGTGCTTGTGCAAGACCCTTAGTGGCTCTAATTGTATAAACAAGTCCTCCTTGTACACATGCCAATAAGCAAAAAAGAAAAAAATCATTCAGTGCTCAAACAAAGAGATGGTGTCTTGCACCCCCTTCACAACATGCACTCACCAGAAATACACTATATTGTCAAAAGTATTGGGATGCCTTCCTTTACACACACTTGACTTTAATGGCATCCCAGCCTTAGTCTTCCATATTAAAGTGTTTGTTAACCCAAAAAATAATCCTGATCCTTTTGCCTTAAAGCATGTTATAAAGCACAGCACTTGTGCTGTGTGATTTGGCCCCCTGTGTACCCTAAAATACCTGGCTGATCCTGCCTGGCTATACCCACCCCCAGCAAACAGACCACAATAATCATGGCTGCTGAGCCCCTGATACCATGGTCTGTTTGCGTGATTCCATCAGCCACAGCTCTCCTGTCTGCAGCTCTCCCTGTGTCTGTGTCCTCTGTCCTCCTCCCCCCTCCCCTCCCTGCTCATACCTGCGCCCCCCTCCCCGCTCCTGCTGATTGTAAATCTGCTATTAAATGGTGCCATCTGCTCTGTACCATTATAAGAAGTTTCCCTGTGCCTGTCTTCTGCCCCATTGCACCTGTATGAGCTCCGTTCCCTCCGCTCAGCTGACGCGCGCTCTCTTTCTCTCCTCTCTCCTCCCTGGCTGACATCAGCGGGATCACTCGGCCCCACCCACTGCATCTGTGAGCCGGAGAGAGAAGGAGGAGAGGAATCATCTGTGCACCCGGAGTGGAGCTCATACAGGTACATTTGGGCAGTTCACAGAACACAGGTACAGGGCAACTTCTTATAATGGTACAGAGCAGATTGCAGCATTAAGTTGGCCCAACCTTTGCAGCTATAACAGCTTCAACTCTTAATGTGCAAATAAAGGCAGGTGTCCCAATACTTTTGACAATATAGTGTATATGTCCCAGCAATTTAGGGTCAAATATCGCTTTAATGTGGATAAACCAACTCTGTCACAATGTTCCACCAACTCTGGCCCCCCAAACTCCACTCCAAGTTCTCAGCCCTGGATGGACTAGTTATATACTATAAAGAGACCACAGAAAGGAACTCATCATGCTTCACCTTTATTAATGTATAAAGCCCCTTTATACATAAATTCCCTGATCAGATGTATACTCACATAAGTCTGTGCTTACCTGGCACTCAGGAATTCCAGCAGTGTGTTTGTTGTAAAGGAACGTCACTCTTCCTTTTGCTAAAACCATTGTGTGTTCAACCCAGAAGTGATGTCAATGGATGTGCCATCTGCATCAACGTCTTTCACCCAATCCGGCGTCCTCAGGAAGTTTGACCCTAAATTGCTGGGTCATATATTTCTTGTGATTGCATGGTGTGAAGGTGGTATGAGTCACCATCACTTTGTGGGCGCACTGTTTTTTTTTCCTTATATTGTTTATGGGACTTTTTTGTGTTTTTTTGTGGGGGTTCAGCTTCTGGATTATGTAATGTTTATTTTGTATATAATTTTGTATATTATTATTATTATTATTATTATTCAGGATTTATATAGCGCCAGCAATTTACACAGCGCTTTACAATATAAAAGGGAGACGAAACAGTTACAATACAATTAAATACAAGAGGATTAAGAGGACCCTGCTCAGGAGAGCTTACAATCTAAAAGATATAGAACATGAATTGTATATAAGTTGGCATTATTGCATTTCTAACTTGTTTCTCAGCAAATTTTTCACAGTGCACCTTTGTATGTTTTTTGTGCCATCAGTGCTGCTGATTTTTTCTTTATTTAAATGAGATAAACACATCATGGAACTTTCACATGCTTTCTAGGAGAGGGGGGATTAAATGGATGAATGAGTGTTAAGGAAGTATTAAAAGGACATGTCAGCAGCAGAAGGGGTCTGCTATGTAGTAAACTGGTTAATTTGCTTGAATGGGCAAATCCCACATTCCCTTTTCAATTATTATTTATTGAGGAGCAGCATTTATTAAGTAAAATAATTTATCTTTATCATATGAGACCATTGATGTAAAAATATTCAATTGGCACAAAATTCACAATAGAAATTCACATGGCGGTGTAAAACATGACAGAAAAATGTGAAAATGTGATAGTAGATTTCCCACAGTTGCTAAATAAACAGGAAAGTGTTGAAACGCTAACCCTGCAGGAGCAAATTGGGTTCTCTTTCCGGCTGCCTCAACTCTGAGAACAACCTCACAGTGACACACCAGGTTAAGCAAATGGATACTGGATTACTACTGGGAGCACAAATATACTGTAGATATCATGCACACAACTAAGGTTCAGTATCAAAAAGCAAAGATCAGACTAGTTAGAGATAAATAAACCCAATATATTGTCACAGGTTGCAGTAAATAGCAGTATGCACATGAATGAGTAAGTAAAGGATTGGGTCAGTCACGGTTCACTGGACAATATGTTCACTAGGCTATATCAGAAGAAAAAAAAATGGGGTTCTATGCAGCTAAATTAAAGGCAGAGTAATGAGGTAGTTAATTAAATCAGAGTAAACCTGGTAATCCAAGTAAGGGCATTTGAAAATAGTGACAGTGATGATAAACAATACTGCGATAACTCCTCTGTAAACAGTTGGCTATATCCAGTTTAGAATTCCCTTTATATGAATGGCAGCGATGAAATTTAAAACTCGCTAAAAAGGTACCCCTTACTATGGACAATAGGCAGGACCAGGCTTTAGCCCTAGTTCTTCAGCTGGCTAGCACTGGGGCCCAGTCTATACTGTGGTGCACATATACACTCCCAATAAAGTCTGCATGCAGTAAATAATGCTGCAAGTTAGGCTGGGTTCACATATGTTCAGCTGCAGTTCCCAGCATGGGGTCTGGTCTGTTCCTGTTCACCGGTTCAGGTGCGAATCAGGTCTGAATTTTTGCCTGAATTCGCACCTGAACCATATATACAGCACCATGAATTTGCACCTGCATACAGACAGCGGCCGCCCCAGACATGTGTGAACTGGCTCCATTGAGAGACGGTCACACTCGCATGTAATGCGAATTGGATGCAGGGAAACCCACATCGAATTTGCACATATATGAACCCAGCCTTAGATGGGTTTAACCTGTTGCTAGCATCAACAGGTTAATGGCAGCAGTGTCCTCTCACCAGTCCCAGCGATAGAGTAACAGAGGTCCTGCTTTTCAGATGTACGCTCCCTTCTAGATCTGCCCGAGGTGACTCGAGTTTTCAGCACATGACCGTAGGCTTGTAGCAGGTTGATGTGCACACAGGAGCAGTGATGTGCCCACCTCGGTCTCCTCACAGTGGAAATACCTCAGTATTCAGCCTGTGGAAATACAGCTGTCTCTCTCTATTTATACCGGGCTTGCATTGGAAATTGTAGTAGAATAGCCCATTAACCACCATAGTAAAGTTTCTTTCTGGAACTTCATCTCCCATGATTCAATGCTGCCAATCATCAACTCTCTTGAGCTCCTTCTGCTTGCCAGCCCCCTCTGGTGGATTGTGGCAAGTTATTGCGTTATACAACTGAGACATTTCTTGCGATCATATATGGTTAAAGGGTGCGAGAAAAGGACTGGTAATAAAGATAATATAGACTGGGCCCAGTTAGGAATTGCTTTAATGTCTCTGAGAGCAGCTTTAGATTTTTTCACATTGATTCTTACCATATTTTATTGGGATAAGACACATTTATAGTGAATGTTTTCAGTGCCCCACTTAGTTATGTACTAAACAACAAAGCATGCCTGGGAGTTAATCATGTAGATATAAAATGCAAATGTTTTTGGTGTCCGTGGTCCAATTGGAGATTTATCTGAGACAAAACAAAAAGTGAGAAAAAATCTCAGTAAAATAAGGAAAATCCTATCTTAGAGAATAGTCATCTAAACAACAGTGACGCGATACCAAATAGTCAGAGTAGGTACCAGCCTATGGGCGCCACGCTGTATAAGGGCCCCGCAACAACAGATTCAAATAATATTGTTTGATCGTGAAAGAAAATTACAATGGCGCTTTCTAAAATTGTTTACAAAAGATAGAAAAAAAATGAATCAACTAAAAAAAAAAAAAAATACACTTTACATTAAAGACAGTATAGAGAAAATATTGTATTAATGTAATGTTCTCAGTAACAACTTAATGTACATAAACCATATACATCAGGCTCACATTACAGTTTGTCTCTTAAAAGCTCATCTTCTTTCAACTGTCATTCAATACTAAAACTTTCACGGCTGCATATCAAGTGCTCCTGCGTCTGTACTGGGTCCCGGAAAGGCTTGCCCATGCTTATCCTGGTAGCAGTGACAGATGTTTTCAGAATTGCGGTCAGCGTGGGGATGTCTTACATACATGGTGGTCATGCCCACGTCTGATCCGCTTCTGGTCCAGGGTCTACTACAATCCTTATTTCATGTAACAATACGTAAAGATGCCTGACTATCTTTTTACATTGCCCTATACCGGTTCTTTTTGCACCCCAGCGGAAATTGGCCTCGTACCAAGCGGACTACAGCCCAGGCCTGGAAGACTCCATCTGTTGCTTTTCAGGGAGTGAAAACCAGGATGACTGCCCTGATGGTTGATGAGCAGATGTCCAGTATTTTGAAGGATTCATATGCAAAATTCTTGAAAGTCTGGGGCCCTTGGATAAATTACTCCTGCCATTCTCTGCCCCCGACTAGCTATGGTTGACTTGTGCAGGTCCTGCGTCTGTGGTATTTGCCCTCTCCTGGGGTTTCTCTTTCTCTTTTCTTTCTTTCTCTTTTTTCTTCCTCCTCTGTCTTATTCTTTGCCTTTTCATTCCTGATATGAAGGCTATTAGACAAAGACTGATATCTCTTAGGGGACAGTACAGTATAGCTCATTGATTCTCAATCAGGGTTCCGTGGAACCCTAGGGTTCCTCCAGAGGTTGCTAGGGGTTCCTTCAGCATTGGGCCATTTCTGCCTCTCGGATAAGTTCCCACCAAAACCATTGATGTTTTAGCTATCTGTAAGGAGGCAATTCTTCCCAATAACCACAAGTGTAAGGACCATTCTTCTCACTGACCATCACACTAATGTATCATGAGTTGTAGATTTCTATTTTTTAGCCGGGGGTTCCCCCGAGACTGGAGAATTTTTTCAAGGGTTCCTCTGTGTTGAAAAGGTTGAGGTCTACCCTGGCCCTCTTTGGTCCTGGTAACAGTTTACAGTTATGTTAATTATCATACATACATACACTGTTTTTTGTATGTGCCTGTTCAATATTGCCCCTGCGTGGGCAAACCATGGCTTGTCATACCCTTTGAAACGTAATAAAAAACAGAATCAGTACAAGGAAAACATGGTAATGAAAAACACCACTTTGGGTTGAGACAATAATTTCTTGCTTATTACTTCAAGGTCCACCTTACCAGGGACTTGGCAGAGAACATGTCCTTTGCCTACGCTCTTTGTGCTTAAGGATGTCCCATTTTCCCATCTCAGAAAGTTGGGAGGTATGGCTGCAGAGTATACGGGGTAGAGGATATCTGATTTCAACTAGGACAGCTGGCACCAGCAAAAGGGACACTAAGTATTAAATGTAGTGACCATCCCTTGTGCTTTTTTTAATTTTTTTTATGAGTCACATACAATTTAGAAAATATAGCACAACAGAAAGCCTTTGAAAATATAGTATTTCCTTTGTGCTGCACAACAAACAAAGAGCCAGCAATTACTTCACAAAGCTTTCCAAAAACCATCTTCCTCCACACAGCTGGATATCGTAACAATGTGCAATATATCTGATCAGATCACATTCTGTAAATGAAGGTTCTGTTCTGTATACTAACATGACTTTGCCTGCGCACAGCACTTTTCACCCCAACCCAGGCAAACATGCAATTACCCTTTAGTTCTTGCACCGCTCATCCATTGTGAGCTTTCCAGGTGATGTGGCTTCCCTGCTGTCAATACATGTTAGTGTGAATTCTGTCTTTGGGTTTAAAGCCTCCTTCTCATTACAAATCAACTGCCACATTAAGTGTACACATCAATAAAGTTCAACTCGTTTTTTTTTAGTCTCTGGTTCCTAATGATTATTTCCATGTGATGTCGATAAAAAGTATGGAATAACATCAAATTCGCAGTTATCACGCCATGTTTTAATGCAAGGATTACGCCTGACAAGAATTTTATTTTGTGTTATTAATGAAAGAATCATTACATTTCTTACTGATTTAGCAGATAAAGAGGGCATTAGGCATTATTTCTTTGCTAGCACGATAAATCAGATAATTAGCACATCTCTGTTAATATCGACCTGAAAATGCTCATTACTGTACATCACTGGGAAAAACAATCTTTATATTGTCTACAAGTAGCAAGCAAACCATTGAATGGTAATTTTTTCCTGAAAGCTGTCGTGATCCAATAGTGCCATCTGGTGCTTGTAAATTATATTACTACATAATAAAGGTCGTGCTTCACCTTTTCTGAGAAGTCTGCACTAATGTCCTAGCCGCATATAAGCGCAAGTGTTACTGGAAATGTGAGAAGGTAATAAAAGCTTCTAGTTTCCACACTAAATTGCAGCGCACAGATGTGAACCAGCCACATAGGATAGAATGGTATTTTAATTAAAATGCATTTTCATGCAGTAAAATTCATGTGTGTGTTTTTTAGGGCTCATTCAGACCCATATCTGTGCAAGTTAAAGAGCAATAAAGTGGCAGTAAACCACACTTTAAAAAAAAAAAAAACCTGCAAGACAATTGCATAATGTGCTAGTATGCATACTAGCACATTATGAAATACTTACCTTAGAACGAAGTCCTCCAGTGGAGACTGTATCAGGGCTTCCATCCTCAGCCGTTCTTCCTTCCGGGTTCGCATCCTCCTGCCGTCTGATTGGCTGCTCAGCGCTGACGTTACTTCTGTACATGTACGTGGGAGTCAGGGACCGGAGGACGGAGCTCTGATATGCATGCCATCCCTTCAGAGCGAACGTATATATAGAAAATGTATAGCGCTAACTAAATATGAAACGTGAAGTTGACATATAAAAAAAATTATAACAAAGGTGAGAATACATATATGCGGTAAAAAATATAGTATAATGTCCAAAAATATAAACATAAGGGACCCCAAAATGGGTCCTGGTGAGTTCCAAAATGTGAAATCCAATGATAACAGTCACAAAAGTCTTAGTCTTAACAGGCACAAAAGTCTAGGTAAACATCCAAATGTGATAAAAGTGACATAAGAAATCCACCACCAGAAGCACCAGTCGCTTACCGGAAAGCATGGACTCATGCAGGTATACACCTGATGAGTCAAGCAGGCTTTAAGAGATGACCAAAAAGACTCAGGCTGAATGGATAAGACCTCCAAACGATCGTTTTCAAAACGTTGCGTACAGTAGATTAATGGTACAAGGGCAGATGAGCCCACCAGGAGGATAAAGAAGAAGAAGAGAAGGGCACATAGCATAATTCTGTAGGGAATGTTTATTAAATAAATATAAGAGTTACACTTACTTTTCCAAAGAAAGCGCTTCAAACAAAAATGGTAACAAGAGGATCAGCGTAAATACCCTACGCGTTTCGCCACAACAGGCATCATCTGGGGGGGTCCCTTCAGAGCACATGCACTGGTGACATCACTGGCTGCATGCAGTGTGAATATCTCCTAAACCTTGCAGGTTTAAAAGATATTTACTGTACCTACAGGTAAGCTTTATTATAGGCTTACCTGTAAGTACAAAAAAAGGGTTTACTGCTATTGTAACGAATGCCATGTCTGCTGATTTATTTTCAATGGGCCCTTGTTAAAATTTAGTTTGGCATTTTTGGCCAATAAATCAGACCACCATGCATGTCGATTCACATCTATGCATTGTTGTGTGTAGAAGTGTCGGATGCATTGTTTACTCTGCCAATATACATTGGAGGCCTTTAGGCCTAATTAACCACTTGCCAACCAACCACTGTACATATACTGCGGCAGGTCGGTTCTATTGTGCAAAAAGAGGTACCTGTCTGCCGCTTCATGTAATCGATACTGTGAGCACTCGCGGGTCTGGCAGACTCGATGTCCACCGGCCACCCTCACAGTACAGAGAGGCAGAACGGGGATCTGCCAATGTAAACAAGGCGGATCCCTGTTCTGATAGGGGACACCACTGATATCTGCTGTTCATAGTGATCAGGAACAACGATCTCTGTGTTGTCCCAGGGCGCCCAATCCCAAACACAGTTTGAACACACCCAGGAAACACAGTTAACTCCTTGATCGTCCCCTAGTGTTAACCCTTTCCCTGCCAGTGTCATTTATACATTGATCAGTGCATTTTTGTAGCACTAATCACTGTAATAATGTCACTGGTCCCCAAAAGTGTCACTTGGGGTCAGATTCCTTTTTAGCAATGTCGCAGTCCAGCTAAAAATCACAGATTGTTGCCATTACCAGTAAAAACACAGTCCTTGTTGTGCATTAGATAGCCTTAATGCAAAATGCCTTAAAGCGGAGTTAAACCCAAGACCAAAAATGTAATATATTGCAGCTTACCAATCCTTAGATGTTGTGGCTGCATTTGTTTACTTTTCATAGACTTCTGCCCCTCTGTTTTTACCTGGTGATCTGGTTAGTAGCACACCTCCTATATTAGAGTGCCCCCACTCTGGATGAAGAGCATGTCACAGCACAGCCCAGATCCCCAGAACAGGTCCAAAGCTTAATTCAGCGATCACATCATTATAATTGAAGGAGTGTTTCAGAGCCCCACAGGACCCCTTCATCGGGCATGTGACAGAGTGAGATACAAATAACAAACTGTTTAACAAACCCCCCACCAATCAGTGAGCAAAGACTCAGCCCAGCACCACCCCCTGACATCATAATGATGTCATACTCCCGCCATAGTCACATCCAAAAAAATGACATAACAGCTATCACCATTTAATGTTATGTCATTTTTTTAATTAGGGGTGATGCTGGTCTGATAATGTTGCTTGATTATAATAATTACATTCTAAAGCAGATTGTGAACAGGCAAATGCATTTTTGTATTGCAGAATAGACATAGAAAATGCTTTCTGCAATAAAGAGCCTGCCTGCTTGTACTGTTGTCCTTTTTAACTTTATTTTTACTTTAACCACTTGCTTACTGGGCACTTAAACCCCCCTCAGTCCCAGACCAATTTTCAGCTTTCAGTGCTCTCACATTTTGAATGACAATTACTCAGTCATGCAACACTGTAACCAAATGATTTTTTTGTCCTTTTCTTCATACCAATAGAGCTTTCTTTTGGTGGTATTTGATCACCTCTCGTTTTTTTATTTTCTGCGCTATAAATGAAAAAAGACCGAAAATTTTGAAAAAAAATGAATTTTTCTTCGTTTCTGTGACAAAATTTAGCAAATTAGCAATTTTTCTTCATAAATTTTGGCCACAATTTATACTACTACACATCTTTGGTAAAAATAACCCAAATTTTTGCATATTATATGATCTGTGTGAAATTTATAGAGTCTACAAGCTATGGTGCAAATCATAAAGATTTGCAAAAAAAGATCACATCTGATGTACTAAGGCCTATCTCCATTCTTGAGACCCTAACAAGCCAGGAAAGTACAAATGCCCCCCAAATGACCCCTTTTTGGAAAGTAGACATTCCAATGTATTTAGTAAGAGACATATTATGAGTGTCGCCTCTGGTCTATATCGTTATAATATTGTATAAAGTACCATCATCCAGAAATTGTAATTTTTAAAGGAAGAGGGGCTTAAATGGAAATACCGGGTAGTCGCTCACACCAACCCCATATGTAGTTCCATTCAGCCATATAATAGATTGGACTATACCGGTACTTGGTAATGGAAAAACACTAATAAAATTTAAAATCAATATAATTTTAATAAAGATATAAAACAAAACAATAATGAAATATCACTTGAAGAAGTACAGTAATATGCACATCACAGTTGAGGTATTCCTGACGGGTTCTCCATAGGGAACATTCAACCGTAGAGAGTGCACAACAAATTTCCTCGACTAGTTTCGCGGGAAAAGGCCCGCTTCCTCAGGAGGATATCTATATAAAAGTATCACAGTCATTAGATAATACATACATATAAGGATATAAGCAATACAGTTATCATAATGTTGTTGATTTTACATACACAAATTCCCTATATGTTTAAAAAGGAGATCAGCTCACCCCACTTCAAGGAACAGGCTGCAGGCAGGGAGATCCACAAAGTCCCCCCACGGTGAACATGGGGGATTGGTAAACACCGGCTCTGGGTAAATAATATTATAATAATTTATCAATTAAGTAAGGGTATATCTTGGATTAAGAAGGGGAGGGGGGGGGGGGAGTGGGGGGGGGGAGGGAGAGGGAAAAAAGACCTCGTGATGGATAATTCAGTGAAGTTAGGTGAAGGGAAGAGTGGGGGGGGGGGGGGGAGGGGAAGGGGAGAGAAAAGGTAGTTAGGGTTGACTTAAAGTCTGGGGTAATGAGTCACGAGAGCCACGTTAAAAAATGGTCCAAGTGACTACATATAATTCCAGAGGTATAAAGTCAAACAAGTGATTAAACCAAAAAGTTTGCATCTAATTATTTTATATAAATATATGTGAAAAATTATTAACAATCCAACCGTGAATAGCCAAGTGTATCCATATGGATTAAACAATGTGAGGAGAGGAGGAGGAAAAAACCCTTCACCAACTTAAGGATCCTTAATTCCAGAACTAGCCTGAGAAAAGCCTTTAACAAGGCCGTGTCTCGTTCGAGAGACACATTACTACACAAACGACCTAAGACGACAAGTAATGAATCATTGAGATTCATTACAACATATTCTGCTCATCATAAAATTCTTCGCAGCATCCTCACAAAAAACTGGCATCTACTTACGGAGCATCATGTTCTAGCTAAATATGTACGGCCTACTCCTGAATTAGTTTTCCGAAGAGCATGTTCCCTCCGGGATCGCTTAATGCATAGTCACTACACATCTACTAGTTCCATGCATAATCGCTCTAGAGGTACATTTAAATGTAATAATTGCCCCCGTTGCCCATGGATTCTGGAGGGTAAACAATTTATTCTACCCAATGGAGAAGTTTTTCTACCTCGTACATTCTCTGACTGTAGTACCAAGGGCGTTATATATTTTATGACTTGTAGATGTGGAGCTTTCTATATTGGAAAGACTATCCGAGAGTTTAGACAGAGGATTGGTGACCACTTATATTATTCAGAAAGTGGGAAACTTACCACAATTGGTAGACATATTGGTCTTTACCATCGTTTTGACACCACAGTGATCCAATTCTTTGTCCTCGAAGTAGTCTTCCCAAACCCTAGGGGTGGTAATTGGGATCGAACGATCTTACAGAGAGAAACTTTGTGGATCGAACGACTCAATGCCACCCTACCACCAGGTCTCAACGAGACAATCTCTTACAAACCGTTTTTATAATAGGTGACGTTTAATATGCCACTACACCCTTTTTTTTTTCCCTTTCCCCCCCCCCCCCTCTTTTTCTTTTTTCCCCCCACCTTTCTTTCTTTCCCTCTTCTATATAATTTTTAACTATGGCTATCTAAATAATTCTCTGGTGTACATTTCTTCTTTTCCTGGGGGACTATATCCCCTGGCTATATATATATATATATCTTTGTGTACTAAAAATGATGTATATAATGTTATATTTTATAGATATGTTTTTTGTTTCCCATGTTATAATATCCCTTGTATGTGGGGAGATGTGCTTTGACCCCTATAATTGAGGGACAATGATTTGTGGGTAGAATGGAGTGTCCTTAATTTTTCCCCCCGGTGGACATGTGTTTCCCCTGGTCCGGACGATTCATTCGCCTGACTTGCAAGGGCTAACGCTTGGATCATTGATCCACTAGCGTTGTTTCCCTTGCGCACTGGCGCAGTAACAGTATAATACTGCACCTGCGCAGTGTGGGGCAACAGACCACATGATGTTCGGACGCCGCCGGGACCTGGCGTACGTCTGACGTGGTGGTTGCTAGGTAATCTGTTTTGGCGTTCTACCAGACCGCCGAACAGACGCACCTGCGCAGTAGCGACTGGTTAGTGCGCCTGCGCGGTGCGGAGAAGTAGACCACATGACGTCGGAGGCCGCCGATTTCCGGCGGACGTCAGACGCTATGTGTGTTGGGGAACCTATTTAACGGTCTGACTGACCGCTGAATGGACAGGTTTGCACGGACTCCTCCAGGGCTCTATTAAGATATTGTCCCCGCTGACAGGTAACCACTATATATGATGCTATTTGCTCATAAACCTATTTAATTTTTTCTCTTGACGCTTTGGCTTTATAACGCCTGTCTGTCTTTTATCCTCTATATACTCAAATGCTTTATATACCCTTTGCAGTATCGATGGCTATTAAGCTATCTAACAGTGGACCTGGTATCTGATATTCAGCGGATGGTACAATATCTTTACAAGCTTGATTAACCACCTCAACCTTGGTGCCCTGTCTTTACACGACTTTTTGATTGGCTTTGTGGTAAGCCGACCTGTTCTTATTATAATCTCTTCTGGAATTAAGGATCCTTAAGTTGGTGAAGGGTTTTTTCCTCCTCCTCTCCTCACATTGTTTAATCCATATGGATACACTTGGCTATTCACGGTTGGATTGTTAATAATTTTTCACATATATTTATATAAAATAATTAGATGCAAACTTTTTGGTTTAATCACTTGTTTGACTTTATACCTCTGGAATTATATGTAGTCACTTGGACCATTTTTTAACGTGGCTCTCGTGACTCATTACCCCAGACTTTAAGTCAACCCTAACTACCTTTTCTCTCCCCTTCCCCTCCCCCCCCCCACTCTTCCCTTCACCTAACTTCACTGAATTATCCATCACGAGGTCTTTTTTCCCTCTCCCTCCCCCCCCCTCCCCCCCCCCCCCCCCTCCCCTTCTTAATCCAAGATATACCCTTACTTAATTGATAAATTATTATAATATTATTTACCCAGAGCCGGTGTTTACCAATCCCCCATGTTCACCGTGGGGGACTTTGTGGATCTCCCTGCCTGCAGCCTGTTCCTTGAAGTGGGGTGAGCTGATCTCCTTTTTAAACATATAGGGAATTTGTGTATGTAAAATCAACAACATTATGATAACTGTATTGCTTATATCCTTATATGTATGTATTATCTAATGACTGTGATACTTTTATATAGATATCCTCCTGAGGAAGCGGGCCTTTTCCCGCGAAACTAGTCGAGGAAATTTGTTGTGCACTCTCTACGGTTGAATGTTCCCTATGGAGAACCCGTCAGGAATACCTCAACTGTGATGTGCATATTACTGTACTTCTTCAAGTGATATTTCATTATTGTTTTGTTTTATATCTTTATTAAAATTATATTGATTTTAAATTTTATTAGTGTTTTTCCATTACCAAGTACCGGTATAGTCCAATCTATTATATGGCTGAATGGAACTACATATGGGGTTGGTGTGAGCGACTACCCGGTATTTCCATTTAAGCCCCTCTTCCTTTAAGTATTTAGTAAGAGGCATGGTTAGTTATTTTAAGTTGTCATTTTTTCCCATAATTCTTTGCAAAATTACGTTTTTTTTTTTTTTTTTCACAAAATTTTCATTGTAATAGCTTATTTCTCCCACACGGAATGTGCATACCACAAATAACACCCCAAAATACGTTCTACTACTCCTCCTGAGTATAACGATACCAAATGTGTGAGACTTTTACACAGCCTGACCACATACAGAGGCCTAATTTTGAAGTAGCACCTTCAGGCATTCTAGGAGCATAAATTACACATTTCATTTCTCAACCACCTATTACAGTTTTGAAGGCCCTGGAACACCAGGGCAATGGAAACGTCCAGAAAATGACCCCATTTTGGAAAGCTAACACCCCAACGTATAATCTATGAGGCATAATGAGTCTTTTCAATGGTTCATTTTTTTCCAGAAGTTTTCGGAAAATGTGGAAAAAAATGAAAACGCATTTTTTTTTACACAAAGTTGTCCGTTTATAAGATATTTCCAACGCATAGCATTTACATAGCAAAAATAACACCCCAAAATACGTTCTACTACTCCTCCTGAGTATAACGATACCAAATGTGTGAGACTTTTACACAGCCTGACCACATACAGAGGCCTAATTTTGAAGTAGCACCTTCAGGCATTCTAAGAGCATAAATTACACATTTCATTTCTCAATCACCTATTACAGTTTTGAAGGCCCTGGAACACCAGGGCAATGGAAACGTCCAGAAAATGACCCCATTTTGGAAAGCTAACACCCCAACGTATAATCTATGAGGCATAATGAGTCTTTTCAATGGTTCATTTTTTTCCAGAAGTTTTCGGAAAATGTGGAAAAAAATGAAAACGCATTTTTTTTTACACAAAGTTGTCCGTTTATAAGATATTTCCAACGCATAGCATTTACATAGCAAAAATAACACCCCAAAATACGTTCTACTACTCCTCCTGAGTATAACGATACCAAATGTGTGAGACTTTTACACAGCCTGACCACATACAGAGGCCTAATTTTGAAGTAGCACCTTCAGGCATTCTAGGAGCATAAATTACACATTTCATTTCTCAACCACCTATTACAGTTTTGAAGGCCCTGGAACACCAGGGCAATGGAAACGTCCAGAAAATGACCCCATTTTGGAAAGCTAACACCCCAACGTATAATCTATGAGGCATAATGAGTCTTTTCAATGGTTCATTTTTTTCCAGAAGTTTTCGGAAAATGTGGAAAAAAATGAAAACGCATTTTTTTTTACACAAAGTTGTCCGTTTATAAGATATTTCCAACGCATAGCATTTACATAGCAAAAATAACACCCCAAAATACGTTCTACTACTCCTCCTGAGTATAACGATACCAAATGTGTGAGACTTTTACACAGCCTGACCACATACAGAGGCCTAATTTTGAAGTAGCACCTTCAGGCATTCTAGGAGCATAAATTACACATTTCATTTCTCAACCACCTATTACAGTTTTGAAGGCCCTGGAACACCAGGGCAATGGAAACGTCCAGAAAATGACCCCATTTTGGAAAGCTAACACCCCAACGTATAATCTATGAGGCATAATGAGTCTTTTCAATGGTTCATTTTTTTCCAGAAGTTTTCGGAAAATGTGGAAAAAAATGAAAACGCATTTTTTTTTACACAAAATTGTCCGTTTATAAGATATTTCCAACGCATAGCATTTACATAGCAAAAATAACACCCCAAAATACGTTCTACTACTCCTCCTGAGTATAACGATACCACATGTGTGAGACTTTTACACAGCCTGACCAAATACAGAGGCGCAACATGCAAGAAACACCGTCGGCGTTCCAGGGACACATAGCCTGCACATACCAAGAATTACACCCCCAAATACATTATGCTGAGCAAAGGGTAAAGAAAAGATTACCTGTGGTTTTAGAAGCGCAGTTGTCCACAGGAGGATATCACTGGTCCAGGCAGCAGGCAGGGACTTGGTCAGCAACAGCGAACACAGTTTTTCAGGCAGCAGGCAGGGATACTGTCCATATTACAGTCCAGGGTTAGTGCAGAGATGTCAGCAGTGCCAAAAATATTGGTCCTGGTAGTAGGCAGGTCCTTGTGGTGTGGTCAGTGCGGCATGATGAATTTTTGTGAAAAACGTGTAGCGCTTATTTGTTTTTACCACATTACAATGTGACCAATGTAATCAATACATGTGTTAGACTGTGCACAAAACACATAAAAAAGAAATATATAAACACTCAATTACTGTATATGTAAAGCTAGAATGTCCAAGTAAATAAATATGAAAAAAAATGTGTCCACAAAAGTGGAAAAACAGCATGAAAACAGATGAAGAGTTCTCCAGATTTTCCAAGGTTACTGTGTGTGACACGATGAAGTGAAAAACAGTCCTACACCTTCTCCAAAGGATAATCACACAATCACCGCGTGAACCCTCCACCACATAAAATGGGGGCTTACCAGATTTAATGGATCCTACTCAAAATTATATTTGGAGGATCATATGTGCTTGTAGGTATACATAGGCTATTTTTGGAGTGTTGTCTTTTTCTGGAAGGCTTTCAAGTGTAGCTATTTTCTCTGCGGTATGTCTCCATCCACATAGATCATCATAGGTAGTGGGATAGATATAAAGGAAGAGAGCAGGGACAACACTCCAAAAATAGCCTATGTATACCTACAAGCACATATGATCCTCCAAATATAATTTTGAGTAGGATCCATTAAATCTGGTAAGCCCCCATTTTATGTGGTGGAGGGTTCACGCGGTGATTGTGTGATTATCCTTTGGAGAAGGTGTAGGACTGTTTTTCACTTCATCGTGTCACACACAGTAACCTTGGAAAATCTGGAGAACTCTTCATCTGTTTTCATGCTGTTTTTCCACTTTTGTGGACACATTTTTTTTCATATTTATTTACTTGGACATTCTAGCTTTACATATACAGTAATTGAGTGTTTATATATTTCTTTTTTATGTGTTTTGTGCACAGTCTAACACATGTATTGATTACATTGGTCACATTGTAATGTGGTAAAAACAAATAAGCGCTACACGTTTTTCACAAAAATTTATTATGTCACATTTGTACACCTAGATGTTGTGTTAGCTGCTGTTTGTATACTGGTTACACATTCGAATAGCGCAGTGTTTTTGGTTCTTTTTGAAACTTGTTTATTAGTGCGGCATGATGGCAGTAAGTCCTACAGGCAGCAGACAAAAGTAGAGCCTCGTTCAGGACAGAATGGGGATAGGGGTAGAGGCTTCTCCCTCCCAAATCTCTTTGAAGCCTCCGAGTCTCCAGACCCTAATCTAGGAATAAGAAAACAAAGAAAATTGTTTTCTTCTTCCAGAAAAACTATACTGGAGCACCTCACATATGTGAGACCCCGTGTTGAATCCCACTAGTCCAGTTGCAGAATACAAGATCAGTCCAAGAGGCAGGCAAATATCGTGGTCAAACAGTCCAAGGTCAGTTCCAGATCAGGCAGAGATATATACAGAATCGTTAGACAGAAGCATGGTCGAATAACAGTCCAGGGTCAGTTCCAGATGAGGCAGAGGTATGTACAGAATCGTTAGGCAGAAGCGTGGTCGAATAACAGTCCAGGGTCAGTTCCAGATCAGGCAGCGGTATGTACAGAATCGGCAGGCATAAGAGTGGTCAAATAACAAGCCAGGGTCAGTTACAAAGCAGGCAGTGGCATAAGGGGTGTGAAGGTGTATGAAGGCAGGAACTGAGGATTATGTTTACCATACTTCACAAAAAATTTATTGAAGTATGGTAACGCCGAAAACAGTCGCCTATACAGAGGCCTGGTTGGGAAGGACATTGTGCACAATAATAAGATGTGTCTCTTCTGACTCCTGCTCTGGTACACACCTTACATCTTTTTTGGCGTCTTTTGCCTGCTGGTGTCCGGGGAATTTTATCCGGAAAGTGGCGCTCGGAGAGTCGACTTACAACGTCTGATCTGATATTTTCTGGTGGGCCGTTTGGGAAAATAAGGGCTGTGAAAACTTCCTCCTGGTAGCCAAAGAAACGTTTGGGGTTTTGGGTGGCGTTGCTGTAAATTACATATGAATTGTAAATGGCCAATTGAAAAAAATAAATTACTACTTTTTTGTACCAATGATATGTCCGTCTTGAGACCAGATATGGTTCCATCATTTGGTCGTTGAAGTCGACTCCTCCCATGAACAAATTATACTCTGAAATACATTTGGGTTTCTTTACGGGGCCATTCCTTCTGGGGATTTCTACGAAGGTATCGTTGTGGATAGAAGATAACATGTACACATCTCTTCTGTCCCTCCACTTCACTGCCAGAACCTCCTTGTTTCTTAGACTTGCGGTTTCTCCTTTCCGCAGCTTCTTGTTCACCAGACTTTGAGGAAAGCCCTTCCGGTTCTTTTTTACAGTGCCACATGCTGGCGTCAGCTTCCGGTGAAGGTTGTGGAACAGGGGCAGAGATGTGTAGAAGTTGTCTACATAGAGGTGGTAGCCTTTATCCAGTAGGGGGTATATGAGGTCCCAAACAATTTTTCCGCTGGATCCCAAATAATCCGGACAATTAGGGGGCTGTAGCTGGGTGTCCTTCCCTTCGTACACCTTGAAGGAATATGTGTACCCTGTGGCTCGGTCACATAATTTGTAGACCTTCACCCCATAGCGGGCCCTTTTGCTGGGCATAAATTGCTTCATCCCAAGCCTGCCACTAAATTTAATAAGGGACTCATCCACACATATGTGTTGGTCCGGGGTAAACAATTTGGGGAATATTTCAGAAAAATAATTTAGTATTGGTCGAATTTTGTAAAGGCGGTCATAATTTGGATCATTTCGTGGAAGGCATTGGGAATTGTCACTGAAATGTAAGAACCTCAGGATCATCTGATACCTGGTTCTGGGAATTACCGCGGAGAAGAGCGGTGAGTGGTGGAGGGGGTGGGTTGACCAGTAGGTACGTAATTGTTTTTTTTTGTTGAGTCCCATATTAAATGTGAGGCCTAAAAAAAGCTTGAACTCCTCCACCGTTAGGTCTCTCCATTCGTAGGGACGGGCATAATAGGAGGTCGGATTTTGAAAAATAAATTGTTGTGCATACAGGTTGCACTGGGCCACAATTGACGCCAACATGTCCTCCGTAAAAATTAAATTAAAAAAATCGATGGGGCTAAAATTCTCCGTGTCCACCTGGACTCCTGGCTGGGCGGTGAAAGGGGGAACATTGGCCTCTCCTGAATTAGGAGGAAGCCACAAGGGGTTCTGAAGGGCATAGGGAAGGCCAGCATGGCTCCTAACCCTTTGGGGCTGAGATGACACCCCACTGGTACTTGGCCTTTCTTGCTGGGGCACTGCGGTGCTGGTGGACGGCATTGCGGTGCTGGTGGACGGCACTGCGGTGCTGGTGGACGGCACTGCCTCACTAGAACGCCTTCGCTTGATGGGCCGGATATCTTCCTCCTCGGATTCATCAGTCAGTGTTTCACTGCTGAGGACTGGCTCATAAGTTACGTCTTCAGAATCCGAATCCGAAAAGGAATCGGAAGAGGAGAGCTCCCCGTTGCTCTCGTCGGCCGCGGAAATAATTTGGTACGCCTCCTCAGCGGAAAAGACGCGTTTAGCCATTGTAGCACTGATGGGCACTGATGAGGATATCACTGGTCCAGGCAGCAGGCAGGGACTTGGTCAGCAACAGCGAACACAGTTTTTCAGGCAGCAGGCAGGGATACTGTCCATATTACAGTCCAGGGTTAGTGCAGAGATGTCAGCAGTGCCAAAAATATTGGTCCTGGTAGTAGGCAGGTCCTTGTGGTGTGGTCAGTGCGGCATGATGAATTTTTGTGAAAAACGTGTAGCGCTTATTTGTTTTTACCACATTACAATGTGACCAATGTAATCAATACATGTGTTAGACTGTGCACAAAACACATAAAAAAGAAATATATAAACACTCAATTACTGTATATGTAAAGCTAGAATGTCCAAGTAAATAATGTCCAAGTAAATAAATATGAAAAAAAATGTGTCCACAAAAGTGGAAAAACAGCATGAAAACAGATGAAGAGTTCTCCAGATTTTCCAAGGTTACTGTGTGTGACACGATGAAGTGAAAAACAGTCCTACACCTTCTCCAAAGGATAATCACACAATCACCGCGTGAACCCTCCACCACATAAAATGGGGGCTTACCAGATTTAATGGATCCTACTCAAAATTATATTTGGAGGATCATATGTGCTTGTAGGTATACATAGGCTATTTTTGGAGTGTTGTCTTTTTCTGGAAGGCTTTCAAGTGTAGCTATTTTCTCTGCGGTATGTCTCCATCCACATAGATCATCATAGGTAGTGGGATAGATATAAAGGAAGAGAGCAGGGACAACACTCCAAAAATAGCCTATGTATACCTACAAGCACATATGATCCTCCAAATATAATTTTGAGTAGGATCCATTAAATCTGGTAAGCCCCCATTTTATGTGGTGGAGGGTTCACGCGGTGATTGTGTGATTATCCTTTGGAGAAGGTGTAGGACTGTTTTTCACTTCATCGTGTCACACACAGTAACCTTGGAAAATCTGGAGAACTCTTCATCTGTTTTCATGCTGTTTTTCCACTTTTGTGGACACATTTTTTTTCATATTTATTTACTTGGACATTCTAGCTTTACATATACAGTAATTGAGTGTTTATATATTTCTTTTTTATGTGTTTTGTGCACAGTCTAACACATGTATTGATTACATTGGTCACATTGTAATGTGGTAAAAACAAATAAGCGCTACACGTTTTTCACAAAAATTTATTATGTCACATTTGTACACCTAGATGTTGTGTTAGCTGCTGTTTGTATACTGGTTACACATTCGAATAGCGCAGTGTTTTTGGTTCTTTTTGAAACTTGTTTATTAGTGCGGCATGATGGCAGTAAGTCCTACAGGCAGCAGACAAAAGTAGAGCCTCGTTCAGGACAGAATGGGGATAGGGGTAGAGGCTTCTCCCTCCCAAATCTCTTTGAAGCCTCCGAGTCTCCAGACCCTAATCTAGGAATAAGAAAACAAAGAAAATTGTTTTCTTCTTCCAGAAAAACTATACTGGAGCACCTCACATATGTGAGACCCCGTGTTGAATCCCACTAGTCCAGTTGCAGAATACAAGATCAGTCCAAGAGGCAGGCAAATATCGTGGTCAAACAGTCCAAGGTCAGTTCCAGATCAGGCAGAGATATATACAGAATCGTTAGACAGAAGCATGGTCGAATAACAGTCCAGGGTCAGTTCCAGATGAGGCAGAGGTATGTACAGAATCGTTAGGCAGAAGCGTGGTCGAATAACAGTCCAGGGTCAGTTCCAGATCAGGCAGCGGTATGTACAGAATCGGCAGGCATAAGAGTGGTCAAATAACAAGCCAGGGTCAGTTACAAAGCAGGCAGTGGCATAAGGGGTGTGAAGGTGTATGAAGGCAGGAACTGAGGATTATGTTTACCATACTTCACAAAAAATTTATTGAAGTATGGTAACGCCGAAAACAGTCGCCTATACAGAGGCCTGGTTGGGAAGGACATTGTGCACAATAATAAGATGTGTCTCTTCTGACTCCTGCTCTGGTACACACCTTACATCTTTTTTGGCGTCTTTTGCCTGCTGGTGTCCGGGGAATTTTATCCGGAAAGTGGCGCTCGGAGAGTCGACTTACAACGTCTGATCTGATATTTTCTGGTGGGCCGTTTGGGAAAATAAGGGCTGTGAAAACTTCCTCCTGGTAGCCAAAGAAACGTTTGGGGTTTTGGGTGGCGTTGCTGTAAATTACATATGAATTGTAAATGGCCAATTGAAAAAAATAAATTACTACTTTTTTGTACCAATGATATGTCCGTCTTGAGACCAGATATGGTTCCATCATTTGGTCGTTGAAGTCGACTCCTCCCATGAACAAATTATACTCTGAAATACATTTGGGTTTCTTTACGGGGCCATTCCTTCTGGGGATTTCTACGAAGGTATCGTTGTGGATAGAAGATAACATGTACACATCTCTTCTGTCCCTCCACTTCACTGCCAGAACCTCCTTGTTTCTTAGACTTGCGGTTTCTCCTTTCCGCAGCTTCTTGTTCACCAGACTTTGAGGAAAGCCCTTCCGGTTCTTTTTTACAGTGCCACATGCTGGCGTCAGCTTCCGGTGAAGGTTGTGGAACAGGGGCAGAGATGTGTAGAAGTTGTCTACATAGAGGTGGTAGCCTTTATCCAGTAGGGGGTATATGAGGTCCCAAACAATTTTTCCGCTGGATCCCAAATAATCCGGACAATTAGGGGGCTGTAGCTGGGTGTCCTTCCCTTCGTACACCTTGAAGGAATATGTGTACCCTGTGGCTCGGTCACATAATTTGTAGACCTTCACCCCATAGCGGGCCCTTTTGCTGGGCATAAATTGCTTCATCCTAAGCCTGCCACTAAATTTAATAAGGGACTCATCCACACATATGTGTTGGTCCGGGGTAAACAATTTGGGGAATATTTCAGAAAAATAATTTAGTATTGGTCGAATTTTGTAAAGGCGGTCATAATTTGGATCATTTCGTGGAAGGCATTGGGAATTGTCACTGAAATGTAAGAACCTCAGGATCATCTGATACCTGGTTCTGGGAATTACCGCGGAGAAGAGCGGTGAGTGGTGGAGGGGGTGGGTTGACCAGTAGGTACGTAATTGTTTTTTTTTGTTGAGTCCCATATTAAATGTGAGGCCTAAAAAAAGCTTGAACTCCTCCACCGTTAGGTCTCTCCATTCGTAGGGACGGGCATAATAGGAGGTCGGATTTTGAAAAATAAATTGTTGTGCATACAGGTTGCACTGGGCCACAATTGACGCCAACATGTCCTCCGTAAAAATTAAATTAAAAAAATCGATGGGGCTAAAATTCTCCGTGTCCACCTGGACTCCTGGCTGGGCGGTGAAAGGGGGAACATTGGCCTCTCCTGAATTAGGAGGAAGCCACAAGGGGTTCTGAAGGGCATAGGGAAGGCCAGCATGGCTCCTAACCCTTTGGGGCTGAGATGACACCCCACTGGTACTTGGCCTTTCTTGCTGGGGCACTGCGGTGCTGGTGGACGGCATTGCGGTGCTGGTGGACGGCACTGCGGTGCTGGTGGACGGCACTGCCTCACTAGAACGCCTTCGCTTGATGGGCCGGATATCTTCCTCCTCGGATTCATCAGTCAGTGTTTCACTGCTGAGGACTGGCTCATAAGTTACGTCTTCAGAATCCGAATCCGAAAAGGAATCGGAAGAGGAGAGCTCCCCGTTGCTCTCGTCGGCCGCGGAAATAATTTGGTACGCCTCCTCAGCGGAAAAGACGCGTTTAGCCATTGTAGCACTGATGGGCACTGATGAGGTGGCACAGATGGGCGTTTTTTGAGGTGGCACAGATGGGCGCTTTTGAGGTGGCACAAATGGACACTGATGGGTCGGCACAGATGTGCACTGATTTATTGCACAGATGTGCAGATTTGTTGCACGGATGTGCACTGATGAGGCGGCAGATGGGCACTGCTGAGGCGGCAGATGGGCACTGCTGAGGCGGCACAGATGGGCACTGCTGAGGCGGCACAGATGGGCACTGCTGAGGCGGCAGATGGGCACTGATGGGTCGGCACAGATGTGCACTGATTTATTGCACGGATGTGCACTGATTTATTGCACGGATGTGCACTGCTGAGGTGGCAGATGGGCACTGCTGAGGCGGCAGATGGGCACTGCTGAGGCGGCAGATGGGCACTGCTGAGGTGGCAGAGATGGGCACTGCTGAATCGGCACAGATGGGCACTGCTGAGTCGGCAGATGGGCACTGATAGGTCGGCACAGATGTGCACTGATTTATTGCACGGATGTGCACTGATAAGGCAGCAGATGGGCACAGATGGGCACTGCTTAGGCGGCACAGATGGGCACTGCTTAGGCGGCACAGATGGGCACTGCTGAGGCGGCACAGATGGGCACTGCTTAGGCGGCACAGATGGGCACTGCTGAGGCACAGATGGGCACCGATTGGTACAGATGGGCACCGATTGGCACTGGCTGGCACTGGCTGGCACTGGCGGGCACTGGCGGGCACTGGTGGGCACTGGCGGGCACTGGCGGGGCACTGGCGGGCACTGGTGGTGCACAGATGGAGTACTGGCGGTGCACAGGTGGGCACTGGCGGTGCAAGGGTGGGCACAGGTGGGCACAGGTGGGCACAGGTGGGCACAGGTGGGCACTGGCAGGGTAGATCTGGGCACTGGCAGGGCACTGGCAGGGTAGATCTGGGCACTGGCAGGGTAGATCTGGGCACAGGTGGGTTTTTTATCAGTTTACTGTCACTTTTACACTCACAAACACCTTCGGTCTCCTCACACGCTATCGCTGTGAGAGGAGACACGTTCGGCAATGGGTGATGATCTCATTTGTTTACATTTGAGATCATCACCCATTGGAGGAGGCGATCGCGCTGTAAACGGCCGCTGTGATTGGCCGTTTACAGCGATCTGTGATTGGCTATGTCCAGCGGACACGGCCAACACAGATTTTCCCCGATGCGCGCTCCCGGGAGCGCGCGGGGAACTCTTAAAGGGGACTACGTCAATAGACGTAGTCCCGGAAATTGAGATCCGCGCTATACACGTCTTTTTACTATAGCGCGGATCTCAAGTGGTTAAAAGTAGTAAAAGATTCACTTTGATACTAACTCTCCATAAATAAAACTACAATCCTTGTTTTCATATTCAAGGATCCTTTGAAGCAAAAGACAATCCCGCTAAAAGATACCAGCACCAGCATCTAATACAGAGGAACCCTTAAAAACATTTTCCGGTCCTGAGGAACCCCTGCTAAATTATTACATCTCTAGATCACAACACATTTGCATAGTTACTAAGTTGTAAATATAGTAATACATAAAAGAATAAAGAATGTAGTGTATCTGGTGTATTTGACACCCAGGACAGTTTTGTTTAACACTCCCCTATTCTATAGGAAAATAGTAAAAAGAATGAAATGGAACAAAATAATTATTGCTATAAAAGATACACACACAGGGAAAATTGTAGTGCTTCTTACATTGGTGGTCAGTGGAAAAGTGACTTCTTATACTGGCAGTCAGTGTAGTGAACCCATACATTTGTGGCCAGTGGGAAAGGACCCCTTATAATAATGGTCAGTGGGAGAAGGATACTCTTATGCCACGTATACATCGGACATTCCGACAGCAAAATCCATGGGATTTTTTCAGACGGATGTTGGCTCAAACTTGTCTTGCATACACACGGTCACACAATGTTGTCGGAAATTCCAAGCGTCAAGAACGCGGTGACGTATGATGAAGTTAAATAGCCAGTGCGGCTCTTCTAATTGATTCCGAGCGTGCATAGAACTTTGTGCGTCGGAATTGTGTACAGATGATCGGAATTTCCAACAATGGATTTTGTTGTCGGAAAATTTGAGATCCAGATCTCAAATTCTGTGTGTCAGAAATTCCAATGGAAAATGTCTGATGGTGCCTATACACAGTCAGAATTTCTGACAAAAAGCTCCCATCCAACATTTTCCGTCGGAAAATCCGACCGCGTGTACGTCGCATACCATTGTTAACTAGTGGGAAAACTGCACCCCTTAAGCCCCATACACACATTAGATTTTCTGCTAATTTTTGTCTTCAGATTTACCAAAACCATGTAGTGCAAGGACCTGCCTGATTGCATACAAATTGAAACTCCTAAGGTTTGACCTCGTATTATATGGTTTTTGTAAATCTGAATGAAAAAATCTGCAGAAAATCTGATAGGGTGTATGGGGCTTTACACGCAGCTAAATAGATAAGTGATGTCAGCAGTTACTGGTAGTTAGAAACACTTCCTTACTCAAGGAAACCCTAGCAACCTCTGAAGGAACACCAGCGTTACACAGAACCCTGGGTTAGAGAATACCTTATCAGTGTGTGCCGGGTCCCCTGAAGCCCAATGGTGATCTCCAACGTTAGGACAGCTGACATCCTTCAGCATAGAGTGGGTTTCAAGGCATGGTGGGTTTAATGCAAGATGAACAGGTAGGCACCAGACACTTTTTTTAATGAAAAGAGATTTATTGTCTCTTAAACAGAACTGTGGGAGAGAGGATTAGGGCCAGGACACCCTTACCTAGATGCAATGTCAATTGGCAGACTCCGAGACTTCTATAGGTAGACAGCTATACAGGTGAAGGCCTCCAGCTGGACAGTACTTCTGTATAGGTAGGACTGCTATCTCCTATGGCAACAATCTTGTAGCTGTTACTAAATATCTTCCTCAAGCGCCACCCCCGCTTCACTGCTGGGTTCCTGGATTGGCACTCACAGATACTCCTCAAGCTTCACCCCTGCTGACACATTAGGTCGCTGGCTTGGCACTCCACAAGCGTCACCTCTACTGTCCCGCTGGGTCCCTGACTTGGCACTTGCTGATGCTTTCCCACTTCTTCACCGTCCATGGCTGGTGAGAAGTCTGCTCTGGTACTGGCCTCAGCTTACACACAATGATTGGACTACAAGCCCACAGTCCCAGTTCTGGATAAGCTCTCAGATAGCCTAGCAGCCAGATGTCCCCAGGATAGGCCTTAGGTTTCTGGTCTAGCAGTCCAGGGCAATATAACACACAGCCGTCCAGGTGGCACAGAACCCAGATCACCCGACTCCACCTAAATAAATTGGTTCTTCCAGCAGGCCAAGGGACCCAAGAAAATCCCTGCCCTTTGGCTGAGACACCCCTTTCATTCCTAATCTGTCCTTGCAATGCCCTTGTCTTATCTAATATCACCAGACACCCAGCCATCTAGTGACAGAAGAGAGAAGTGCAGCAATTCCAGAATTAAGGCGAAATCAATTGCCCTCCTAACAATTGGCCAAGGCAACTATCAATTGCCAAATAAATTTAATTTAATAAATTTAATAGCAACCCTGCCTAAACATCAGGGTGCTACAAGTGGATCCTGTCTGATTTTTTTGTAGAAGACAGTGGACTGACTGCATATATACTAAATACTAGCAGCTTTTGCAATATTTTGACAATTTTACATAAAAGGTTTCAGTATGTAAATTAACAATTTTGCCATGGTGAAACAGCACTACTTCACAAGGAAACATTTCATATTGAAGTACAAAATTAAACAATGGATGAAAAAAAGATTAAATCATTGCTGTAGGTTATTAACATTATTTTAATAATGTATTCAGTTGCTCTCTGTTATGCCGCGTACACACGGGCGGACTGTATGGCCTACTTAGTCCGTCGAAACACATTTCAGCAGACAGTCCGCTCGTGTGTGGGCTTCAGCGGACTTTTTCAGCGTGCAGTCTGGCGTACTAAGTATTTCGGAATTTTCGAAATTCTGTCCGTCATACTTTGGTTTCAGCGCACAATCCGCTCGTCAGTAGGCTAGTTCGACGGACTAAGAATGGCGCATGCTCAGAAAGGATTTACAAGGTGGAAGGGTGCATTGCTGTGTATTGGACTTCCTATTTCTAGTCCCGTCGTACGTGCTGTACACGTCATCGCGCAAGCTTTCGACGGACTGTTTGTTCATCCGTGTGTGGTCAAGTCCGTTCATTCGAAAGTATGACGGACTGTCCGTCGGATTGTATGACGGACTAAGTAGGCCATACAGTCCGCCCGTGTGTACACGGCTTTATGCAGCATAGTTTTTATTAGTGAAAAAATCCAGGATTATTTAATTACACAATCTTGTGATTTGTCCAGCCCTGTACTAGGGTGAAATGAAATGCACACTGAAAGGACAACTTTCTCAAACCAAAACTTACTAAATCATACTGGGCTCGTTTTCACATACCAAATGTTCAAGCTTGGTTCGGCACTTTACTTCTTCATTTATGTGCCTTACAGGTCTCTTTGTTCATTGCTAGGAGCATGTTAAAGGGACACAATACACAAGAGGGTTTATTCAATATCAAGTAACAAATTACAAAGATTTTTTTTCACCCAACTTACATACTCTCACTATTTTGTGCATTTCCTCATTAAAGCGGTAGTAAAGCTTCTTAAAAAAAAAGGTTTTACCCTGCAAGGTAATATCACTGCTGACAGTGCTTCCATCTTCACAAGGTCTTCCTTCCAGATTTGCAGGCTCCGGCTGTCTGGTTGACAATCTGCGATGATGTCACTCCTGTGCATGCGCATGGGAGCCCTGGGCACTGCACACAGCACAGAGCTCTGAAGGAACGGCATGGGTATGCCATTCCTTCGGAGAGAATGCGCTGGTGATGTCACCAGCTGCTGCTCGCTGGAATATGTGCTAAACAGTGCACAATTAGGAGATGTTCATTTTACCTACAGGTAAGCTTTCTTTTATAAGCTTACCTGTAAGTAAAAATCATTAAAACAAGTTTACTACGACTTTAAAGTGTGGGAGTGGAACATTGTGCCAGGGTGTACGGAAAGGCTTAGTGCTGACAAAAGATGACGTTCAGTGATGGTCTAAGCCAAGTCTTCAGGGTCCTCCTAATATAAACAGGGAATGATTTGAACATTGGATTTCAGAAAGGGTTCATTACTGTTAGAGCAGTAAAAGTGTGGAACTCCCTCACCCAGGATGTGGTACTAGCTGAGAGTGTTGACAACTTCAAAAAACGTTTTAATGTCTTCCTTTGGAAGCAGTATATACAGGGCTATGGGAATTGTTTGAGAATAAAGATCACACATACATATGTAGCAAAGTCCTGGGGCCCCTGAAGACCAGTGGTGACCTCCAGAGTTAAGGACAGCTGACATCCTTCAGTTTAGAGTGGGTTACAAGGCATTGTGGATGTAATGCAAGATGAACAGGCACTAGCCAGACACTTTTTGAATGCAAAGAGATTTATTGTCTCTTAAACAGAACTGTGGGAGAGAGGATTAGGGCCAAAACACCCTTAGGTAGATGCAATGTTATTCAGCAAACTCCAAAACTTCTATAGGTAGACAACTATACAGGGGAAGGTCTCCAGCTGGACGCCCCTTCGGTATAGGCAGGATGACTGTCTCCTATGGCAATGATCTTGTAGCTGTTACTAACAGTAAAGTTATTCAACTATCTGCAACATGTACAGTTCCCTTTACCCTACACTCACTCACTATGGGTCGTCACTCAACAAGCTTTAAGTCTCTCTCACAAGACTTGAGATCCACTAGCCACTCGATCCCCTGAGCTCTTTCACTGTAGCACTCGGTATCTTCCTCAAGCATCACCCATGCTTCACTGCTGGATCCCTAACTTTGCATTCACAGATGCTCCTCAAGCTTCACCCCTACTGATACGTTAGATCCCTGGCTTAGCACTCCACAAACGTCACCTCTGTTGTCCTGCTCTGTCCCTGACTTGGCACTTGCTGATTCTTTCCCACTTCTTCACCGTCCCTGGCTGGCGAGAAGTCTGCTCTGGTACTGGGCTCAGCTCACTCACTGTGGTCTCCGGTAGCAAGGTGGATGGTCCCTTTGTAGCAACAGCTTCTACTCTACCTCTGACCACGACTGATTCCCGGCCTGCGGAACCATTACGTCTGGTTGGACTACAAGACCACAGTCCCAACCCTACACTACTTCTGGATAGGCTCTCAGATAGCCCACATAAAAGGCTCTACTGTCCCCACCTATAACTGGTCATCACAATAAGCAGCATTGGAGGGCAACTTAAGATATAAACAGGGCCAAGGATAAATAAGAGGAAAAAAACAAGCTTACTTACCAATCAGCCCACAGACAACCGATTCAACCTGTCTTAGGCTGCTTTCACACTGAGGAGCTTTACATGCGTTATAGCACTAAAAATAGTGCCTGCATAGTGTCTGTAAAGAGCCTCTCCTCTCACTCCAGTGTGAAAGCCTGAGTGCTTCCACACTGGAGTGATGTGCTTGCAGGACGGTAAAAAAAAGTCCTGCAAGCAGCATCTTTGCAGAGCTGTAGGAGCGGTGTATACACTGCTTCTAAAGCGCCCCTGCCCATTGAAATCAATGTGCAGCGCCGCCATACCGCCGGCAAAGCGCCGCTTTGCTGGCGGTTCAGTCGCTAAAAAGACAGTAAAGAGCCCCTAAAAATAGCACCGCTTTACCGCCGACGCCCCCAATGCCCCAGAAATAAGAATTGCTCTTACAGAAGAAAAAATGGCACGGTACAGCGCATTTCAGTTTTGGGCATCAACTGGAAAAGGGTGCAGAGAAGGGCAACCAAACTTATAAATGTAGCACCCTTGTTCTAAACAGGGCTGCTAGTAAATTTAGTTGTGCTAGGTGGTAACTAGCCTGGCTAATTTGTAGTCTTTGATCCACTGATTTCTTTCCTAAGTTTGAGTTTAATTTGAGGTCTTTCTCTTCTGTTAATAGGTGGCACTGTTGCCTTTGGCATTAGGATGATAGATTACCGTGAATTCAGGTTACGAGTAAATATGTTGTCTCAGCCAATTAGCAGGAGTTTCCTTAGGCCGCTTTGCATGCTGGGATAAGCTATTTATTTGTAAGAAGTCAGGTGATTGGGTTTGACCTAGGTGGGCATGTGAGGGGTAGCAGCAGAGGTGAGGCCTGAACCCTGGGGTCTAACCATGTGAGTAGAGGCTTAGCCCGAGGGGAGCCTAGTCATTGCCGGAGGTAAAGGAGAAGTAGTTGCCAGAGAGCAGCCACTCCTGTTGCTGGAGGCATGTTTAGAAGGGATGGAGTTCTAAAGGAATACAAGAGCAGACACTTTACTATCTGGGGACAGTCAAGTAAGTAGGAAAGCTTCAGCAGGGACTCATCCAGAAATACAGCTGGTAGCTGTGAATAAAGCTTGAAGGAGTACAGCAGGTAGCTGTAGGTGGAGCTTGAAGATAAGTACAGTGTGCAGCTGAGAGTCCAAGGAACCCAGTGGGTAGCAAGGGTGAAGCTTGAAAGAATACAGGGGGCAGCTGTGAGTTGAACTTGAGGGATCCAGTAGGTAGCTGGGAGTCCGAGAAGTCCAGTGGGATACTGTGAGCTTTGTTTGAAGATCTACAGTGGGATACGGTGAGTGAAATTGTTGCCATAGGAGACAACAGTTGCTACAAGATACAAATTGCTGCATTCAGCTTAAAGGCCCTTTATCTGTAATGCTGTCTGCCTAGTTCTATTTTTGTCCGTGGAGTCTGCCAAGTTGCTATTGCATTTGCCTAAGGGTGTCCTGTACCCTAACCCTCTCTCCACTGTTCCTGAAGAAAAATAAAAACTCTTTGTACTTTTTTAAAAGTGACTGGCGCCCATCTTTCCATCTTGCACTACACCCACCATGCCTAGTAACCTGCACCCGGAGGAGGAATATCAGCTCTCCCTGACTCTGGGGGTCACCATCAGCCCCTTAGACGTCAGGGAGACATGGAGGAACTCAGCTATGAGAAGAAAAATTAGAGGAACTGAATTTATTCCCTCTACAGAAGAGGCGATTAAGGGTGGATATGATCAACATGTATAAATACATAAGTGGTCCATATAGTGAACTTGGTGTAGAGTTATTAACTTTCAAGTCATTACAGAGAACAGGGGGGGCAGTCTTTACGTTGGGAGGAAAAGAGATTTAATCTCCAAATACAGAAAGGCTTCTTCACAGTAAGAGCTGTGAAAATGTGGAATAGATTCCCTCAAGAGCTGGTTCTGGCCAGCTCAGCAGATTTTTTAAAGTAAAGAGCTAGGTGCATTCCTAAATGCACAAAATATAACTGGACACTCATTTTTAGCCCAGGTTCACATTGAGCTGCGGGAATGAAGCCGTGCGAGTTCAGCTGATTTTTCAGCTGATTTTTTTCCTGATTTTGGCCGTGATTTCAGTGACATATGTGCAGGTTTCTGCACAGATGTTAATGTAAATCGTAGCCCAAAATTGCAAAAAGTAGTACAGAAATGACTTTTTGAAATCAGTGCGGCGCCACAAATGCAGCGCCGCACCGATTGAGACAGTGCCATTGCTGCTGGCAATTGCCTCCGTTTTGACATGACAAATCACACCAGTGTGAACCAGGACTTAGCCCCTGTACACACGGTCGGAGATTTCGACAACCAAATCCGTCGGATTTTCTCCATCGGATTTTGTCCGTCGGATTGTGTCCGAAACTGTTGCATACACACGGTCAGACTAAGTTGTCGAAAAATCTGATCTTTCAGAACGTGATGACGTAATTTCGTTACGATGGGACTACATTCAGACTAGTAGCCAATAGCTTTGATGTAGGAATTTGATCTGAGCATGCGTGGCACTTGGTCCAATCAAAATTCGCTACACATGATCGGAGTATGTCCGACTGGCCCAGTTGGTCGGGAAATATTTCCAACATTTTGGAAAATTGGGTCCTGACGGATATTCCGACAGAATCAGTCCAATGCATACCACACACAGTCGGATTATGCAACGACACGGTCCAATAGGACACATTCCGGCGGATTCTCCGACCGCATGTACAAGGGCTTAGCCCCTGTACACACGGTCGGAGATTTCCACAACCCAATCTGTCGGATTCTGCCCGTCGGATTTTGTCCATCGAATCTTGTCCGAAACTGTTGCATACACACGGTCGGACAAAGTTGGCGTAAAATCCGATCTTTCAGAACGTGATGACGTAATTTCGTTACGATGGGACTACATTCAGGCTAGTAGCCAATAGCTTTGATGTAGGAATTTGATCTGAGCATGCGTGGCACTTGGTCCGATCAAAATGCTCTACACATGATCGGATTAGGTCCGACCGGCCCAGTTGGTCGGGAAATATTTCCAACATGTTGGAAAATTGGGTCTGACAGAGATTCGGACGGAATCAGTCCGATGCATACCACACACAGTCGGATTATCCGACGACGCGGTCCGATAGGACACATTCCGACGGATTCTCCGACCGTGTGTACAAGGCTTAAGAGGAAATTATTCCAAGGTAGTTGATCAAGGGAATATTCGATTGCCACCTGGGGGATCAGGAAGCATTTTTTCCCCCCACTAGAGCGAATACGTCCATGCTTTATGGCTTTTTGTGCCTTCCCATGGATTAACTGTGGTTATATGATAGTATATATGAAGGTTTTCTATTTGTGTGTATTTTTTTTTAATTGGTGGAACTAGGCGCACTTGTGTCTTTTCTCAACCTGACTAATTATTTAACTACAGCTGGCTTTCAAATGCCTGGACCAGTACATCAGTTAACGTGGGCAGTGAAAGATAATCATCAGTGCAGTGAGGATTTTATGAAAAGGTTGAACTTATCTTTAATATATATCGATTTTGTATACCTCAATGTATTCACTATGTTCAGGGTTTAAAAATAAAAATGTTTTCATGTTTTATGTAACACACCATCTCTTCTCTGTCCCAGTTGGATTTTCAGTTAGGCCGCGTACACACGCGCGGACTGTTCGCCCAACCTTGTTCGTCAAACAGTTTCGGCAAACAGTCCGCTCAAAATTAGCATGGACGGACATGGCCACACACGACGAACGAACAGTTTGCTGAAACCGTGCGCGATGACGTGAACGGCACGTACGACGGGACGAAAAATACGACGTCCTATACACTGCATTATAACTTTCGGCGTGTAAATCCTTTCTGAGCATGCGCGGAACTTAGTTTGACGAACAAGCCTACACACGAGGGGACTGTTCGCTGAAACAAGGTTTCAGCGGACAGTTTTTCGGAAATTCCGTAAAACCTTGTTCGTCAAACTGTCCGCTGAAACTGTCCGCTGAAAGCCCACACACGAGCGGACTGTCCGCCCAAACACTGTTCAGCGGACAAAGTTGGGCGAACAGTCCGCCCGTGTGTACGCGGCCTTAGACTGAGGCAGTCACCAAATGAGTGCCTAGTGCAGTGATGGCGAACCTTGGCATTCCAGATGTTTTGAGCATCATTTCCCATGATGCTTAACTACACTTCAAAGTGCATGAACATCATGGGAAACAGTTCCAAAACATCTGGGGTGCCAAGGTTCACCATCACTGGCCTAGTGCACTGCTTTTCCTTTAGAAATCCAAGAATGTTCTGCTCAGTGTCAAAGGTTTTATAGAAACAACAAATCAACATATAAAATGTGTAAACCAGATACCAATGTAGTTTCCCTTTCAAAGTTCTTACACATTTATTATACTTTTAATTTATGGAACTCAAATGAACCTATAAGAAATGTGTTCTCGTATCAAAAAAACTCAACAAACATTTACAAAATACAGCAGGTTTACTAAAATTGTTCAAGTCAGTTCCAGTCCAGTACCAATATGATATACACACTATAGACTAAAAAAACTATAAATATAGGTTGTAATTTATCTGTGTAAAAGGAATTGCTTTAGTGTCTCTGGAAGGAGAAGATGACATATTTTATGGTGCTGTTTTTGTCCAAAGCACTTTCTAATACATAGACGACAAATCTGCTTCAAAGTCAGCGGCCCTGGGAAAAGAATTCCACAGATGTTTAGAGAATAAACACAGCAAACACATCAAGAAACACAAAATAACACAAGAATCTGGTATGTAATATGTGTTACAGCACAGTCTACATGAATCGACAATAGCAAGACACAGCAATGAAACCTTTTTATTAAACATGTAGAAGTAGGAATTGCATGATTTCACAGGATCACATAGGATGAACATTATAGACAGAGATGGTTGTTTTACTTGGAGCCAAATTACTCATTATTTACACAACTCTTAGCCCTTGTACACACGGTCGGAAATTCCGACGGAAAATGTCCGATCGGACTGTGTTGTCGGATAATCCGACCGTATGTGGGCTCCATCTGACTTTTTTCGTCGGAATGTCCGACCAACAAAGTTTGAGAGCTGGATATAACATTTTCCGACAACAAAATCCGATCGAACTTTGTCTGATCGTTTGTAGAAAATTCCGATCGGACAAAGTGCCACGCATGCTCTGATCAAATTACGAGACCAAAGCTATTGGCCTACAAGCCGCAACGTAGTCCCGTCATAACGAATGACGTTCCGAATGATTGGATTTTCCGACAACTTTGTCCGACAGTGTGTACGCAACACCAGTTTCGGACAAAATCCGACAGATTTTGTTGTTGGAATGTCCGACCGTGTGTACAAGGGCTTAAGTTAGACGGGAACTTAAAAAGTGGAGTTTTGCCATGTTGTAGGGAAAAATCTAGACCAGTTAATTGTGAGTAAGCAGTGCTCTTGTCAGGAGACAACCCAGAGAAGACCTGGCAGATATGCCAGTTCCCAACATGGCCATGCTAATTTGTGCAAGAATGGGCTCAGGCGCTTGCCCGTGCGCGCACTTTGCGCAACTGCGTGTGTGACAACGCACACAAAGCGCAATAGGTGGTCGATAGTCTTTATAAGGACAACAGTATTACTCAGTTGCTGGATGATCGTCAGCCTCTTGTACCCTGTGTTTACTGTATTATTGGATCACCCCTTACCAACCCGGCTTGCCTCTGGAGCTGTCTTGGCTTCTCTCCTGGCTCTGACCCCAGCTTGTTTTCACAGACTTGCTATTGCCTAGTTTCCTGTGCATGACCCTGGCTTGATCTTGACCATACTCCTGCTTCTGTTCCTGATTGACTTCATGTGTTTGATCCCAGCTCTGGCTGTCAAGATCTGTCTGCTTATCCAGAGTGTCATCTGCCCTGTTGGCACCCCTGCTCTTCAGGTGTCACTAGGCAACGACATCACTGGCAACTGCCCTCTCCTCACTTCAGCCTCCTGCCAGGTACATGACAGCTTTGGAATGTACCCTTTGTCTTGAATTCTTCCTAAAAATAGCAGTACACATCCTGGTATGTGATGGTGCCTACAGGCTCATAATGGTAAATATGCAGTGTGAGATCTAAGGCACTGCTTTGTTTGGCTTCTAGTCGCAGGGAAAAAAAATCCTGCCTCTATGAAGATGGCCACATACACAGAGCATGCAATCTAAGCTAATTAAAGTGTATGTGAACCCAAAGACTATTTTTCAGCATGCTTAACGTCATGACCCACTGTATACCATTTCTATCAATCAGTAAAAAGGAGACCCTGTCAGTAACAACACTTCCTTTTCCTGTATCATGATAAGAATGATGTCAAACATGCTGAAGAACAGATTTAGGGTTTACATGCACTTCTTTAACCACTTCAGCCCCGGAAGATTTGGCTGCTAAATGACCAGGTCCTTCTTTGCGATTCGGCACTGCATTGCTTTAACTGACAATTGCGCGGTTGTGCGACACTGCACCCAAACAAAATTGATGCCCTTTTTTTCCCACAAATAGAGCTTTCTTTTGGTGGTATTTGATCATCTCTGTGATTTTTATTTTTTGCACTATAAACCAAAAAAGAGCGACAATTTTGAAAAAAAACACAATCTTTTTGTACTTTTTGCTATAATAAATATCCCCATTTTTTTTTTAAAAAAGCTAATTTTTTCTCAGTTTAGGCTGATATGTATTCTTCTACATATTTTTTGTAAAAAAATAAAATAAATTAAAATAATCGTATATTGATTGGTTTGCGCAAAAGTTATAGCGTCTACAAAATAGGGGATAGATTTATAGCATTTTTATTATTATTATTTTTTTACTAGTAGTGGCAGCGATCTGCGATTTTTATAGGGACTGTGATATTATGGTGGACACATCGAACACTTTTGACACATTTTTGGGACCATTGAATTTCATGCAGTGATTAGTCGACTAGTCCTATAAAAATGCAATGATTACTGTAAAAATTTCACTGGCAGGGAAGGGGTTAACACTAGGGGGCGATCAAAGGGTTAACTGTGTTCCCTGTGTGTGTTTATAACTGTAGGTGGGGGGGACTGATCTAGAGCAAATGACAGATCGTGATGCCTAGCTATTAGCTATTATTACTAGCTATTATTAGGGATTTGTGTGTTTACACACACACACACGTCCCTGTTCTGCCTCTCGTGCCCGCGATCGCTCGCGGCCGGCGGTCATAGCGACCGTCAGCCACGAGCATTGGCACCCCCCTGAGTGTGGCGGCGCACGCGCCTGCTATCCCACAAAAAGGAGCCGACCTATAGCTACGGCGGCTCACAGGATCGTGCTGACCTGCCGCAGTATAATGATGGCGGCTGGTCGGCAAGCGGTTAAAGTGTAAGTTCGCCGTTACAAAAAATTGCTGCTGTCCCATATGAGTATAGCAACAACATGTGCTAAACCTACCTATCATCCAGGACTTCCTTTCCATTTTAAAAAATGGCACCCACAGCAATGGCTCCGTCTCAGGTATTGTAGAGACAGAGCAGCCTTTCGGATCAGTACTCCATAGCGCTATGGGAGAAGCACCATCCAGTTTTACAGAGTTGTCTATGTACAGTATGTACTCTTTCTCATCACAGAAGATGAGCTCATCTGAGGTGACAGGTGAGAGTAGAAAATGCACATGGGCAGCCCAAACGAACAAGATGCTGTTCCCTCCTGCGGCACTAGGGGGTGCTGGTTTCAACAGCTGCTTCATCCCTACAATTACTCAGGACAGGACCATTGCCTGCTGCAGAGGATTTTAAGCTTCTTCTAAATGCAGTTGTGGACTTTACTATTTAACTAGTAAGGAAGCCCTGGCTGGAGGGTAGGTTTAGCACACTACACTGCTATATTCACATGGGATAGCATAGTGTGATTTTTTGTAAAGTTGAACTTACACTTTAGGTTCTAATGCCACATGTTGGAGGTCTTTTTGAATGAAGATGACAGTCTGTATATTGCTGACAGCAAGAAAACAAGTGTTGGTACTACTTTTCTTTTAGTACCATCAAAACTAATTATTATTTAAAGCAATATTAAACCCAAAAGCAAACATTTATTATATTGTAGATTACCAATACTCATGTGGTGGCTGCATTAATGTTCTTTTTTTTAGGCTGTATTCCTTCTATTTTCACCTGGTGATCTAGCCAGTAAGTATCTGTTTTTGATAATAATTTCTCTTCCAAATGTATCAGTTTACAGGAATGAGACAAACCATTTAACACTGGCAGGTGTACTTACAATGATCATATTTTATTATTTATTCATGTAAAACCTTTATCATAAAAGGAAAGAATAAATGTTTACTGTAAGGGATTATAAAATGTAAGCCGGAGTTTGGCTTCAATGTGTTGGTGTATTTAAAGAACCTTAAAAAAGAAAACAAATGCAACCACCACATCTACTGATTGGTATGCTGCAAGATATTACATTTTTGGTTCTGGGTTTAATACCGCTTTAACCTCCTATAGCGAAGATTTTCCTCTGGAACTGTTTCAGATTATTATTGCTACAGGTCCTCATAAACTTTGGATTAAAGTCTACCTTCTCTTTTTAAAAAGATCTCATTCAATGAGCTATGTGGAGGGATGAGCTCTGAGGGTCTTTTTCCATCTGTGTTTCTGCTCTGTGTGCTTCCTCCATAGTCAATAATTAGGTTCATTAAATCGGCATTGCCATTTCTTGAGGCAGCATGTAGTGGGGTGTCCAGGTCTTTACCAAGATTTGCACTTGCTCCTAGTGGATAAAACAAGTTATATTTGAAATAATTTAAACGTCAGAAGAAAAGAAAGAAGTTTGTATTCACGATCAGAATGATTCCATACCCAGCTCGAGAAGTCTTTTAGCAGTGTCCACTTTTTGATTCTCACAGGCCACATAGAGCGGAGAGCCAAGGTGCTTTATGTAATGCTGTATACTAACGCCAGAGTTCGCCAGAGACTCCATACATTCTGTATGGCCTGAAACACAACAATGGGGGACATTTTAGTAAATACTCGGATTATATACCGTGATATCAAAGCTCCCATTTACTGACTTAAAAAGGAATGCCTTCGTAGATTGCCCCATGCCTAACACCATTTAATAGAAACCAGGGCTGTGTTCTATAACTAGAAAAAAATCTTCTAATCAAGAGAAAGGGTGTTGGTTGCTGAGATCCAGCATGTAGTGAAAAGTGTGTGTTTCCCTTGTCTACAGTGGTGCTATCAAAGAATCTGTGCTGTGGGAAGGAAAGTTAGGGCCATGTTTCAGCTTAGAATATTTTCCCCTGAACAAGTCTCTTGGCATACAGCCAATAATCGGACCCTGACACCTCAACCAGATGGGGCCAGGTTCTGTCCTAAAGGGCCAGTGCATGTGTTGCTTGGCATTCGATCACTGGGTCACCACACTGGTTGCTGAGCTCCCTGTGTCTCCTAGTGACTTTCTGAACATGTCTCCTGTGATCTACTGTGACCCCCAGATGTTTGCCGTATCTCCAGTTCTCCTGACTCCAGTGATCCTCTGGAACTCTTTATCTTCCAACCTGTATTGTGCATATAGTTGCATTTGATAATACATAATAAATATATATATATTTTTATTTATTTTTTTCCCCAGGAAAGACTGTAGGTTTGTTCTTAAGTTGCATCTGTTTGTAATTTGGAACAGGTACATTTTGTAAGTGTAGCTCCAGCCAAAAAAATCTATTTTTAAGCTTTTTTTTTGGAAAACATAGGGAAAGGTTTTGCTGTCTGTGCCCCTATTCAGAAGATTTCACCTCACTTTCTGTCCCAATGACAATTGGATTTTTAAAATTTGGGGTTTTTAGGGAAACAAGGATTGGTGATAAAGCATCAGTGGAGGAGACACCTTTTTCCCATATTAACTCGTTTCCCTCCATTTTGTAAGTAGGAGTCGTTTGTAAGTCGGTTGTTTGAAAGTAGGGGCCTGCCCTATATACTCTGCAGAAATTTGGGCCTTAGGTGTTGGCGGTACCAGAACACTGGAAGCCCTCACAGTTTCTCTTAGTGGGCTCTGGAAAGGGTCTTGCTGTGAAATATTATATCAAGAATTGTAATTATATGCCTCTGTTGAACAGGGTCAGAAAAATTGGGCCTTTGGTGGTGTTGCCACAACACTGAAACCCCTTACAGATACTCTAGTTGAGCGCAGGAACAAGCCCTGCTGCAAAATATTACAGCAAACATTGTAATTACACTCCCCTGTTGAACAGGGGCAGAAAAATTTGTATTTAGGCACTGATGGTGGTGCCCAGAACCAAAAATGTTCTTACAAGCTATCAACATGGACATTGAGGAGGAATAGGATAGTCACTCAGCATAACAGGATAGTCACTCAGCATCAGCATAGGCTGTCTTGAAGGGATCTCATATTCATAAAAAAAATTATTTGGTTACATCAGCATCAGGTGCTTGATAGCTGGTGATCCAAGACTGGTTCATTTTTATGGAGGTGAGCCGATCAATCGATTTAGTGGACGGGAGCATTACAATTTTTTTTCCACAAATTCACGAAAGGGGCAGAGTCTACCAGCTGAAAAGGCAGCAGTTGGAGTGCTAGCAATTTAGCCAAGCTAACATTCAGCCGCTGGGCATGTGGATGGCTGGGATCGAATTTTATTTGCCGGTTTAGCAACTGGGGTAGGGAAATTTGCTTGCTACAATTGGACGTAGGTGTGGCGATACCAGATTGCCCGCTAGTACTTGGCACACCTAATTCTACACCTTCATTCCTCTCAGTGCAGGTTTCTGAGAGAACTGAAGGTATAGTGGGGTTGGAGATCGCAGCTGATGAGGAGCAAGGAGAGGTCCGCCTTGTTCTTTGGTGTGGGTCTTTTAAGTACGCTTGCCAACGGACTGCATGGGAGTTCGACATATGTCTGGTCAAGCATGTGGTGCCCAAGCGGCTGCTGTTTTGGCCACGCTTGATACGCTTCAGACATATGTTGCAAACAGCAATGGTGCAATCTGCTGTATGCATCTCAAAAAAGGCCCACACCAAAGAACTTTTGGAAAAACACGCAAAGTCAGCAGCGCCCTGCACATGCGGAGCTCTGCGGTGTGATGCAGTTGGTTAGCTGCCCTTAAGCTGGCCCCTGAAGGGCATCCTGCCTCTTGGAGATGTGCCTTATCATCCTCCTCCTTCTCCTCCTCCTCCTCTCTCCTATCAGGCACCCACCTAGAGTCAGTGACCTCATCATCCCCTCCCCCCTCGTCACTGGAGCAAACCTGGCAGTATGCTGCCGCTGGGGGAACATGACTGCCAGTTTGTTGTCCTTCTTGGGCACCCCCTCTCTCTGGGCTCACGTTACTGCCTTCCTCAATCTGGGTGCCATCATCAGAGCCTTCAAAACGCTGTGCATCCTCCTGCAGCATGTGCCCAACACTGTGGTGGAACAGTTCGGGGGACTCCTCAGGGCATGATGCTGGGGCTAGGGAAGGAGTGACTGATGACATTGAGCCGATGGAAGAGGCTGCTTTGGCAGCTGCATTGGCAGCCAAAGTACTCTGAGCCTGGGTGACAGAGGATGAGGAGGATGAGGACGGCTTGGTCATCCACTCTACCAACTCTTCTGCATGTTGTGGCTCAACTCGGCCAGCTGCCGGAAAAAAAAAGGACAAGCATGCCCCACAGCCACATGCTGAGGATGAACCATGTCCACGACCAGCAATGTTGGCTGTAGACACAGAGCCTGCTTGCCCTCTTTTAGTGGCCTGTGAGCATCTGCCTTTCCTTGTTGGCCTTCCAGACATGCTGTATTTGATTTATTTGTAATGCATTTGAATAGGTACACCAGGAATGGCCTGCAGTGAGATGTAGCTGCACAAAGCTGGGATATATATATATATTGATTCTGAATATACTGCAGCTAACTGAATCAACTGCCTGCCTGTAGTATATTAGGAAGAGAACAACAGGAACGGTCTGCAGTGAGATCTAGCTGCACAGTATACAGTACTCAATATATACTGCAGCTAACTGAATCAACTGCCTGCCTGTAGTATATTAGGAAGAGAACAGCAGGAAAGGTCTGCAGTGAGATCTAGCTGCACAGGATACAGTACTAAATATACTGCAGCTAACTGAATAGCTGCCTGCCTGTAGTATATTAGGAAGAGAACAGGAACCTTCTGCAGTGAGATGTACCTGAACAGGATACAGTATTGAATATACTGCAGCTAACTGAATAAACTACCTGCTTGTATTATATTATGAAGAGAACAACAGGAATGGTCTGCAGTGAGATCTAGCTGCACAGGATACAGTACCGAATACACTGCAGCAAACTGAATCAACTGCCTGCCTGTAGTATATTAGAAAGAGAACAACAGGAACGGTCTGCAGTGAGATCTAGCTGCACAGGATAAAGTACTCAATATATACTGTAACTAACTGAATCAACTGCCTGCCTGTAGTATATTAGGAAGAGAACAACAGGAACGGTCTGCAGCGAGATCTAGCTGCACAGGATACAGTACTGAATATACTGCAGCTAACTGAGTGAACTGCCTGCCTGTAGTATATTAGGAACAGAACAACAGGAACGGTCTGCAGCGAGATCTAGCTAAACTGGATACAGTATACTGAATATATTGCAGCTAACTGAATCAACTGCCTGCCTGTAGAATATTAGGAAAAGAACAACAGGAACGGTCTGCAGCGAGATCTAGCTAAACTGGATACAATTCACTGAATATACTGCCTGCCTGTGGTATATTAGGAACAGAACAACAGGAACGGTCTGCAGCGAGACCTAGCTGCACAGGATACAGTACTGAATATACTGCAGCTAACTGAATGAACTGTCTGCCTGAAGTAGATTACAAATAGTTCAGAGGGAACGGTCTGCAGTGAGATCTAGCTAAACTGGATCAACTGCCTGCCTGAAGTATATTGGAAACAGTACAGCATGAACAGTCTGCAGTGAGATCTAGCTAAACTGGATCAAATGCCTGCCTAAAGGTGTTTAGAAATAGTACAGCAGGAACGGTCTGCAGTGAGATCTAGCTAAACTGGATCAACTGCCTGCCTGAAGTAGATTAGAGACAGTACAGCATGAACGGTCTGCAGTGAGATTTACCTAACTGAATAAAATGCCTGCTCAAAGTAAATGAAATGACACAATCTCTCTCTATCTCTCTATAACGCCAGCAACACACTACACAGGGCTAACGTGCAGGCGGCCTTATATAGTGTGGGGCATATACTTAACCCCCTGAGCCATAATTGGCCAAAAGCACCCTGCCTTTGGCCAATTATGGCTCTGTTTGCTTTTGGCGCTTTGATTGGGCAAAGCATGCGGGTCATAGAGCATACTTGGCCAATCATCAGCCAGCAAACTACTACGATGACGCGGTGCATTATGGACCATGAAGCGCCGCTCAAATTTGGTGCAAATGGCCCATAATGTTCGTTCTTCGAGTCGATCTTACATTTGACTTGAACTCGAAGCTCATCCCTACCTGTAACCTGACTACCCAGAGCACTTGTGGCCATACTTCCCAACTTTATGAGATGAGAAAGAGGGACCACTTTTAAACTAGAATTCCAGGATATCACTAACTAATCTTAAAACTGCTCCCACCCTACTTCTAACACCTATATTAACTAACCAACAGAAGAAAGATGCATATACTTACTTATTTCAAGGCCACTCTGTTCTGGTCACTCGATCTCCCCTCTGTCAGCCTGCTTTGACCACAGGGGAGAGAAAGGAAAGTTCCAAAAACTGTTGAACTACCTGAAAGGTGACATCACAAATAGGCTTAATATGGGTCATTAGTTGTCAGCACTCCCTTGTCTCCCTTGATGCCACACATGACTGGACCAAAGTGCCCTGAGAATAGGCAAGCATATGCATCTTTCTTCTACAGGTTAAGTACAGGTGTAAGAAGGGGGTGGGAGCAATTTTATTATTAGTTAGTGATATCCTAGAATTCCACTTTAACACAAAAAACTTTAGGCAAAGGACAAACTCCTATATACAACACCTATTAGCGGACCACAAAGGATTACATTACCTACAGCAACTGGTTATACCTACAAGTGGTTTTCGATTTTTTACCACTCCATTTCCTTTATACTGGATTTTCAAAATACCAAAGGCAATAACTCAGAGGTTGGACCATTGAAGGGTTAATGTGGCATAACACTTTTGGTAGTTAAACAGGACAACCGGGGGAGGAAAGAGGTACTGAGAGATTTGGTTCTAAAAGATGAAAAGTCCCTCCAAATTAGGGACAGAGGGTAGGTATGTTTGTGGCAACATAAAGTAATATAAAGTGAGTATATTTTACAAATTGCAGCTTTTCCCTCACGAATCTCCATTTGCTACAATTCTCCTTTAAGCTCTGAATATAGCTCATGTCACAAAGATGTTTAATATGAGAACTGCATGATAACAAAAGAAGTTCATTTTCTGAGAAACAGGAGTCAACTCTTTCCATTTACTTGGCAGCTTCAAATAAAATCATTGACAGGGACAGAGCTCCTTTTAAAGTAATAAGGTCTCTGCAGCACAGACCTGGTAAGTTGTCTTTAATAACACACCATTCAAACTTATATTGGCTGTATCAGTAATTATTTGCCCTTTATGTCATCCCTTTATCACTCTTGGAGACTAATGTCTCAGCTAATGGAGCTGTACTGGCAGAGGAACACATCAGTTCAATGAGAAAATTGGTAGTAATGCAACTCCAGCTGGTTCTTCATGTAATGTTACAAGCTGTGAAATCTACGCAGCATCAGGGTCAGGAGATGTAATGAAAGAATTAATTGCCAAGGTTGCAATAATAAAGTACAATGTGACGCAAAACAGCTGGGAATGCTGACACCATTACTGCACTGTCCTGCAGACCAGGCTAGAGCACACTACATTCTCTGTAAGTAGAGTACATATTTATAAAGGATTTAAAGTGGCACTTTCATGATTTTTACACCTTATTTCCACACGTTTTAAGTGATTTCTTAAATTAAATCCTTGTTGAACTTTTTTTATGTGATCTCAGACCAACTTAAGCCAAAACATTTTATTATGCTGTATTTTTGGTAGTGCATTAAAAGGTTAGAGCCTCTGCCATGGTTTTATTGTCATCTGTGTCATAGTTACATACATAGTTACCTAGCAGGTGAGGTTGAAAAAAAGTTCATCAAGTCCAAACTATGCTTTGATTATACGTCAGCATTACATTGTATATCCTGTATGTTGCGGTCGTTCAGGTGCTTATCTAATAGTTTCTTGAAACTATCAATGCCCCCCAATGAGACCACCGCCTGTGGAAGGGAATTCCACATCCTTGCCGCTCTTACAGTAAAGAACCCTCAACGTAGTTTAAGGTTAAACCTCTTTTCTTCTAATTTTAATGAGTGGCCACGAGTCTTGTTAAACTCCCTTCTGAAAAATGTGTTTATCCCTATTGTGGGGTCACCAGTATGGTATTTGTATATTGAAATCATATCCCTTATCAAGCGTCTCTTCTCTAAAGAGAATAAGTTCAGTGCAAGGTTTCCACATCCTGCGGAGAAGTTACTGCCCTGCTTAGCTTAGTATCGTCCGCAAATACAGAGATTGAACAGTTTACCCCACCCTCCAGGTTGTTTATGAACAAATTAAACAGGTCCCAGCACAGAACCCTGGGGGACCCCACTACCCACCCTGAGTATTCCCCATTTATCACCATCCTCTGAACTCACCCTTGTAGCCAGTTTTCAATCCATGTACTCACCCTATGGTCCATGCCAACTGAACTTATTTTGTACAGTAAACGTTATGGGGAACTGTGTCAAATGCTTTTCAAAATTCAGATACACCACGTCTATGGGCCTTCCTTTATCTAGATGGCAACTCACCTCCTCATAGGAGGTTAATAGATTGGTTTGACAAGAACAATTCTTCATGAATCCATGCTGATTACTGCTGATGATACCGTTCTCATTACTAAAATCTTGTGTATAGTACCTTATCATCCCCTCCAAGAGTTTACATATTATTGACGTTAGGCTAACTGGTCTGTAATTCCCCAAAAATTTACAAAAATGTTTTAATTTTTGGTGAGATGTTCCCTCATTATCTACAGGAACTGAAAAAAAGACTAATCTTGACAGGGGCATGGAAAAATAAATTAGAAGAGTGAAGAAATAAAAACTTCTGACCATGTTTTTATTGCTGTCAAAGCCTTAGGGCTCAATATGGTGTGCTAGTGTGGGATTCAAAGGGTTAAAACAGGCAGTGAGCAGGCAATACAATGCCACCCCATGGCTTGTCAAATTCTTTCTGAAGAGTAATCTGAATGTAGAACGCTCTTTAAGGATCAAAGCACTGTGAATCAGCCCTTACTCTCTCATAGTCTGTCCCCATTTCTTGTATAGAGTGCCACATGGACAGGAAGCAAGGGAAGATTTCCCCAGAGAGGTCACAGTGAGGAAATTTTACCTACTCCTTATTCTATCAAAAATGAAAAAGTGACTGGAGTTACTGGCTGTTTTATTTTGCATTTTTACATGCTTACTGATCCATATTTTATGATTGTATTTCATACACACAAATATAGATTGTTCATGGTGGATAAACTCAAACTATTAATCTTGCGACACCTGACCTGACAGCAAAGGTCTCCAGGTAAAATGGCATGTCTCTATTCTTTCCCTAGTCGTCAGGTACCTCTCCCTGCTGATAATCACTGTCTGTCAGACAGTTAACCTGTCCCTACACTACACACATGCGAAATGCACGCCAAGCCTGGGAGCCAGGGCCTTAAATAGGCTTTGCCTGACACAAGATGGCTGCTAGAGTCACATGGGTCAGTAACATCCAGTTGGATAACTTCCCCAGTGATCCTGGAAACCATAGTGGGACAATGTTTCTCTTGACTCCCTCACCCCTGCAATGCTGCTGCAGTTGAGTGCCACCTGCATTGGAGAAAGTAGACTTCACCTGCCTACATATACAAGTATTCCATAGACACGCCTAAAATCGTAGCAATCAGAATTAGAAAAATTTAGCACAATAAAGTATTGAAATGTACATAAAAGCATAATGGATGGGGACAGGTAATACTGGTTTATTATCTCACTGACTGCCCCACTACATAATATAAGCTTTTTCAAAAAGATGGAATTACACTGAAGAGAGAATTCTCAAAGCAAAACTCAGTAATAAACACAATGTTAAGAGCTATTAAAAGCAAGGATGATGATGTAAATGGTTACCTCTTTTACATGCCTCATGTATTGGAGATGCTACATCACATACTGCATGTGGGCTGGCTCCATGCTGCAGAAGTAAGTTCACACAGGCCGCACTGCCACTAACACAAGCATTGAATATTGGAGTTTTCCAGTCAATATTGGGAATGTTGACCTTAGAGAGATGCAAGCAGAGCCATTGATAAATCAGGAGTTCATCAAGTGGTTTAGTTAAGATTGCTGCTGTTCTTACTAGAATAAGTCAGCAGACAGTTTTTTAGAAGAATTTGTATACAAACAGATACACTTTTGCAGAGGAATGGGGGCTGTAGAGGATGTAGACCTGGCCAGGTTTCCCAACCAATTTCAATATCTTCCAATACTATTTAGCAATTCGGCAGTAAGAACTCAGTTGAAGAACACACTGTACTGTGGGACAATTTCTAGTAGCATAAATATATGTTCAAAGGGCACTATCATTGTGTTTTGTGTTTGATTGCCTACATTTACATTGTACCATTTGGCAGCTCTCAGTCTGAGGTATACACTTAATGCATTAATCAGTGAATAGAGGGATGTGGCAAGGGCACATTTCTTTGCCCAGCAGAGGTATGGGTAAAAGATTGTATGGAGAAGGTTTCGGCATTAAAATAAAATGTTTAGACACAACCCTTCCTTCAGAGCCCTGTGAGAAATATGGAAACCTCCTTCCTTGCAGAGACTAAAGCTGGCCATTTACTGGTAGAATTGTGTTTGATTTTTTGTTTTTGTTTTAATAACGTCCATTTGACTTTCTATTTGCTAGTGTGGTAAAATCAATGTCTGTTTTTGAACATAGTGACCAGAAAATTCAAAGGAGCATTTCCCGAACTAACCAAATTCTAACAGTGAATGTGGTTTTTGTTTGAGAAATTAGATTCATTCCAAAATTGAATGTTACAAGAAAACAGATTTTTTAAGTATTTTTAAATGACAATAGCCAAGCCATTGAATGTACAAATCAGAATTTTCATACAAACATTTGTTTGTAAATCTGCTAGTTTATGGTCAGCCTTAGTCACCAAGATCCATTTGGACACCAAGACACTAAGATCCATTGCCTCATTTTGAAACACCTCATATGAAAATGGTGGAGTCTGCAAACATGCACAATTTTTTGGGTCTTGAGATAAAAATACTTTTGTAGCATTACACTGTGCATTATTTGGACCACACTGAGTACAAAGCAACTCAGGCATATAAAGACAGAACAGCCCAAAGCAAAGAGCATAACCAATCCTTGACAAGGATTGAACTGTCACTACTACCAACTAAAATACAAAATATTAAAGGTTAGAATATAAATTTTTTTCATAAATCCATAAATGCAATCAAAGGTAGCTAGTAGACTGCCAGCCATGTCTGGTGTATTCCTCTGGACGGAACAGTTAGAAAGGATAATTTGTTACAATGAGATGAAACGCTGTCCAAGGCTAGTAAGGGGAGAGTCTCGGGTGACCAACAACATCTCACGAAAAACAGTGAAAAGGAAACTGAAGCAAAAGTGGAATTGATAATAAAAGTTAATCGTTTTTCGTGTTTGAGTGTCATCCCATTTTGTGATGAGTGACAGCTTCATTCAGTATGGGCTCCAGGTTTCTGAGTCTTACATCTTCTTAGCCACTCCAGTGTTCTCATTTCTCTCTTTTTCCTAGTTTGTTTTGGGGAGTTTCAGATCAGACCTTGTTATGTACATTTACTCTCTAATAGATTGTAAGAATGTTATTACCTGAGCTCCATGTTTCAATAGAAGGGTGACACATCCAGAATGACCTCCGAGGCAAGCTTCATGTAGAGGAGTAACGTGATCGGCTGTAGCCAGGTTTACGCTCTGTCCCTACAAGAGAATGATATGAAAACCTATCAGAAGGCAAAATAACATTGCCTGTACTAGGAGTCGAGGGTAGAACTTGAGGCATGCATGGGAAGATTTTTTATTGTATAACTTTACTGAGTTGTGCTAGTTAAATAAAAATAAAATTGAAAATAAAATAAAAAGTCCACAAGTTACATATACTGATGTTCCTGGTGAGCATCACCACCATCCACCACCTTGAGTTGTGATTTTGTGCATCAACACCACCACCAAAGGCTAAAAGGCTCGCTTACCAGTTCACCTGGACCTCTCACTACAAGAGGTCAAAGTGCTTGTGGCTCCATACCCAGCAAGGGCCTTTTAGAACTTCAGAGGATCTTCCAGCATTGGCATACTAATCTCCTCTGCTGCCAGTTCCAAGAATGATTTCTCTCTACTTCCTCTCACCTGTAACTTTCTATTTATGAATAGAAACCCTTAAAAAAAACTTAATCTAACTCTTAAACATAGCTTCCTAACCCTTGACCCTAAGTCTAAAACCCTCTTAATCCTTTACACCGAAGAACTAGTTTAAAACTATATAAACAATAAACTAAAATCAAATTATGATTCCCTTTACTTACCTCTGTAATTAGTTTTGTTAAGGTACCAAAACGCCCGTGTATTGCTGCTTCATGTAACAGTGACCAGTCCGAGACAAAGTCTGTAAAGTGAGAAATCAGAAATGCAGTTTACATGCTTAAAACCCTGCCATAATTCTCCCACTGTGTACAAAATATGATTTATGACTCAAATAAAATGATGATGGTAATCACTATTTGCAATTTTCAAAGCATTAAATAGGCAGAAATAAAATTTGATGATTTAAGGAAAGGAAATCATTTCCATTTGTTATTATTACAAGACATTGACCAAATTGATCATCTCACAGCATCTGTGCTGAGTAAGTAACCCCCTGTGTTCACAATGCAGCAGGGCAGCTGTTTGCCATGGTACCCAGAAGTTAGTGAAGATCACTATAGTAGAGGTGCCTACTATAGTGATTTTCAGTTTCCACAGGGGTCTTACAGGTATGGCACATTAGATTGGTCTAAGCTGGCCCAGTGTAACTATGTAAAATCATCCATACCAAAACTTCACCTTTAGACTGCTCTCCCAGAACATTTAGCCAAAGGTCAGCTCAGGTAAGAACTGGGTGTACAAGGTATAAAATACCAAAAGAAGAACCTATAAAGTGTCAGGTCACCTAGAGCCCAGGTGACAGGTGCACACCGTAGGGTTGGGGATGCACCGCAAGGCTGTGGACCCTACGGCTGATGGCTGCAGACGGGGGACAGATCCCACTGGGGTAAGAGCGTAAGATTCCCCGGGGCGCGGAGTCTAAGAGCCAGCTGGTGTTCACCAGAGCTTCGAGTGGTGAAGATGGTCTTGGCTGCAACTGGCTCCAGGTCGCGATCCCCAGGGTCCCCCAGCTCACACCCACAGTAGGTAACAGGAGGATAGGGATGGTGAGGGACAAAGCCAAGGTCGGGGCCACAAGCAGAACAGAATAGTCGGGTACACGCCAATAGGTCAGGGTCACAGGCAAGCAGGGATGGTCAGAACACGCCAAGGTCGGTAACGGAAATCAGAAGCAGAGCACACGACAGGAAACAGGAAGCTAATACACAAAGGTTGATCAGCAGGATAGGCTAGCAGTGCAAAGGTTAATATAGTGTAGTCTGATAGGGGCTAGGGTGGAGCCATTCCAGAGGAAGGAAATAAAAGCAGTCAGGTGAAGCTCGGCTGGTCTCTAGAAATGAACACATGCAGACAGGTAAGGAGAACAACTCTAATGCATAACCATGACAGTACCCCCCCTCTTACGAGGCCTCCCCCTCCCCCGCCTGGGACCAGGTTTAGAGGGGAACTTCAAATGAAACCTCCTCAACAGACGAGGTGCAAAGACCTCGGAAGCCGAAATCCACGACCTCTCCTCAGGACCAAAACCTTTCCAGTGCACGAGGTACTGGAGAATGCCTCTACAGAGTCGGGAATCCAAAATTTGGCTAACCTCGTACTCCTGATCATCCTCAGAGACCGGTGCTATGGTAGGGGAAGGACGAGAGAACTTATTGAGGACTAACGGCTTTAGAAGGGCAACATGGAAGGAGTAAGGCCGCGTACACACGCGGGGACTGTTCGCCCAACTTTGTCCGCCAAACAGTTTCAGCGGACAGTCCGCTCAAAATTAGCATGGACGGACTTGCCCACACACGACGAACGAACAGTCCGCTGAAACCGTGCGCGATGACGTGAACGGCACGTACGACGGGACGAAAAATACGACGTCCTATACACTGCAATGCAAACTTCGGCGTGTAAATCCTTTCTGAGCATGCGCGGAACTTAGTTTGACGAACAAGCCTACACACGAGGGGACTGTTCGCTGAAACAGAGTTTCAGCGGACAGTTTTTCGGAATTTCCGAAAAACTTTGTTCAGCAGACTGTCCGCTGAAACTGTCCGCTGAAAGCCCACACACGAGCGGACTGTCCGCCGAAACACTGTTCAGCGGACAAAGTTGAGCGAACAGTCCCCGCGTGTGTACGCGGCCTTAGAGATTTTGAGGCTTTTGGGAATCTGGAGCTTGAAACAAACCGGATTCAGTTTAGAAATTATGGTGTATGGACCAATGAATCTTGGGGCAAATTTGAGGGAAGGAACCCGGAGTTTGATGTTCCTGGTGGAGAGCCAGACTTTGTCTCCTGGCTGAAAAGAGGGTGGCTTACGCCTGCGACGGTCAGCAAAACTCTTGAATTTGTTGGCAGCTTTCTGGAGGGAATCATGAACGTCAGCCCACATGGAATTGAATGATTCCTGAACAGTAGCCAAAGCTGGAATGTCAGAAGAACAAATCATAGGAAGGGGAAGCTGAGGATGTCTTCCATAAACAGTGAGGAAGGGTGTTTTCTGAGAACTGACGTTAACATGATTATTGTGGGAGAACTCAGCCCACGGTAATAGTGATGCCCAATCATCATGATGGGCAGAGACCAAGGTACGGAGAAAGACCTCTAACTCCTGATTATCTCTCTCAGTCTGGCCATTGGATTGGGGATGATAAGAAGAGGTAAAATCCAAGGTAATGTCGAGGGATTTGCAAAAGGCTCCCCAAAAACGAGAAGTAAATTGCACACCCCTGTCCGAGACGACATGCGAAGGAACACCATGAAGGCGGAAAATCTCTCGTACAAAAATGGGAACCAAGGCAGGGGCAGAAGGGAGACCAGGAAGAGGAACAAAATGAGCCATCTTGGAGAACCGATCGATTACTACCCAAATGGCCGTATTATTCTCCGATAGTGGAAGATCAGTGATAAAATCCATGGCGATATGAGACCAGGGCTCCTTAGGAATGGGCAAGGGCATGAGAAGACCAGCAGGGGCTTGAGTGGAAGATTTAGACTGAGCACAGACGTGACAAGCCTCAACATAGTCTTTAACATCCGAGCGGAGATTAGGCCACCAGTAGTGACGACTGATAAGCAGGAAGGATCGGAGGAACCCAGCATGACCTGCCATCTTGGAATCATGTCCCCAACGAAGGATCTTGGTTCTTAGCTCCGTGGGAACAAAGGTCTTACCAGGAGGAATCTTTGATTCCAGGGTGGTAGAATGGGCAACAATGCAAGAGGTAGGAATGATCGGCTCAGGATCAGGGTTGGAGTCCTCGTCCAAGGTGTCAAATGACCTAGAGAGCGCATCAGCTCGACCGGTGCAGGAACCAGGTTTGTACGTAATCGTGAATTTAAAACGAGAAAAGAAGAGACTCCACCTGGCCTGTCTGGGGTTCAGACGTTTAGCATTCTGTAGGTACTGCAGATTCTTATGATCAGTAAAGATCGTTATGGAGTGAGGGGAACCTTCCAAGAGATGACGCCACTCCTCCAACGCCAATTTAATTGCGAGAAGTTCCCGATCACCAATGGCATAATTTCTCTCTGCCTGAGAAATTTTTTTGGAGAAGAACGCACATGGTTGACGTTTCTTCTCAAAGTCCTGAAGAAGCACAGCTCCCACCCCCATCGAAGAAGCGTCTACTTCAATAAAAAATGGGTCTTCAGGATTTGGTCTCCTCAAGAGGGGTCCAGAGACAAAGGCCTGTTTCAGATCGTGAAACGCAGAGACAGCCTCGGAAGACCAGTCTTTGGCATTAGCACCCTTCTTGGTCAAAGCGATAATAGGCGCAGCAATGGAAGAGTAATTCCTTATGAACTGCCTATAATAATTTGTGAAGCCAAGGAAGCGCTGTGTGGCCTTGAGGCTAGCAGGAAGGGGCCAGTTGGTAATCGCAGAGACCTTTCCGGGATCCATGCGAAGACCCTCACTAGAAACAAAACATCCCAGAAACAGGACCTCGGAACATTCAAAGGAACATTTCTCCATCTTGGCATAGAGATTGTTCTCTCTAAGGCGCTGAAGTACGGTGCGTACATGGTTTCTGTGAGCAGGCAGATTTTGGGAAAAGATGAGAATGTCATCCAGATAGATGACAACAAACTGGTACAGTAGATCCCTGAATATTTCGTTGACAAAGTTCTGGAACACAGCTGGAGCATTACACAAACCAAAAGGCATAACCAAGTACTCGTAATGCCCGTCCCTAGTGTTAAATGCGGTCTTCCATTCGTCACCTTCTCGTATTCGAATGAGATTGTATGCACCTCTGAGATCCAATTTAGTGAAAATGGAAGCCCCCTTCAACCTGTCAAATAGCTCAGATATTAGAGGTAAGGCGTAACGGTTTTTAATAGTCACAGCGTTTAAACCTCTATAGTCAATGCAGGGCCTGAGGGTGCCATCCTTTTTGGCAACGAAAAAGAACCCTGCTCCTGCAGGCGATGAGGATTTCCGGATGAAACCTCTCTCCAAATTCTCAGCGACATACTCAGACATGGCTTGGGTCTCTGGAATGGATAAAGGGTAGGTACGACCCCTGGGCAGGGTTGCTCCAGGGACAAGGTCAATAGCACAGTCAAAAGATCTGTGAGGAGGAAGTACCTCAGCAGACTTCTTACAGAACACATCCCGGAAATCGCTATAAGCCGCAGGAATATCGGACGAGACAGATGTGGTAGCAATGGGAAGTTTCCTCTTGGGGGTCACCTTGGAAAGACAAGACGAGAAACACGAAGGACCCCAGGCCAGGATCTGCCCAGATACCCAGTCCACATGTGGCGAGTGGAGCTGCAGCCAAGGAAGACCCAATACAATGGGGGTAGAGGCCTTGGGTAGGATGAGGAAGGAGATCCACTCCTGGTGGAGTATCCCTACCGACATCTTAATAGGTAGCGTCTGGAAACGGATAGGACCCCCTGGGAGCACAGTGCCATCGATTGCCGAGACTACTAGTGGAGTAGCGAGGGGAGAAAGGGTAAGCTTCATAGAAGAGGCAGTTCTCCAGTCCATAAAATTGCCGGCAGCCCCGGAGTCCAGATATGCTAGGACTGATTGGGGAGAAGTGCCTACATGGAGGAACACCGGAAGAAGGAGACGAGAAGGTGATGTTTCTGGGTCCAATACTCCACCTTCCAAATGTATTAGACCCGAGCGTTTCCCGGACGGAGCGAGCAGGAGTCACGAAAATGACCCTTTCCCCCACAATAAAGACACAAGCCCAGAGTTCTGCGTCTAGCACGTTCTTCAGGGGTTAGTCTGGTCCGGCCCAGCTGCATGGGCTCCTCAGCAGACGGAGGATGCTCCACAGGGCGACGGGGAAAAAGCTCAGGCTGACTAGAACCTGGGGGGTGCTGGCGTCTTTTTTCTAAGGACCTCTCCTGGAAGCGAATGTCAATTTGATTACATAAGGAAATGACTTCGTCTAGACCGGCGGGGATAGCTCTTCCTGCTAATTCGTCCTTCACTCGGTCTGAGAGGCCATGTAAAAAGGTTGCGACCAGGGCCTCATTGTTCCAGCTCAATTCCGCTGTAAGGATACGGAACTGAAGTGCATATTGGCCCACTGAACCAGATTCTTGGCGAAGGCGTAAAAGGGCACTAGCCGCAGAAGAAACCCGAGCTGGCTCCTCAAAGATGTTACGAAAGAGCTTCAAGAAGTCGGACAGGCTGGAAACCACTGGATCATTTTTCTCCCACAGGGGGGCAGCCCAGGCTAAAGCTTCACCGGAGAGGAGGGAAATGATATAGGCTACCTTTGCCCGATCGGATAGAAAGTTTTGAGGCTGGAGCTCAAAATGAATGGTGCATTGGCTGAGGAAGCCCCTGCAGGCCTTGGAGTCCCCAGAGAAACGGGACGGAGCAGGCAATACTAATGAATGCGTGGATGCGACTGGTGCGATAGGTGCAGTCGCAGACTGTACTTGAGGCTGCGGGTTCGGGGTTCCCAAGGAAGCCTGTAGCTGCTCGAAGCGAGAAGCCAGATCCTGGAGGAATCGCATCACCTGAGTCTGATTAGATTCCTGGGTCTCGAGTCTCCGCACTATGCCCTGCAATGGATCGACTGCAGGGAGCGGCACGTCAGCCGGGTCCATGGCTGATCAAACTGTCAACTGTCAGGTCACCTAGAGCCCAGGTGACAGGTGCACACCGTAGGGTTGGGGATGCACCGCAAGGCTGTGGACCCTACGGCTGACGGCTGCAGACGGGGGACAGATCCCACTGGGGTAAGAGCGTAAGATTCCCCGGGGCGCGGAGTCTAAGAGCCAGCTGGTGTTCACCAGAGCTTCGAGTGGTGAAGATGGTCTTGGCTGCAACTGGCTCCAGGTCGCGACCCCCAGGGTCCCCCAGCTCACACCCACAGTAGGTAACAGGAGGATAGGGATGGTGAGGGACAAAGCCAAGGTCGGGGCCACAAGCAGAACAGAATAGTCGGGTACACGCCAATAGGTCAGGGTCACAGGCAAGCAGGGATGGTCAGAACACGCCAAGGTCGGTAACGGAAATCAGAAGCAGAGCACAAGACAGGAAACAGGAAGCTAATACACAAAGGTTGATCAGCAGGATAGGCTAGCAGTGCAAAGGTTAATATAGTGTAGTCTGATAGGGGCTAGGGTGGAGCCATTCCAGAGGAAGGAAATAAAAGCAGTCAGGTGAAGCTCGGCTGGTCTCTAGAAATGAACACATGCAGACAGGTAAGGAGAACAACTCTAATGCATAACCATGACAAAGTTCAAATTAAAATTTTATTCAGACTAGTTTATCATAAAAAGCCACCATGTTTCAGGGGATCAAAGGGTCCCAGATTGTCAGGACTTGTTACTGGACTGATGGAATTCGAGGGATCTCGAGGCTTAAATAATATGGTTGCTCCAAATGCTAGTTAAAAAAGAAATCATACTAATTACCCCTCAGGGTCTTCTCAATTCTATCAGTCCAGTACTAAACCTAAGATTTTGGCTTCTGCAGTTTTAGTAAATTCCCCTCGAAGATTATAATCACACACATAGGTTGGACTTGATGGACTTGTGTCTTTTTTCAACCTCACCTACTATGTAACTATTATGTTGTATATTCACTTTTAGCCCATGGAAAGAGCAGCACCTAAAGCAGTAGGCAAATGACACTGCTGTGTGTTTTAGTTAGGTATTTGCACACAAGAGGGCGCCAAACTACATTTGAGCTTCATGCAGCTAAAATAGAACACAGCATAGTGTATAGGAGAAGGCAACAGTAGAGTTATGTAAAAAAAAAAAAAAAAACTTTATTTGGATTTCAATATTGAAAATAATAGGGAATAATAAAAATAAAGCGACTTCACTTGTAAAACATATTGAAGATAATAGATAATGCTAGACTACCTGCGGGCAGTGACAGAGGAATGTGTGTCTGCACAAAGGGGGCTATGCTTCACGGGTTAAATACAACAGCTGTAAATTGAAAAGATGTGTGCCAATCATCTGCTCCTTCCTGCCCCTCCACTACTCACAGAACTCATACTATTATTGTTCCATATTGCAATGCATTTTGTGAATAAAAGAGGGGCAGATGAATGACAGGATCTCCATTGTCTATTTTCAGAATCTACTGCATTGTTGGACATTAATAACATGAGTTCTGTGAATGGCGGAGGGGGCAGGAAGAGGTGAATGAGTGACGCAAGGCCTTCATACTTGCAGCCACAGGTGTTAATTCTTTGCAACCCCGAAAGATCGCTGCTCTGGGCAGTATAGGGTGGCATGAAGGAAGGTTTTATCCATGAAGCAGCAGCCTGCAGGGCATGGGATACACACCAACATACCTCTCAACTTTTTGAGATGGGGATGAGGGACATCTATTAGCAAAGGTATGTAGGCATAGGACACACACCCTGCCACACCCTTAAAAGGAGAATTATGCAAAAAAAAAAATATTAGTTATATCCACAAGTGCTTTTTATTACCACTACTATTCCTTTATGTTGGCTTTTGAAATTTACAAATGCAGCAATTTAGAATCTGGGTGAAAGGTTTACCACTGTAAAACACTATCTGAAAGGTAATTAGTGTATTTTATATAAAACTATATAGATCAGACCAAAATGAGGGACAAATGAGGAGGAAAGAGAGGCAGAGGGACTTTGTTCCAAATCAGGGACAGTCGGGAGCTATGCACACCAATAGGGGCAACCAATGTGTTTGGCGCTGTCCCTCCCCCAAAGCCACCACCACCACCAAAGAAAAATGATCAAACTTCAGCTTCAGGCATAAATAAAGCCACAAGCATACTGCATGTCTTTCAAGACCATAGATCTGCACAATTAAGCGTTAAAAAATGGTGATCTCCATTCAACCCCTCTGACGATCTCTATTGCAGAGTTTGCCAATTCTTTCATATAACAAGTGGAGAGACTTATCTGCTCACTCAGCTATCAAAAGAAAACATTTGGGCAGTCTGCCAAGTTTTTAAAAGGAAACATTTTAACTAACTGCCTTCTTAGATCAAAGGGAAACTTCTGTGTGTAAAGAAAAAATAATCCAGGCAGTCTGCCAAGTTTTTAAACGATGTGTAAATGCAGGAAGTTTAACCACTTAAAGTGGTAGTAAAGTCATTTTTGTAACTTTTACCTACAGGTATGCCTATAATAAGGCTTACTTGTAGGTAAAAAGAATATCTCCTAAACCTGTATGGTTTAGGAGATATTCCCCTTACAATGAGCCCCTGACTTCATCGGCGCATGCGCTGTGGGGATTCTCAGCTGAAAGTCCGGCAGATGCTGGAGCTTACTGGAAAGAAGTCTCCCGCACACATGCGTGGGAGTGACAATGTTGCAGCTTCGGCCACTCACATCGCCGGTGCCGCGATACCCGGAAGACACGCCGAGGGAAAATGTCAGCTCCCTCGGCATGGATCGGATGAGATACCGATGTCTCATTCTATACTAGCTCATTATGCCTTTTCCCTTACAGGTGTAGAAAAAAAAAGTCAGCAGGTTTACTACCACTTTAAAGTCTAAATCTTTTTCTGACACTTGTTTCTTAAGGTAAAAATCAATATTTTTTGCTAGAAAATTACTTGGAACCCCCAAACATTATATATATATTAGCAGAGACCCTAGGGAATAAAATGTCAATTGCTGCAATATTTTATGTCACACTGTATTTGCCCAGTGGTCTTTCAAACGCAATTTTTGGGGAAAAAATACACTTCAATGAATAAAAAACAAAAAAACAAAAAAAAAAAAACAGTAAAGTTAGCCCAATTATTATTTTTTTAATGTGAAAGATAATGTTACGCCGCGAGAATCTTGAGAGAATCGTGATCTATCTTCTAAGCAAAAAAATTGTGATTCTCATTTTAGCCAGAATCGTGCAGCTCTAAAAGACCAGCAGGTATTTTCTGTAAATGCTGAAAATATTCTTCGCTTGAAAAGTGAAATCAAATGCAGTCACCACATCTGTTGACTGGTAGGCTGCAGAATATTACATTTTGGTTTTGGGTTTAGATATGCAGTCACTCTAATATAACTAAACTAGCAGTAGAGAGCTAAGAAATCCTGAAACCCAAGGTATAGAGGTATAATCCCAGTCAACGTCTATACTTGAAATGCCTTTTTCATATCCAGAGATGCAAGTAAATGTGCACAGCCAGCCTTACGATAGAATTGTCGAACGTGGCCATGCTCAGGCATACATTGATGTTGTTGTGCATTGCGTAAGCATGATGTATTCCTCAAGGTTAAAATCTGGTTTGGGTAATATCCCATACACATTCACAGGCTGAATGAAAAATGTATAATAGCATATGGTCTGCTTAAGTCTGACTGATAAATAGGTAAATGGGTGCATGTTCTGTCCCCCTTACATCCTTATATGTATGTCTTACTTGTGGTACTGTATTGAACAGCATCAGGTTAGTATTGTTCAGTAGTATGTTGACATATAGTGGAGGATTTGGGCTATTACAGCTCGTTTACCATGCGATTTTGGTATCTCCTGTTGTCTTACCCTTCTATTTAGTGCTAGTTGGTTTAGTCCTAGCTAGACCCTCTACACTTCTTTCATGTTTCCTCATTCAGTGTTAGCACTTCACAAAGACAGGATTTGGAAAGTCAGTGTCTTCTTACACTTCAGAAGAATAGAAAAACTGCTCTTATGTGAAGTAATATTGTGTAGGGTTCAACTTCTGTGTCTTATTGAAGAGTTAAGCTGCCTGTGGATGGTGCCAAGTCAGCAGGTGAACATTAGACACAGTCTGTCTGGACAGTATGTCAATGCATAAAATGGCATTTAAAACAGAATAGTGAGAGTTATACGAGTGTATTTACATCAAAGAAACAGCCGTCTCCAGGAGAGCCATCTGAGCAGGGACCCTCTGCAGTAATATTTGTCACTGGTACTTAAGATCTGGTTTAGGTTAACATTTATCTGGTAACTTTACCACACAAGGTCTATATAAAAGATCTGGTGATTGTACCCCACTTTGGTGTGTTCTCAGGTCCCAGTTATTTGCCAGCACACCATGGAACGACATAGATAGGGTCCAAATGGGGGATTTATTGCATGATCACAACACAAGAAGAGTGCAACATTTCGGAGTCACGTAGGACCCCTTCGTCAGGCATGTGATGATCATCACATGCCTGACGAAGGGGTCCTGCGTGACTCTGAAACGTTGCACTATCCTTGTGTTGTTGTCATGCAATAAATCACCCGTTTGGTGAATGCTATCTATGTCGTTCCATGGTGTGCAGGCAAATATCTTCACGGTGACTTGAACCAGTATCCAGCTGGTTGTTGCTACATCACCCAAACTCGAGAGCTCATCCAGGAATATGTGCGATGGGAATATGAAGTATTACTCAGGTCCCAGTTGTCCCTCTTATCTCTGTTATGCCTTTCTTTTCTGCAGGCTATTTTCTGTTTATAATTTCAAGACATTTCCCTGAGTGAGACTTCCTTTGTCATGCATGTAGCAGAATAAATGTTCTGATCTGATGCCAATCAAGATTACCAGCATGTCCCTTTATCATGGGAAAATGCATGAGACACAGACTCTTCCGTTAATGCTGTGGGCTTGAAAAATTGCTTAAAGCGGAAATCACCAAAAAGAGGATGTTCCGCTTATTTACATCCCCCACGTCACATTTCCACTTTTTCGGGGTGAGCAAGTACCTAATTTTGACAGGTACCCGCTCCCACCTCTGATCAGATTGCCATGGCGATCTGGGCGGAGGTTTACCCCCCTTCTTTCCCCCGCAGCCTGCTGGAACACATCACAGGTCCCAGGACCATCCACAAAGTGCAGTGCAGCTTGCACATACTCAGTGGGAAACTGGCTGTGAAGCTGCAAAACTTCACTGCCAGTTTCCCTTAGTTAAGATGCTGGCACCTGGACAATGCTGGATCCTTGCAAAGGTAAGTGACCTTATATTAAAAGTCAGCAGCTACAGTATTTGTAGCTGCTGACTTTTACTTTTTGGGTAAAGACTGGAGCTCTACTTTAGGTTACAAAATAATCTTGAGTGTTAAATGAATACAATGAGTGCCACCACAAGATTCAGCAATACTTGGCTTTATTGGCAACAATATACTTTAGAACTACTGATGCTTACAATACATGCCTCCTAACAGACTAATGCCGCGTACACACGACCGAGTTCCGCTGAAACGGACTTGCCTACACACGATCACACCAAAGTCCAATCGTTTAGAACGCAGTAACGTACAACACGTATGACAGGACTAAAAAAGGAAGTTCAATAGCTAGTAGCCAATAGCTGCCCTTGCATTGTTTTTGGTCCGTTGGAACAGCACACAGACGAACAGTTTTCCCGATAGGAATTAATTCCGTCTGAAAGATTTAACACATGTTCTATTTCTAGGTCTGTCAGAATTTTCAAAAAAAAAAAGTCCACACACGATCGGAATATCCGATGAAATGATTCCGTCTGACTTTTTCTGCCGGAAAGTCCGACCGTGTAACATGGCATAAAAGTTATTTTACCATCCTTCTCCTTCCACCAGCCCACTCTTCACAACTCCTGCTACTCCACCCCCCCCCCCCCCTTTTTTCTCTTCTACTTTTCTCGTTTCCCCCTACGTTTTAACCCCAGGACCAGCCCACCAAGAAGATCCTGATTACTCTATGTCCTCTTGTGTGACTTCTAGGGAGTATATTTTTTACTAGGCTTTCCCAAGTTTAGCAGCCCAACTTACACTGTTTTTCATCAAGAGCATTTTGTCCCCTTTCCCTTATTAGCTTACTTTCTCCCTTCCCCTATCCTAAAGTAATCAAATCAAGGTTAAACAAACATTTTTTGCTTTTACTTACAATTACTGTTTTCCTACTTCGTGGTTGGCAGAGGCACTGGTGATGTAACCCTGGCCTTACAGTGAGGATCTAAAGTTTGGGCACCCCAGGTAAAAATGTGTAGTAATGGGCATAACGAAGCCAAGGAAAGATGGAAAAATATCCAAATGGCATCAAATTACAGATTAGACATTCTTATAATATGTCAAAAAAAGTTAGATTTTATTTCCATCATTTACACTTTCAAAATTACAGAAAACAAAAAAATGGCGTCTGAAAAAGTTTGGGCACCCTGCAGAATTTATAGCATGCACTGCCCCCTTTGCAAAGCTGAGACCTGCCAGTGTCATGGATTGTTCTCAATCATCGTCTGGGAAGACCAGGTGATGTCAATCTCAAAGGTTTTAAATGGCCAGACTCACCTGACCTTGCCCCAACAATCAGCACCATGGGTTCTTCTAAGCAGTTGTCTAGAAAACTGAAACTGAAAATAGTTGACGCTCACAAAGCTGGAGAAGGCTATAAGAAGATAGCAAAGTATTTTCAGATGTCAATATCCTCTGTTCGGAATGTAATTAAGAAATGGCAGTCATCAGGAACAGTGGAAGTTAAAGCAAAATCTGGAAGACCAAGAAAAATATCAGACAGAACAGCTCACAGGATTGTGAGAAAAGCAATTCAAAACCCACGTTTGACTGCACGATCCCTCCAGAAAGATCTGGCAGACACTGGAGTTGTGGTACACTATTCCACTATAAAGAGATACTTGTACAAATATGGTCTTCATGGAAGAGTCATCAGAAGAAAACCTCTTCTATGTCCTCACCACAAAAATCAGCGTTTGAACTTTGCAAATGAACATATAGACAAGCCTGAGGCATTTTGGAAATAAGTTCTGTGGACCGATGAGGTTAAAATATAACTTTTTGGCCGGAATGAGCAAAGGTACGTTTGGAGAAGAAAGGGCACAGAAGTTAATGAAAAGAACCTCTGTCCAACTGTTAAGCATGGGGGTGGATCAATCATCCTTTGGGGTTGTATTGCAGCCAGTGGCACAGGGAACATTTCATGAGTAGAAGGAAACATGGATTCAATAAAATTTCAGCAAATTTTGGATGGCAACTTGATGCCATCTGTGAAAAAGCTGAATTTAAAGAGAGGATGGCTTCTACAAATGGATAATGATCCTAAACACACCTCAAAATCCACGGGGGATTACATCAAGGTTTTGCCATGGCCTTCACAATCTCCTGACCTCAACATTATTGAAAATCTATGGATAGACCTTAAAAGAGCAGTGCGTGACAGACACCCCAGAAATCTCAAAGAACTGAAACACTTTTGTAAGGAAGAATGAGCAAGGATACCTCAAACAAGAATTGAAAGACTTTTGGCTGGCTACAAAAAGCCTTTACAAGCTGTGATACTTGCCCAAGGGGGCAGTACAAGATATTAACTCTGCAGGGTGCCCAAACGTTTGCAGCCGCCATTTTTTTGTTTTCTGTAATTTTGAAAGTGTAAATGATGGAAATAAGATCTAACATTTTTGACATATTATAAGAATGTCTAATCTGTAATTTGATGCCATTTGGAGATTTTTCCATCTTTCCTTGGCTTCGTTATGCACATTAATACACATTTTTACCTGGGGTGCCCAAACTTTCGATCCCCACTGTACACCTGCATCCTGGGAAGTTTTTGTTACTTGTTCCAGGAGACAGATTCAGAGTTCCAGGAAGTAAAGGGTATTAGATTCATCTGCCCTTAGTAAAAATGATCACCGTGGGGATAATTGGAAGGGAAAAAAAAAAAAGTATGCAAAGAATAAAAAGCTTGCAATTATTTATAAGCATTAGTTTGTAGATTGCCATTACTAAACATTTTAAAAGGTGGCTTTGTTGTAATTTTTATAATAAGGGGAAGTTCCTCTATAAAACCCACATGTGCAATTACTTTACTACATTTCCTGTATACTGGGTATTCAAAATAACAGATTAAGATGATAGAGAAGATGGATAAAAGATTATAACAAATTTGGTAGTTATAAAGTGCATTTTGTTATAGAGGTCTGTACTGTACATCAAATCAGAAAAGCTGGGCCTACGAACAAGGAAACGGGTAGAGGGACTCGGTTTCAAAAGAGGGACAGTCTCTCTAAATGAAGGACAGTTGGGAGTTATGTTTTTTCACAAGCTTTTACATACTGCACTAAAGACAAGCTTTATAGAGATGATTATCTTTGAGTGGCTGATATCGAATCAGCCAGTATGAGGAGCAGCATAGCAGTTAATATTTATTTTTGCACAAAGGTACACTTATTAGGTAAAGAAAGAAGATGTTCCAGAATCAGAGAACTGAGCTGAAGCTGTGATTGGGAGTGGAAAATTTTGTTGCACACAGTTGACTGTTTGTTCAGCAATTATTGTGAAGTTCTCAGTAGTTATCCCGGCTCCCAAGCTGAATTGGCACAGCACAAGTTGTTAGAAATTCAGCTGCAGCAAGCGTTCTGAAATCTTTCAAGGTATGAAACCTCTACCCACTACTGTGTTAATAATCCTAGCTACAATCTCTTTTTTATAGAAAGACACATTAGGATATAAATTTGGCAGTTTTAAAGTATAATTAAAAGCATTTATTTTTTCCCATTTTGGATGGCGTAAGGGAGGGTTATAACCCCTGTTAGTTTTTGGGATATTCTTTCACTTTCACTCTCAATGATAATGGAAAACAGGATAAATAGAGATGGTGATTCTCTCATATGGGGGACACGGACAGCAACGAAAACCCTCTTAAACCAGAGGTTGAACAGCACTGTGGGGTTTACTGAGGCTGGATTCACACCTATGCAAATTGGATGTAGGGAATTCGCATAGCAGGAGAATGTGACCGACTCTCTATGGAGCCGGTTCACACATCTCCGCATCTCCGGGATGGCTGCGGAATGCTGTAAGTTTTTAGCTCAGTTTCAGGGCCGAATTCAGGCAAAGATTCGACCCTGATTCATCCCTGAACCGGAGAATGGGGATGCACAGCGACAGCGTCCCTGCACGATCTGCAGCCAGTTCCAGTGTGAACCGAGCCTAAAACAGGAGAGTGCAAAATGTGGTGCAGCTGTGCATGGTAGCCGGATTCTAACTTCAGATTGTTCAATTAAACATTGACAAAAAACCTGGAAGCAGCTCCTATGCAGAGCTGCATCCGATTTTGCACTCTTCAGGTTTAGTAAATGAACCCCTGTGTTGCAGTATGCACACACATTATTATTATTATTATTATTATTATTATTATTATGTTACACCCTCCAGCTAGTGTGCTAGATGTAAATACATTTGTTAGTGTAGGAAAATTGGTTTGGCTGAGAGCCAGACCTGGGTTGAATCTGGGTCCCAGTTGAGGACTCGGGGGGGCTGGATGACTCAGAAAGTAGCATCTCTCGTGCCTCCCCCTGTTTCTGGAACATTGGAGAAGCTGTCAGATGTAGATGGTGGAGTCTAGGAGGAGATGTTTTGCATATTTATGAGGTTATTGTACAATCCCCAGTAATAAGAGGCTGGAAGGGGTTAAGCACCTGTAAGGGATCTTCCCGGGGTAGGGTGTGTTTGGACACAGTTCACAACAGACTTGGAATTTATAAAGCAGATCTTGGCGTTTATTCGTGGTACAAACAGTCCAGCAAACAAAATATACAGCAACACCGTGCTTTCTAAGTACAACAAAAATAAAAGTCCTAGCCCGGCTGGGCGCTTACTAACAGGTTCAACTCACCTATCTGACACTTACAAACACAGCGTCTTTCGCCTGGATATCGCAGGGTGAGTTTTAGCTCCAGCAGTGGCTGTGCTTGCAGCTTCCTTCAACACACAGATTGTTCATTCCCTGGCTGAGAGCAACCACCTGCAGACCCTGCAGTGCCTTTAGCTTCCCAGGCTAATTAGGATCAAAGCTCACCTGATCCCAAACCCAGAACTGGATCGGGGGATGTGGAATGACAGGTCCCTCTACCAAACCTACCTGCCATTCCATATAAACCCAGGCCCGGCAAAATTAAATAACAACTCAGCAGCATATCGCTGCTGAGAAACTGATCCATCCTGGATTTACCATCTCACACTGTGTAGCAACCTAGGTGAGATGTACACCCCCTCGATCACTTCTCCAGTGACATGTCTACATATCCCCCCCCTCTTTTTCAGACCGGAGGGCTGAGCCTTTTGTCCCCACAGACAACTTACCCTTGACAATGCGTCAGCATTTGCCTGTAATTTCCCTGGCCTGTGTTCCACAGTGAAATTAAAGTTTTGTAGGGAGAGAAACCATCTAGTCACTCTTGCATTTCTCTCCTTGTTTAACTTCATCCATGTTAGGGGGGCATGGTCTGTCACCAACTTGAATTTCCTGCCTAGCAAGTAATACTTTAACGATTCTAGGGCCCACTTTACTGCCAAACATTCTCGCTCCACAATGGCATAATTTTTCTCGGCCGGGGTTAGTTTTCTACTCAAGTACGTCACTGGATGCTCCTCACCATTCACTACTTGTGAGAGTACTGCACCTAAGCCTGTGTTAGAGGCATCTGTCTGGACCAGAAATTCTCGCCTGAAATCGGGGGTAACTAAGACAGGTGGTTGGCACAAGGCCGACTTAAGGCTTTGGAAAGCCTTCTCGGCCTCTGGGGTCCACGTGACCATTGCTGTCTTTCCGCCCTTTGTCAAGTCAGTTAGTGGAGCAGCAACTGAGGCAAAGTTTGGCACAAATCTACGGTAATACCCCGTAATACCCAGGAAAGCTCTAACCTGTTTCTTTGTCAGGGGTCTAGGCCAATTCTGTATTGCCTCAATTTTATTTAGCTGTGGCTTAATCAACCCTCTCCCAATAATGTAGCCTAGATATTTGGCCTCTTCTAGGGCTAGAGCACACTTCTCGGCATTTATGGTCAACCCCGCATCACTTATGGCATCCAACACGGCCTGTACCTTACAGAGGTGACTTTCCCAATCAGGGCTAAAAATGACCACATCATCGAGGTAGGCAGCTGAGTAATCACGATGTGGTCGCAGAATCAAGTCCATCAACCTCTGGAAAGTTGCAGGCGCTCCATGTAACCCGAATGGCATCACTACATACTGGAATAGCCCATCAGGGGTGGAGAATGCAGTTTTCTCTTTAGCCTCACCAGAAAGTGGAATCTGCCAGTAGCCCTTTGTGAGATCGAGGGTGGTTATGTACCTGGCGTTACCCAACTTCTCAATCAACTCATCTACCCTGGGCATAGGATACGCATCGAACTTGGAGATCTCATTCAACTTTCTGAAATCGTTACAGAACCTCCAAGTTCCATTGGGCTTTGGGATTAGCACAATTGGGCTGGACCATTCACTCTGTGACACCTCAATTACCCCCAGAGCAAGCATACGTTTTACCTCGGCAGATACGGCTTCCCTACGTGCCTCGGGTATCCTATAGGGCTTAAGGTTTACTCTGCTTCTAGGCTCAGTTTCAATGTGATGATGGATGAGGTGTGTACGCCCTGGGAGGTCAGAGAACTTGTTTTTGTTTTTCTGTAAAAATTCCCGAGCCTCCTGTTTCTGTGACACTGATAGAGTATCACCTACCTTGACTGGAGGGATTGGTGGTGACAAATTATTAACAGTATTTGTCGCCACCAAGGATTCCCTGTCTTTCCAGGGCTTGATCAAGTTTATGTGATAAACTTGGAAAGGCTTCCTTCTACCTGGTTGGTGCACCTTGTAGTTCACCTCACTGACCTTTTCAACAATTTCATAGGGACCTTGCCACTTCGCCAAGAATTTACTCTCAACAGTGGGGACTAGTATAAGGACCCTATCGCCTGGGTTGAATGTCCTGATTCTTGCGGACCGGTTGTAAATTCTACTTTGGGCCTCTTGAGCCCTCTGGAGGTGTTCCCTTACCAGGGGCATTACAGTGGCTATACGGTCCTGCATTTGTGCTACATGCTCAATAACACTCTTGTATGGGGTGGACTCATTCTCCCATGTCTCTTTTGCAATGTCCAGTAGACCCCTAGGGTGACGACCATAGACCAACTCGAATGGTGAGAACCCTGTGGACGCTTGGGGCACCTCCCTAATAGCAAACATGAGGTAGGGTAATAAATGATCCCAGTCACGCCCATCTTTTGCCACCACTTTCTTCAACATATGTTTCAAAGTTTTATTAAATCTCTCCACCAATCCGTCCGTCTGGGGGTGGTATACAGAGGTACGGATGTGTGAGATTTTAAATAGTCTGCATAATTCCTTCATTACTTTCGACATAAATGGCGTACCTTGGTCAGTTAGGATTTCTTTGGGGATCCCAGTCCTAGAGAACATATAAAACAACTCACGTGCAATTGTTTTAGATGCAGTGTTTCTTAAGGGTACAGCCTCAGGATAGCGGGTCGCATAATCCAGGACTACCAAAATATACTGGTGTCCTCTAGCTGACTTTACAATGGGACCCACTAAATCCATGGCAATACGCTCAAAAGGCACCTCTATAATAGGGAGCGAAACCAAAGGACTGCGAAAATGTGACACTGGGGCACTAACCTGACATGTGGGGCACGACTCACAGTATTTTTTAATGTCATCATATATGGCCGGCCAAAAAAACCTCTGGAGAACCCTCTCTCGCGTTTTGTCAGTCCCCAAGTGTCCCCCAAGAACATGGTTATGTGCCATGTCAAGCACCTGACGCCGGTACGGCTTAGGTACCAGAAGCTGTTCCACAATCTCATCCTTAACCTTATTGACTCTATAGAAAAGATCATTAGTCACCGAAAAATGTGGAAATCTTTTTTCAGCATCTGGTTCCTGAGGTACCCCGTTCATAACAGCAACCTGCTCTCTCGCATTTTTGAGAGTGGGGTCCTGTAATTGTGCAGCCCCAAAATTATCGCTAGACACCTCTAAGTCTAGTATATTTTGCTCAGTGGGAGGAGCCTCCTCCTCCCCAGCCAGGACCTGCAAAGGAAAACAATCATTTTCATCCTGTACACTTTTATCATTCACAGTGGACAAGGCAACCCCCTTAGAGGTATCCTCACTCCTTTTGGGGATTTTTCTTTTTTCCCAGAGAGCCCAGAATAAAGGAAAATCGCGCCCCAATATTACATTATGCATGAGGTTTTTAACCACACCCACTTCATATTGTACTGTGCCTTGTTCAGTCCCGACTTTAGCCAGCACTATAGGGTACACTTTTGTATCACCATGTATACACACAACGCTCATATGCTTTTTAGACTCTAAGTCCCCAGTCACCAGGCTAGCATGCACCAAGGTTACGAGGCTTCCTGAGTCCATTAACGCTTTAACAGGAAAGTCATTGATTGTGATGTCGCAGATTTGCGGTTCAGTCTCTAGTCCAGGAACTGCAGCACAAGATGGTTCCGCAAATAGCGACTGACGCCGGCTAGCGTCACATTCCATGGGTTCAGAGGTAAGAGGGCAATGGGCCGACACGTGTCCCGCCTCATGGCATCTCCAACACTGGATAGGGCCTGGTCTCTTTGGCAAGGAGTCCTTTTCAGAGCCCCTTAGCCACCCGGGACCATCACCAGTCTTTTGTCCCTGAGACACCACTTGAGCCCTTTTCCCTCCATCAGCACCCCTCCACACTCCCCCAATAGATGGAAGTCTCTTACCAGCTGACGGCACAGATCTGGCGCTCCGGGGAGGTGAAGATTCTGCAGGAACATCACGGAGGTAGTCCTCAGTCGCCTGGAACCTCTCCACAAGGTTGACAAGTTCGTTGGCATTCTTAGGATCACCTTGTCCCACCCAGCGTTGCAGGTCAGTAGGAAGTGCTCGGAGGTAGCGATCCATCACGACCTTCTCTAGGATTTGTGCAGGAGTAGAAGTGTCTGGCTCCAACCACTTTCTTGCCAAATGGATTAGGTCATACATCTGGGACCTCGCTGATTTGTCCAGACTGTAGCTCCAGTTGCGTACCCTCCGGGCACGGACTGCAGTAGTAACTCCTAGTCGGGCAAGTATCTCCTCTTTTAGCCGAGTATAGTCCTTAACCTCTTGCTCACTGAGGTCATAGTAGGCCTTTTGAGGTTCACCTGTTAAATAGGGCGCAATTACCTCTGCCCACTCAGCGGCTGGTAACTTCTCTCGCTCAGCCACGCGCTCAAATACTGTTAGATAGGCTTCAACATCGTCCTCAGCAGTCATCTTTTGCAGCGCTTTCTGCACAGTCCTTCTCCCAAAAAAAATCTCTGGAGCGGCTCCCATCACCACAGGCGCCTCTCGATTTGCTATCAGGTGCTCGATAAGTTGTTGTTGTGCAGCCATGGACTGTTCATGTCGTCTATTGACCTCTGTCTGAGCCTGCTGTTGTGCAGCCATGGACTGTTCATGTCGTCTATTGGCCTCTGTCTGAGCCTGCTGTTGTTGCAAACTCACTTGCATAAACTGCTTCAGCATCTCCTCCATGTTGCTGGACTGTTCTTGGAGTGTAGTTGCAGCTTTCACCCAGGACATCAGCAGCTGTAGCCAAGTCTGTCCACACCGTTGCCCCTAGCAACCGCGTTGCCCGCTACCTCCACCAATTGTAAGGGATCTTCCCGGGGTAGGGTGTGTTTGGACACAGTTCACAACAGACTTGGAATTTATAAAGCAGATCTTGGCGTTTATTCGTGGTACAAACAGTCCAGCAAACAAAATATACAGCAACACCGTGCTTTCTAAGTACAACAAAAATAAAAGTCCTAGCCCGGCTGGGCGCTTACTAACAGGTTCTGCTCACCTATCTGACACTTACAAACACAGCGTCTTTCGCCTGGATATCGCAGGGTGAGTTTTAGCTCCAGCAGTGGCTGTGCTTGCAGCTTCCTTCAACACACAGATTGTTCATTCCCTGGCTGAGAGCAACCACCTGCAGACCCTGCAGTGCCTTTAGCTTCCCAGGCTAATTAGGATCAAAGCTCACCTGATCCCAAACCCAGAACTGGATCGGGGGATGTGGAATGACAGGTCCCTCTACCAAACCTACCTGCCATTCCATATAAACCCAGGCCCGGCAAAATTAAATAACAACTCAGCAGCATATCGCTGCTGAGAAACTGATCCATCCTGGATTTACCATCTCACACTGTGTAGCAACCTAGGTGAGATGTACACCCCCTCGATCACTTCTCCAGTGACATGTCTACACACCTCATAAATAGGCCAAAAGGGGAGTCAGGTGAAAGATGGGGATAGAGTGCTGAGGAGTCTGTTTGTGGTCCTTGAGGGTGCACCCTGGTCTGGGGAGGTGACCTTCGGGCCTGGGGCTGGAGGAATCCTCTACAACACACAGAGGAATCCTATCCTGGAGGCATGGGAGCAAGTTAGAGGACAGCAGGAGCAGGTCAGCACATCCAGGAGATCTCCTGAGAAGTCAGCTGGGTAGGCTGGTGAGAGTTCAGTCTGGGAGGACTGTGGAGAGAGAGTGTCAGAGAATCTCAGTCTGGGAGAACTGTGGAGAACTTAGCCTAGAGGGCTAGTGAAAGGGACAGCTGCAGCCAGGCAAGTTCTTTTACCCTCAATAAAACAGAGTGACACATTTGGAGTGCCTGGCTGTACAGGGGGGGGGGGGGGAATCCCAGTTCATCTGTGGCCCTTAAGGGGGTGTGCTACAATTATTATTATTATTATACAGAATTTATATAGCGCCAACAGCTTATGCAGAGCTTTACAATATAAAGGGGGAGAGTACAATTACAATACAGTTCAATACAGAAGGAAGGAATAGGAGGGGCCTGCTCGTGGAGCTTACAATCTAAAGGGAGGGGGAGATGATACAAAAGGTAATAGTTGCAGGGGACTATCTGATGGAGGTGAAGCAGGTACAGTTCTTAGGTGGCAGGTGGGGTAGATATTCCTGGGATTTCCAGATTGTCAACCCTATATTTTTTAAGCCCTGATTAAGGGGCTATTTTGGACCCAAAAATGTGTTGGACTCTGCACGCAACCAATAAACTTCTTCCTGAATATAACCTTATGGTGTGGTTCTTGAATCACTGTATCTGAGTTTTTCCTACACAACCCATGGTTTTGATGGTAACCTCTCAGTTTGCTGAAGCGAATTACCTACAAATTGGATGTTCCACAGGGATCACACTGTCATAATAGTGACAGAAATTTAAACACAAGACAATCACCTACTACAAGTTCTAGGTTCCATCTTCTCCATGGTCATTCTCATCCTTGCGACCTAATAAAAATGATTGTTTGTGCCATGGAAAATACAAGTTATCACAACAGGGCACCATCACCCAATACTCATTACCTCAAAATTAAAAATATGGACTATCTTGGTACTCAAAGAACACAGAATTCACACAATTGTTTTTTTTTTTTTCAAACATGTTATATAACAAATATTTAAAAAAAACAAAAACAAAAATGTATATATATATATATATATATATATTTATATATATATATATATATATATATATATATTTATACATATACATATACAGAGAGAGACACAAACTTCAGTGACAATTTTGTAATTTCAGGCTCAAGTTAAGCCGCACTCATTTTCCAAAGCTCATAATTACCATCCAAAACCAGAATGCAGATTCCAGATGATGACAGGAGGAAATATGGAAAATTATTATCAAATACTTACCGTAATTTTTCTTTCCTGGCCTATCCTCATGTCAGACAATGGATTAACGCCTCATCTGGCACCCACATGACTACCCTTTCCTAGCTGCAGAAAAGACAAACCCTCCCCCATTGATGTGTTCGATAATCTAGCTTGCGACAGGCCACTTGGGAGGGAGTCCTGTGCGGACGTGAGGATAGACCAGGAAAAGAAAATTATGGTAAGCATTTGATAACAATTTTCCTACCTTACGTCAGCACACAATGGAATTTAATTAGCTGAATAAATGGGTGGGAGAGAACACATGAAAAGAAACATTGAAAATCGCAGAAAAGCTGCCAAAGACAAAAATAATATATATGTCTCGTCCCGAACTTTTCAGAACTTGCCGACTGCATGCCTAGCTTGTAAAGTTGAATGAAGGGCTAGCCATCTCTTGTATACTCTTCACTGACATCCTAGCATAACTGCCGCAAAGGCTGCCACCCCTCTGTTCGAAGGAGCTTGCCCCTGTTCCTGAGCAGAAAGGTCCACTTCCTGCATGCCAATTTAATCACCCTGCTGAACCAATAGAACCTGACAGCGAAATTAAATTGATTGTCCACTTTCCTCATGTCTTTGCATCTACACTGTTAGATACGTGTGTAAGGACCTGGAGTCTTCCTGATATATACTCAGTAATTCCATGTGAATGTGTGGAGGGACTGCCCCCCCCCCCCCCCAGGTTTTCCTGGAAACTGGATACTATTTGGAGATGGACATAGTATCACTAAAAAAAAGACACAAAGGGGATCTTTGCAGGAAAGTGCTGCAACCTCCAACATCCTTCTGTCTTAAGCAACTGCTGTCAGAGGAACTAGTTTTACCACTAGGGGTCGAAATGGAAATTAAGCTATTGGAGCAAAGGATGCCTGTATGATCCCTTTCAGAACCAAGCCTAGGTCCCATGAAGGGAACAAGAATTTCCTTGGTGGTTGTATATGGATTACGGCCTGCATGAAGCATTTATTCAATGGAGTTGTATGCCAGACCAACTTCAAGCGCTGATTGTAAAAATGTCTAGATCTGGGGACACAGGAGAGAAAACTTTTTTGAGTAAACAAAGCAAACCTCCTTTATATGTAGCGTTCATGGTCTTGTAGTCTTTGCCAAGGTCTGAACCACCTTGGATGAGCCTCCCTGCCCCTCTAGTCCAGTCGATTCAATAGTCAGGCTATTAAGAGACTCACTGGATTGGGGTGCTGCCATTAATGTTGGCATAAAAGATCTTGTTTGACTGGAAACAGGATTGGTGGTGCTGAATGACAACCAAGGACTCTGCGGCAGGTGGAAAGCCCCTGTATGGCATAAACGTGTTCTGTTCAAATCTTCATAATCAAGGACACTGGAGGAAGGCAAAAACACCAAGGAAAAAAACCTATGGCACTGTGAATCCACCTTCTATCACTTCACCTTTGTACATTGTTACAAATACTGGAAGATGTGTGTTCAGGAGGACTCTATATGAGAACTACCGCTTGCATGTACCATAGAGCCAATACTAGTTGAGGTACTTACTGTTGGAAAATAATTTGCCTAACTGATCCATTAGTGGATCCTGCTTTCCTGGTAAGTAGACTGTCTTTAACTGCCTGTAAGTGGCTCTCCATCCAGCAAAAAGTTTATGTTTTGAAACGTAACCGGAAAAGACAGATACTTGGTGCCCCCTTTGTGGGCAATGTAAGCTACTGCCGTCTTGTTGTCATCAAATTTAGTCTGGCCCCTTGGAGAAAGATGCTGAAAGGCTTGCAATGCTAGAAGAAAAAAAATGCCTTCCATTTAAGTCAGTCAGAGCATCTGCATTCCACTAGGCTTCAATGGCATTGCATTTGTCTCTTCAGACTGGAGGCAAACTGGCATCCGACGTCAGAATTATTCCATCTCCTGGGCTGAGAGGCACACCACAAAAGAGGCACACTGATGTCCAAAACTCCAGTTCTTACTAATTTGTGCAGACACAAAGACTTGCTGATCCATAGGCAGCTCATTCTATTGACAGAGGAAGGCAAATTGAAAAGTCCCCCCATGGGCCACCTGGCCCGCATAGGCCGCACTGGAATGGCTGCTGTAAAATGTTCTAATGGGGACAATGAAATCCCTCACTGACATAAATATTGTCTCCATGACTCTTCATATGCAGATTTTCATTTGTCGTTTTGGAAAACATCTTGACATATTTGAGTATGAAAACTACTACTGAAGATCCTTCATAGCTTAAGAAGGGGTTATAACTGCTTTTCCTGTTTGTTCACTAGTCGACTGAACTTGGAAAAGGATTTCTAGGACAAGGTTGTGATGCTTTTCCACCTGCGGCAATCAAAACATTGTCCAAGTAATGACAGGGCCTTAGCCTGAAAGATGAATTACTGCCACTACTGCCTTCCAAACGTTCAAAAAGTTTCTTGGTGCCCTGCCAAATTTTAAAAATGTCAGACACTTAATCTGGAAGAGACAGCCAGTCACTGCAAATCTCAGATGTCTCTGGTATTACACACTGATTGGCATATGGAATTATACATCCGGTAGGTTGATTGACTCTAACTGATCCTCATGCTGAACTATTGCCATGACTGTTGATCTTGAACCTTTTGTTGTGTATGTACCCATTTGATTTCTTCAAACCCAAACAGTAGGGAAAGCTCTTGAAACCTTGGGTACTAGAAAGAATGGGGAGAAACACCCATATTTGTTCTTTTAGCAGCACCAGCACTATGGACTTGTTGCAGTATAAATCTTATTCGTAATCTTGCAGTAATTCTTTCTTCTTGAGATCTGTTGGTCATGAATGAAAGGATTTGGTGATTGTACTCCCAGCTAACTGTCTTTGATGTTTGTCGCCCAAACCCTCCAATAAGGAGGCTATGTGGTCTCCCACTGGTAGACACTAGATGGGCCCACCTTCAAAAGACTTTCCAAATGTCTAGAAGCCTGCTCTGGATTGGATTCCATGTACATAGGAAGTGTGATCTGGTAAATTTCAGCCTGGCATATTAGATCTGGCCTCCTGAACCCTTCTGAAGATCGACCGATTTGAGCAAAAAGACGGCTGCTTCCTCTTGTTACACACGGTCGGAATTTCCTACAATAAATGTTCAATGTAAGCTTGTTTTCAGAAATTCAGACCGTGTGTAGGCTCCAATGGACATTTGTTGTTGGAATTTCCGACAACAAAAATGTGAGAGCTGGTTTTCAAATTTTCTGACAACAAAATCCGTTGTCGAAAATTCTCATCGTGTGTACACAATTACAAAGTACAAAATTCCATGCATGCTCGGAATCAAGCAAAAGAGCCACACTGGCTATTGAACTTCATTTTTCTCGGCTTGTCGTACGTGTTGTATGTCACCGCAATCTTGACGTTCGGAATTTCCGACAACATTTGAGCCACCATTTGTATGCAAGACGAGTTTGAGCAATCATCCGTCGGAAATAAATCCAGAATTTTGTTGTCGGAATGTCCGATCGTGTGTATGCGGCATTAGACTGTGACCACATTCTGAACATTTCTTCTGTCACTCGCTTCGTCCAGTGCTTTGCCAAACAACAACCTCCTATTATGGAGAACAATACAAAGGGCTTGTGTGGAAGCATCATACACTCTCCAATGGCGCAACCACAAAGCTCTCATGGCCATGACTGAATGTGCCAGCCCTAGAACTAGGTCTATTGAAGCCTCGGCCAAAAGTCAGCAGCCAGGTTCCAGTCCTCTCGAACCATGCCCACTCCTACAGGTTCCACTTGAATTAAAGGCTATTTCTTAATGCTTTAAACATCACAGTGCTGTCGCTAGTCCACAGGCAAAAACCTGTATACAATTTCTGAAAGTCTGCAGGTCAGTTCACCACAATTTCTGAGTTGAAGAGGAAGTGCGTTGCTTAAAAATGCATCAGTCAGCTTCATTGGATAAAGCTTAGAGACCTTTACTGTAAATTGGTCTTCTTATCACATCTCTCCCATTCTTCATCAATGAGCTTTTAACTCCATCATTATGGGAAAATAAGTTCTTCCTTTTTCACATTTGGCAATCTCTGCGTGCGTTTGTGATGGTTGGGCCTACATCTTGCTTGTTCCTTATCCATTGGCATTTAAGGCAATCCAATGCGATTAATAGCCAATGTTTGCTACAGGGATGGGCAAGGCACTTTCTATTGTGCTGATGTAAATGCATGTGAGCCATTGCCACGTGAGCTGCTTGAAGAGCATGAAAGCCACCATGTGCGGGAATGTGAGGAATGCATATTGTCCTCGTCAGGGGATGACCAGTGGCAGGTCTTAGATTTTCTGAAGTGTTTGCCTTTAGGGTTTCTGCGCCTAAAATCATGCAAAACACCATAATGCATTCCTTGAACACTCTTTTGAAGATATATCTCACACCGCCCCCTCGTACCTTTGCTAATCTTCTGTGCCACTAACAGGTGTGGTGAGCTCAAAAAAAATGGGAAAAAAACATAATTCTGTCACCAAGAAAAAAACAACAGGTACTTTATCTCTTTAAGACCCATCCGCTTTTATTTACTTACTTAAACAGCAGCAGGTGAGGTCAGACAGCATTCCAGAGGCAGACAGGAGACACAGAATCTGAGACAAAACCAGTCAGACTGTCTAACCCCCAGGAACACACAGCACAGCATGGGAGCAAACAGCAACAAGTCTTTACCACACAAGAGAAAACTGTCAGGACCGCAGAGAGAGGAGAGAAACCAATTCTCTGCCGGCTCCAAAACAGTTATTTTTTTTTTCATCTCAAAATAAAAACTGTGAAATATATTTGACATTACAGAGTCCAGAGCATATGCATTCCATTTGGATAAAACATTGCATCAAACTGACATACAACATGGTGATAAATAACAGATTAGAACTGACTTTGCTCTGAGGCCAGTTATAGATACAAGTATTAAGTCAGAACTTTACACCTCTACTGTCTGGAGGTTCCAAGACTGTTTAAGCTGCTGCTTATTGACTGGCGGTCGATACCCCACACCGCCCGTCTCCCTGCATCATCCACCACCACTCTCAGACTGAAGACAAAGCCAGGAGAGTGGAAAGCTGCCTATACAAGATAGGAAAACCCTAATGGTGACATTGAAATGCTTACTAATACCACACCTGTAAAATATTTGTGCTATCTAAGCAACTTTGCCCGTGATCCAGCACAAGGGATACCCAGTTTCAGGAGGCATTAGCGTCCAACATTCTGGGTCTTCCAACTCCAGGAGGGGCTAAACATGGAGGGGCGGTGCGGTAGGGGGGATATCCTTGCAGCAAGCACTTGCTACTGCAATCCACAGGTGGCCTGAAGCAGACCAAAAAAGTGGAGGAGGGGCTGCTTTTATTCAGCTAGGAAAAGGTGGTCACCAGATGAGGCGTTAACTCATTGTGTGCTGACGTGAGGTATGGCCAGGAAAGAGACTTTACATGTTTTGTGACCTTTTTTGTTTCCTCAAGAGGAATATGAGCCAATATTTGTCTAAGTCGAAACATAATTCAGCATTAACTAACACATTCAAGACAAAAGTACCATAAATACAATTAGAAAACATAAGTTTGGTTCCATGGTGGTGGTCATTTAATTGCTTATCCACAAATGCTTGGGCAAAGGCCTACGCAAGGACACCAGGAAAGAACGCCTATATCTCCAATGAGGCAGGCATGGGAGGCAAAGGGGGGAACCCTATATAACTTCACGTGGTAGGCTATAAAGCAAGGTAAAGATGGTAGTAGTAGAGCACAGAGAAATATAATAAAACAGCCAACAAACAAAAAGAAGAAAAGAGGACAGCCAGACAAAAAGGGTGGGGGAGGTGTGGGAACAGGAGAGGATGGGAAAAGATGATGGAAGGAGAAAGATTCAAAGGAAAAAGGTCAGAGATGGATGGGAGGGGAGGAAAATGGCAAAAAGGAGAGTGGGAGGGGAAAAAGACAACAGGGGTAGGCAAAGTCCCCCACATTTCGCAAAAAAATGTTCACAGGAAAAAGTGCTGACCTTAACAGTCCATATCCTATAATACAGGTGTGCCAATGGGAAAAAGTGCAACTCAAATTGTATAGAACCCACTCTTAGAAGTCACAGGGACACATTTCAGTAGAGGCAGTAAAAAGGTAAATGCCATATTTACATTGAAACTTCAAAACAAGCAATCACATAGGCTTCATACAAAAACAGAGGGAATCTGAAAGCAAAGTAGGAAATGTAGGCAAAAAGTATATTATGTACTGTATGCCTTAATGTATTTTTCCAAAAAGTGTAAATTAACATGATTGATCATTGTTGTGGGGCCTAAAGAGCCTGCCACATATTTTCCAACTATCCCAGTTTAACCACTTGGTGCCCGCCCTATAACAGATACACGGCGGCATAGTGGTTTCAAAATCCTGATCGGACGTCATATGACGTGATCAGGATTTTGAGCCGCTGCACACCCCTGGGGGTGCGCATCGCAGCGATCGTTGTTGCGGGGTGTCAGTCTGACACCCTGCAACTATGATCTCGGTAAAGAGTCCCTGACGGAGACTCTTTACCACTTGATCAGCCGTGTCCAATCACAGCTGATCACAGTGTAAATAGGAAGAGCCGGTGATCGGCTTTTCCTCACTCGCGTCTGTCAGACGCGAGTAGAGGAGAGCCAATTGGCTGCTCCTCTGACAGGGGGGGTCTGTGCTGATCGATTATCAGCGCAGCCCCCCCCCCGAGGATGCCCACACTGGACTGCCAGGAATGCCACCAGACCACCAGGGATACTCAGCACAAGGTATGCTACCCTAGACCACCAGGGATTCCAGTCAGTGCCACACTGGATGCCAATCAGTACCCATAATGGATGCCAATCAGTGCCCACAATGGGCATCACTGATTGGCATGCATTATTGTTTGGCACTGATTGGCATCCATTCGTACAGTATAATATAATACAATGCTGCCTATCAGTGCCCATCTGTGCCGTCTATCAGTGCCCATCCATGCCACCTATCAGTGCCCATCCATGCCCATCTGTGCCTCCTATCCATGCCCATCTGTGCCGACTATCCATACCCATCCATGCCAGCTATAAGTGCCAATTTGTGCCACCTATCAGTGCCCATCCGTGTCGCCCATCAGTGCCACCCATCAGTGCCACCCATCAGTGCCCATCAGTGCCGCCTATCAGTGCCACATATCAGTGTCCATCAATGCCACCTCATCAGTGCCACCTCATCGGTGCCCATCAGTGCCGCCTTATCAGTGCCCATCAGTGTAGCCCCATCAGTGCCCATCAGTGAAGGAGAAAACGTACTTATTTACAAAGTTTTGAAACTGAAACAAAAAAAAACATTTTTTTTTTCAAAATTTTCGGTATTTTTTTATTTGTTTAGCAAAAAATAAAAACCGTAGAGGTGATCAAATACCACCGCGCAATTGTCATTCAAAGTGCAACATCACTGAAAGCTCAAAATTGGTCTGGGCAGGAAGGTGTTTAAGTGCCTGGTATTGAAGTGGTTAAATGCCCTTGTCCCTTGAAGTTTTAGTCCCATCCTGTGTCCCGATATCTCAGTGTGAAGTGCTGCTACCAATGCTTCCCAGCTCTACACTATTGTTGTGTACAGATGACTCACCTGTAGAACCTGTGTTTGCATGTAAATAACCTGCATTCATATGCAAATAGCTGTGGACCGACGGCATTGATATATATATAAATAAAAGTGGCATTCACATGTATATCATTTCTCCCTGAGGTCATATCCACCATAACCTATACTGAATGCTGTCAACCGGGGAGGTAAAGGGGCATGTGTAAATGTCCTGCCTGCAACTGTGCAACTGTGGTCATTAAGCCTAACATCAACTGTTCTGCAAAGGTAAGCAAATTGGTGGGGGGTAACCTCTAGCAACCAATCAGTAAGCGGTAATGATACACTGTAACCTCTGGCAACCAATTGCAATCGCTGTAAACTGATTTTGAGTCTAACTGCTATTTATTGTATGTCTCAGAACAGGTGGAGAGAGAAATTGCATGGGGGTGGGGAGGGCCCAAGAAAATGTTTGCCAAGGTCCAATCAATATTAATGACGGCCCACAGACGGTGTGACGAATGTGTCATCTGCCTGCTCTGCTCCAGTCAGCAGGGCATCTATGAGCTGGACTTGGAATGGAATCAACCTCACCTGAAAGCGCCCTTATGGTTGAATAACTTGTTGGAGCCTGCCTGCAGCTGAAGGATCACTTGCCTGCAGCTGAAGGATCACTTGCCTGCAGCTGAAGGATCACCTGCCTGCAGCTGAAGGATCACCTGCCTGCAGCTGAAGGATCACCTGTCTGCAGCTGTTTGATGTTAACATCTCAATGAGAAAAAGCTAAGCTTTTTTTTTTTTTTTTTAAAGGAGAAAGACTTATGTCTTCACAAACACATGTTCAGATTATATTTCAAATTCCTTTCAATTCAGTCGTTTCTGATTAATCCCCATTGTTGTTAATGCAGTCTGCAACACAAAGATCATGCGGTGTTCAATAAAGAAAACAGCATATGGGGGTGTTATACTTTGTCCCAGGAGTTCATATAACATCCATTTCCTATTACACTGTGCAGCTACACCCAAGTATAATTTAAAAGGGATTTTTAATTTACAATAAATACAATTTATGTTTTTATGAAATCTATAATTAAATTTTTTGAATGGATAACACTAATAGGGGCCTATGTTTAGATACGATGACGTGTTAATAAAATCATGTTGAAGCTGTGACCAGCATATAGGGATCCCCCCTTCATTCTCCAACCTCAATACTGGGGTATTGAATGTGTAGATGAGCCACAGAATAACAGGCCATGTTGTTTGTGAAACCCTTCCTCCCCTTGGTGCTCAGGTCCAAACATATGGGCTAGTATGGCCACTCTAAGGCTGGGATGTGGGATACCCGCATCTGAATCCACAATAGCAGGAGATTGGGAATGGCTCTCTATGGAGCCAGTTCACATATCTCCGATGTGGTTCCAGTGGGAATTTGCACACGGTCCCTGTGCATCTTTTGATCCATTTCAGGTTCAAATTTAGCCCAAAATTCTGTCTGAAACTAGAACTGAAATGTTAAACCAGGACACACGCCGCATTGGTATTAGGTTTGAATCCAGCCTTAAGCAAAGTGTACCCTTTAGGATGGGTGAAAAGACAGTTTAATATGGTCTGACTGGCCAACAATCACCATCCACACTTAATATGTAACCTATATTTATATAAATATATATTGGAGGTATTTCAGGTGACAGTGTTGTGTTCATTGTGTGAGCATTCTTTCATTTTTATATTTTTTAGTGGTAAAGTGGTTGTATACCCTTACATATACCTATTGAAGTGACTAAGTGATACACAGAGATGAAGCAAATCCTCCTACATACGTTGTTCTGTTTATCTGCAGTCTTCTCTTCTCCACAGCCGTTCAAAGTCCAGAAATTATACAGCTTGTCTGAGCTTTCAGAAAGTAGAGGACAGGGAGGTGAAGTTACACTTGGAGGGAAGGGACACGCCCCACTTCCCACAGCACAGAGGAACAGAGCTGAGGCTGTCAATCACGGACTGTGTGCCGGAGTTCCCTCCACTGTCAGCTTTTTAAATCTTGGTGTTAGGAATACCTGTTAGAAGCAGATAGCAGTGGAACAAAGCAGCAGACAGATATGACCCTTCGTGTTCTGGATTGGGACAAGTACACACTATAGAAGGATGTGCTTTGCTCATGTGTGAGATTTTCATCCACTTTAAGGATTAGGGATAGGGGTACCTTTATGTCGAGGTAATATATGGGTTATAAAGAGAAAACAAATCGGTGCAATAAGATAGCCTTAAGCATAATGGGCTCCATTCACAATCACAAAAGCAACTCACATGCGGTATTTAGGTGTCCAGATACATGTTGCCTAAATATTGCATGCAATCCTAAATTAAGTCAAGTCACTATACTGTATTGCAGTATTTACCCCAAAACGCTCAAAACTGTCAGAAAATATCACATGAAAAGGGGTTAAAGTCAATTCACGTAAAGAAAATAAATAATTAAATGCATGCAGTAATTAAGTAGTGGTCCAGGCATGCGGTATTTAAGAAATGTATTTTTTTCAATTTTGAGTAGTCTCTGCCTTTTTGGATCAGTTCTCTCAACAGCAATGCATAGAAAAACCTAAATATGGAAATTTGGAAATCATTGGGGTTAATTTACTCAAAGTATAACTAAAGGAAAACTTTTTTTTTTTTTTTTTAGTTTTGGATAGAGTGGAGGTGGATTAGAACACCTGTCAGGTTTTTATTGTTGTCTGTGCCCCCATTAGGTAGATTTACCCTCTCTATATTAGTCCTGTTTACCATTTTCATTGAAAGTAAAAGTAAAGGAAAATGTCAAATTTTAGGTTGTCCCCAGAAAAGTAATAGAGGGAAAAATCTTCAAATGGGAAACAGATGACAAATAAAATCTGGCAGGGGTAGATTTACTCTATCCAAAAGGGAAAATAAAAAGCGCTGCCTATAGTTCTACTTTAGGCCTCATGCACACTGGACGTTAAAATAACGTTATAAAAACGCTAGTAACTTTGCAGGGAGTTTTTCAACATTTTTGCAATAGTGTTTTTAGCACTTATTAGCATTGTTTTAGCGTTTTCTTTTTTTTTTTTTTTTTCAATGGATCAAAAATGTCAAAAAACACTGGTGAGCCATGTTTTTGAGCGTTTATCAGCGTTTTTTGACATTAGCGCATTTCACTGCTGAAAACAGTTGAAAAACTCCCCTCAGAACCCACTAGTTTTGGGGGTTTTTTAAAGCCAAAAAATCCCCCAGCCAAAAACTGCTGATAACAGCCTATGTGTGCATGGACACATAGGATAGCATGATGGGGAGTTTACTGACTGTAGAAAAAAAACGTCTGAAGTCAAAAACAGCTGCTGTAAAAATGTCCAAAAACGTCCAGTGTGCACGAGGCCTAAGGCAAATAGATTGTGCAATTTGCAAGTTGCTCCAGAGCAAGGTAAAGCTTCACTTTACAAGGAATACCCCAACCACATGCAAGAAAAATTTGAAAAAATGCATTTTTGCTTGCACATGATTGGATGATGGAAGTCAGTAGAGCATCCCCTCATTTACTAAGATCTGGAGTAACAGCACTTGCAAAGTCCTGCGTCTGTGGGATTGATTTACTAAAGGCCAATAAACTGTGTACTTTGCAATGTGCAGTTGCACTCTGTAAGGCCCCTTTCACACTGAGGCGGTGCGGGCGTCGGCGGTAAAGCGGCGCTATTTTTAGCGCCGCTTTCCCATCAATTTAGCGGCGGTATTGGGGCGCTAGCTGGTGCTTTGCCAGCGGTATAGCCGCGCTGCCCCATTGATTTCAATGGGTAAGAACGGTTTAGGAGTGGTGAATACACTGCTCCTTCACCGCTCCAAAGATGCTGCTAGCAGGACTTTTTTTACCGTCCTGCCAGTGCGCCACTCCAGTGTGAAAGCCCTCCGGCTTTCACATTGGAGTGAAAGGGGCTGGTTTTCTTCAGGCGCTATACAGGCGCTATTTTTAGCACTGTGGCATCTGAAAAATGCCTCAGTGTGAAAGGGGCCTAAGAGCAGTTGCTCCAGAGCTTGCAAAGTGCACACTCTGAGGTTGATTTACTAAAGGCAAATCCAATCTGCAATACAAGTGCACTTAGAAGTGCAGTCGCTGTAAATCTGAGGAGAAGATCTGAAATGAGGGGAAGCTCTGCTGATTTTATCATCCAATCAGCTTTTATCATCCAATCATCCTACAGCTACTGCACTTCCAAGTGCATTTGCAGTGCACTTGTAGTGCAAAGTGGATTTGCCTTTAGTAATGCAACCGCTATGCCTGTAGGCCTGATTCTCATCCATGCATTTTTAGTGCTTTTTGCATTTTGCAGATTTGCACTACAGAACATGTTCCATATGAAACCATGTTAAATGAACTGTAGTGCAAATCTGCAAAACACAAAAAGCACTAAAAATGCATAGGTGTAAATCAGGCCTTAGTAAAACCACGCCCTTACATGTACATGTAGTGAAACATATTTATTTTCTCCTGTCATTTTGCCAGGTTTTTGGATACTTTTTTGTTGTGAACATACAAGCATTTACTGTACATCATTTGCTGCAAACCTCCCAGTCACTCCAAACATAATGCAATGGGGGGGATTTACTAAAACTTTTGCACTCAGAATCTGGTGCAGCTATGCGTGGTAGCCAATCAGCTTCTAACTTCACCTGGTTAAATTAAGCTTTGGCAATAAAACCTGGAAGTTGTTTGGTTTCTTTGTAGGGCTGCACCAGATTTTGCATGGTCTGGCTTTAGTAAATAATCCCCAATGTACATGCATATCACAATGACCAAATCCCTTGTTAGAACATATGTCATGTGTAGTGGGGAGACTTTACCTATTCACTCTTATTTTTAAGAAATAGCTTTGGCTCAATTATTTGCAAGACAGAATGGGATCATGAATAGACAAGTATTCTTAGAAAAGTGTGGAATTTAAGCTGTTAGGAGAGTCATCAATTTGAAGATTTGACAGATGGATACCAGAGAGTTAGGTATAAGAACATCAGAGAATGACAATGGGGTTTATTTATTAAAGGCAAATCCACTTTGCACTACAAGTGCACTTGGAAGTGCAGTCGCTGTAGATCTGAGGGGAAGATCTAAAATGAGGGGAAGCTCTGCTGATTTTATCATCCAATCATGTACAAGCAAAAATGCTGTTTTTTATTTCCTTGCATGTCCCCCTCAGATCTACAGCGACTTTACTTCCAAGTGTATTTGTAGTGCAAAGTGGAGTTGTCTTTAGTAAATAAACCCCAATGGATATTCTCTAACAAGAAAACCCATCCAAAGATATAGCAATGACTTTGCTAAATATCACAGCAAAACTGACTAGGGTTCCTCCAGAGGTTACCAGGGGAAAATAGTATAACAAAATGTACACACATACTGTATATAAATACCCTTCTTCCACCAATAAAAAAAAAACATGTCGTATTTTGTATTGGTAGAAGAAGGGTATTTATAAAAGATATAAGGATATAAAAATATTTTGTATTTACCTAAATGAACTTAGTTGTTTTTGATACACCATGTGTGTCCTGTGAAAGCAGCTTCCCTTTGACTGGTATTCTAGTCACTTTTTTTCTTTTTTATTAATATAGCAGTGGCAGCTGGTGGGGGGGGGAGGCGGCAAACAACCCCCCCCCGGGCTGACGGTGGAGCGGCACTGCCCCCGCCCCCCGCAACACTAACACAGCCCCCCACCACCACCCACAGTCCTTAGTGGTGAGAGCATGGCGGGCTCGGGGAAAGCTGCTCCTGTGACCAGTGTCCTCTCCTGGAGCAGCTTCTACAATGTCTCCTCTCTCCTCCTCCCGGTGCTAGGCGTCCAATAGAATTGGCTGGCGTTTTGGCCAGTCGGGAAACAGGTTTCATATCTGCTTCCCAATTGGCCGGGAGGAGGATTAGTGTTGCAACAGTGAATTTTCATTCACTGTTGCAACACACACCTGGGGGTGGGCTCCAGGCGCAATGCTTTACCTCCTGAGTCCACCCTATTTTGAAGCCTATTAGAGCGTATGCCTCTAATCAGGTTCTTAAAAAAAAAAACTTGCCCGCTCTAATTCATATGCCTGGTGACCCGAAAGGGGCGGGCACAGCATTCATGCTCTGCATGAATCTATCCACTGAATAAAAGGGGTGGAGAGGATGGGGGGGGGCAAGGCTTGCGTGCCCCTAATGGACGGGCCACCCCTGATACATACCGTATTTTGCAGGGACCGCACTGATTAGTGAGTTGGCATAGTTCTACGGTTTAAACCATTTACAAATTGACAGGGATTCTAATTCTTCTCCACTGTATCTATTCCACTGGATATTACATGAGATAAAATACTGCATGTTTTTTATTAGATAAATACTGCATATTTCAATTAAATACCGCATGTAGTATTTTAGCAGCGTTTTTTTGTGAATTGCAAAAACATTTCTGAAAAACACTGAGCTATTTTACTGCAAACTTTAAAGTGGAAAATACCTATTTGTGAATGGAGCCCAATAACATTTGTGTTAATGCAACCAATAATGTGAATTGGCTAGGTTCACTGCAAAAGGAATTGATGAATAATCTCCTCAACGGGGACACAGAAAACATATCTTCTAACTTTCTGAGATAGGAAAGAAGAAGACACTATAGTATATAAGATATACTGTATATAGGATATAAAGAATGTAGGCAAACAACACACCCTTGCATGCCTCCAGTTACACGATGCATGAAGAATTAACCTGCAAACAATGATCGGTTAAAGGAGAAGTACAGCGAAAGCTTGTTTGGCTGCACTTCTCATATGTATCACAGGAGTGCAGTTTGTTCTGCACTCCTGTGACCCCTTTTCAGCAGACAGCAGGCTAATGTCACAGAACTGGTCCAGGTTTGGGCAGGATCACGACAATGAAGTCGGCATCCACCCACATGCTGCTGAGAGCCTGAACCGGCCACCTCCTCCACAGTTCAGCACTCCAGTGAGCGCGGGGGGGGGGGGGCAGAGCAGAGAGCTGGTGACTGGCAGTCTGCAGCTCTCTGCTCAGGGAGCTCTGAGAACCGAGCCATCCGCGATGTTAGATCGATCGGTTCTCAGTGTTAGAGCCAGAGGGGGACAGATGCAGCATCCACCTAGGTAAGTATGAATCAGAAAAAAAAACGAACCCCATACTTTTCTTTTAAACTATCATGTGCTTTTTTTTCTCACCACTAATTTACCTTTATACTAATTTTTTCACGTGGAAAACGTAATAATATAAAACCTTGATTAAATATTTTGTGCCGTGTACATTTATTGACATTATATTGTATGCTCTATAGGGGTCTATGCATCGGACCAAAGGAAGGGACAAGTGAGGAGGAAAAGACAGACAAAAGGATTTGATTCCAAAAGTGGGACAATCATTTGGAGGGACAGCTGGAAGCCATGAAAAAGCAACGAAAAACAACAGTTGGTTGCAGGTGGGCTCTTAATAAATAATAATAATTTCCTGTAACCTGCAGGTGCTCAACATGTTTTGACTGTTTACCCTATACGTTCTTGGTTTTGCCTGGAAGCTGTGATAATGGTGATTAGTGATGATAACGATGTTAGGTAGGGAAAGATTAAAAACTGAAAACCAATGCCCCAAGCCTGGAGATATCTGAAATGCAGCAGAGAGTCAATCCACTTCATCAGAGGCGGCTCTAGACTTTCTGAGGCCTTAGGCAAAACTTAGACATGAGGCCCCACTCACGCCCATAATGGGAAAAATATTATAAAAATGATAAAAATTAACTGTATGAATGCATACATTAACTTAAATCCTATGAACTATGAATTCACAGTTTCTATAAATTTCTCTAGCCAATTATTCTTTAATCAAATATCATTAAACATAGGGTGGGTGGGTATATATGTTACACGCACACAGATATAGATCAAATTGTGCAGCTGCCTACTCATTATCCTTTGTACTGTCTCATAAATGTGAAATTAATTTGTCAACAAAGTATAAAACAAAAAAAAGTAATTTTACAACATATTCTAAAACATAACCTGTTTAATGCAACAAGTGATTATTTAAAAAAAATGTAAAACATAAAAACATATAAATATGTAACTTTGAATATTTGCTCAGTAGTGCATGGAACATAATAGGTATAAAGTGCAATATTTTTCAAGTAACAAAATAACTCAGTTTCTTGTATTCTTTAGCAAAACATCAATAAAAAAAAAACTTAAATTGGAACTTTAGTCAGAAAATTAAGTCCTGCTATCCTGTGTAGCCAAAGAAGCTGCTTCTGTTTGATCTGCAACTACCATGGTGCTGCTCCAACAAATGACTGTCAATTCTGAACAGGTGTCTGTTTAGGGTGCCTGCAGGAAAACAGCCTGGTGTAAGAGTGCCCTATTAGATTAGACTTATACCAGGGTCCTTTCTCAGGCACTTACTGAAAGCCAATCAAAACAAAAACAAAACAAAACCTTTGTTTCAATATACAATACCACAATATATGTGCTAACTATAGTTGGGGCTCATACACAAACCCCCTGGGAAGTTTCAACAGTAGTACATTTTTTTAATGTTTCAATATCAGAAGTTGCAAAACAGTCGCCTACATTTGGCAGTTGTAAATTCATCTATCACAGATGAATAATTTAATTTTGAAGCCAGTTAAATCAAGTTCAATGGACAAAACTGCTAAGGCAGATAATCCTTTTGCCACACCTTGCTGATAAGGTTGATTTTTACTAAAATCTCATACCATACAATTAATGACACAACAAACTCATATGACAAAATTTCTTCTTTTAGTGAAGACAGTCCAAACCAGCTAAGGGACAGTCCAATCCAGCTGAGGGACAGTCCAATAAGCTGAGGGACAGTCCAATCAGATGAGGGACAGGCCAATCAGCTGAGGGACAGGCCAATCAGCTGAGGGACAGTCCAATCAGATGAGGGACAGGCCAATCAGCTGAGGGACAGTCCAATCAGCTGAGGGACAGTCCAATCAGATGAGGGACAGGCCAATCAGATGAAGGACAGGCCAATCCAGCTATGGGACTGTGACATTCCAATCCACCTAAGAGACAGTCCGGCGCCCAGCTAAGGGACAGCCTAATGCAGCTGAGAGACAGCCCAATCCAGCTATAGGAGTTTGACAGTCCAATTCAGCTATGGGACCTCGACAATCCAATCCACCTAAGGGACAGTCCAATCCAGCTAAGGAGCAGTCCCAGCTGAGGGATATAGTCATAGTCCAACCCAGCTGAGGGACATAGTCCAACCCATCCAATCCAGCTAAGGGACAGTCCCAGATAAGAGACAGCCCAGCTAAGGGACAGTCCAACCCAGCTAAAGGACAGTCACCGACCTCACATCCATGATACAGGAGACGGTCAGAGACTGTGTGTGGACAATGATACAGGAGACGGTCAGAGACTGTGTGTGGACAATGATGCAGGAGACGGTCAGAGACTGTGTGTGGACAATGATGCAGGAGACGGTCAGAGACTGTGTGTGGACAATGATACAGGAGACGGTCAGAGACTGTGTGTGGACAATGATACAGGAGACGGCCAGAGACTGTGTGTGGACAATGATACAGGAGACGGTCAGAGACTGTGTGTGGACAATGATGCAGGAGACGGTCAGAGACTGTGTGTGGACAATGATACAGGAGACGGCCAGAGACTGTGTGTGGACAATGATACAGGAGACGGTCAGAGACTGTGTGTGGACAATGATACAGGAGACGGTCAGAGACTGTGTGTGGACAATGATACAGGAGACGGCCAGAGACTGTGTGTGGACAATGATACAGGAGACGGTCAGAGACTGTGTGTGGACAATGATACAGGAGACGGTCAGAGACTGTGTGTGGACAATGATGCAGGAGACGGTCAGAGACTGTGTGTGGACAATGATACAGGAGACGGTCAGAGACTGTGTGTGGACAATGATGCAGGAGACGGTCAGAGACTGTGTGTGGACAATGATACAGGAGACGGTCAGAGACTGTGTGTGGACAATGATGCAGGAGACGGTCAGAGACTGTGTGTGGACAATGATACAGGAGACGGTCAGAGACTGTGTGTGGACAATGATGCAGGAGACGGTCAGAGACTGTGTGTGGACAATGATACAGGAGACGGTCAGAGACTGTGTGTGGACAATGATACAGGAGACGGTCAGAGACTGTGTGTGGACAATGATGCAGGAGACGGTCAGAGACTGTGTGTGGACAATGATGCAGGAGACGGTCAGAGACTGTGTGTGGACAATGATACAGGAGACGGTCAGAGACTGTGTGTGGACAATGATACAGGAGACGGTCAGAGACTGTGTGTGGACAATGATACAGGAGACGGTCAGAGACTGTGTGTGGACAATGATACAGGAGACGGTCAGAGACTGTGTGTGGACAATGATGCAGGAGACGGTCAGAGACTGTGTGTGGACAATGATACAGGAGACGGCCAGAGACTGTGTGTGGACAATGATACAGGAGACGGTCAGAGACTGTGTGTGGACAATGATACAGGAGACGGTCAGAGACTGTGTGTGGACAATGATGCAGGAGACGGTCAGAGACTGTGTGTGGACAATGATGCAGGAGACGGTCAGAGACTGTGTGTGGACAATGATACAGGAGACGGTCAGAGACTGTGTGTGGACAATGATACAGGAGATGGTCAGAGACTGTGTGTGGACAATGATACAGGAGACGGTCAGAGACTGTGTGTGGACAATGATACAGGAGACGGTCAGAGACTGTGTGTGGACAATGATACAGGAGACGGTCAGAGACTGTGTGTGGACAATGATACAGGAGATGGCCAGAGACTGTGTGTGGACAATGATACAGGAGACGGTCAGAGACTGTGTGTGGACAATGATACAGGAGACGGTCAGAGACTGTGTGTGGACAATGATGCAGGAGACGGTCAGAGACTGTGTGTGGACAATGATACAGGAGACGGTCAGAGACTGTGTGTGGACAATGATACAGGAGACGGTCAGAAACTGTGTGAGGACAATGATACAGGAGACGGTCAGAGACTGTGTG